>NC_042620.1:210188344-210559207 GCF_901001135.1 Rhinatrema bivittatum
CTCTGTAAAAATTGCTTTTAAAGAGCTAGTGTTACTTTTCGCACACCTTTTAAAAATCCTACTGTACAAAGCACCATGTAGAATATGCACAATACTTTTTTTTAATCTTGATTCTATTTTCTTTTCTTTCATAGCCTCTCTAAAGCACTTATTCAGTCATACCTCACACTCTCATTTGTCCACCAAACACTTTCTTACCCGTTCACATACTTTATATCCATTTATTTTATTAGTATTTATTTTATTTATAGAAATTTCTGCTCCGCCCACTTATCTGACTATCTGTTCTGGGCAGATTACAACAGTCAATACAAAAACAGTACAATAATTAAAACAACAATCATTAAAAATGCAAAAACACAACAAGCAATTTAAATCATCTAATGCATACAAAATAATTAAAACACAGTATTACAGAAGAATAAAATATTATCAGTTCCTAAAACCTCATTAAATAAGTGAATCTTCAATGTTTTTCGAAATAGTTTTTAATCAGAAACCAAAGTTCTAAAGGCAGTCCATTCCAGAGAGCAGGAGCGATACAAGAAAGTACTCAACAATTGGTTATTTTCAAGTATGTAATTTTAGCATCTGGATCTGACAATAAATGCTGATTATTAACAGACCGTAATGTATGCGAAGGAACATACTCAGCTATAAGCCTCTTCAAGTGAACTGGACCTTTCCTATACACAACACGATGTGCCAGGATCAGTATTTAAAACTTTACAGGTTGCTCAATTGGGAGCCAGTGAAGTTACCAAAATCAGGCCGGGATTCATCATTCAACGCAGAATGATGAATCCTGCGAAAACGGGGGGTGGGGGGGGGGGTGAAGGTGTGTGTGTGTGGGGAGAGGGGGGCGGGCCTGTGAAAGCCCGCAGCCTTCACACCACTGAGGTGCACCGGCTGCTGGGTTTCGCACCAAATAGCGCCACCATGAAAGGTGGTGCTATTGGGCGTGCTACTGCCGATGATAATGTTAGAATCTTTATCGCCAGCAGCAAACACACTGCCGACTCCTCCCCTCCCCCTAATTTGCATCATATCGCATGCAAAAAGGCCCTTTTCGCATGTGATATGGCCTTATCGTGTACATTAGGGCCCTAACGCATGCGATAAGGGTTTAGAAAATAACCCCCTCAGTGAGATATGATCGCGGATTGAACTCCCTGACACCAACATTGCTGTGGAATGTAACAAAAATTGTAAGGTCCTTAGATGAGACTTTGGGAAATCAATATCCATCACACTATAGATCCACAGTAAGGATGTTTAGTTTCATTATAGTCAGTTATGTTTTAGTGTGCACTATTCCAATGTTTGTACTGGTAAAAGGGTGTTTTGAAAACTGACCATCCTGTATGCATGTAAAGGTATGTGCACTGTTTCACAATCCATGTACTTTGCTTGCATTTTTGTGTAGGTGTTCCTGGGGAAGAATTAGTCCGGGAGAGGCAATAATGCATGTAATTTTGTATTTTAGCCAGAAAAAGTATTCATAGAAAGAGCAGGTGCAAATCTGTGCAGATACTTTTTCCATAGGTAATTTTTATCCATACTTCCTCTTTGAAAATGAATGTCAATATAGCCTGCAGAAGCAAAGGAACAAAATAGCAGATGATGCTTTTTAAACTGTTAAATGATCATTGTTGAAAATGTTTTTGCACATGGTTTAATTGTACTGGAATGTATAGGAATTACTGTATTTGTTTACTATTTTTGCTACCCTCCAATTTAAGTAAAGTCTGTATGAAAAACCGTCACTTTGTGAAAGTGTAGTTTTTATGTTTTCCAAAATTTGGAATATTGGAAATACTTATATAAAAGGGATTGATGTCCATAGGCACAATAACTTTCCATAAAAGGGACGGAAATTAACCATGCACGAAGAATAGGTGATGAGTTTGAAAACCACACATTGGGTTAGTATATTCCTATAATTGAGCCTTCAAAAAGAAAAATCTCTATTGATTTATATTGGAAATGGTTGTTAGAATAATAAAAATGCTGACCAGTGCTCTCCATTTCAATCCCCCCCCCCCCCCCCACCCCTCAGCACTTTGGCACAGACCAACACAGGCAGACAGAAACAGATAAAATGGATGGCACCAGAAGGTGCTTTCAGAACCACCTTCCCTCACACCCCCCAATACAAATACACATACTCTCTCTCTCTCTCTCCATGCTCCTGCTCATGATTTCTCATTGAAAATTGGTGGGAAATCTGTGGCCAAAAGTATATGAGGATGCTGCACATGCTCGCAAAGTTTAGAAAAGTGCCCCAGTATTGTACTAGTTAAAACAAGTCATACAGAAAATTACAACAAACAACTGATATACAAAAATAAAAAAAAAATGATATTTGTAGGAACATATTAAGAGGAACATTCTAGAGTTGATGATAATTCTGGATAGGACTAGGGATGGTATGGTAGGGATGGTGGTAAAGGAGGCTTACCTTAATTCCCCTTCCTGATTTTCTTGCATGATAGAGCTAGAAAGACTGCTGCACCATCAGTTCCTCTTTCTTCTGATGCTGCTCTTCCTGCAGATGCAGGAACAGCATGGTGTGTGATTGCAAAACCCCACAAAAAATGTCAAGATACTGAGAAGACAACAAGTAACCCTACTTAGAATGGTCATGTTTAATATTACATATAAAGGGAAAGCAGGAAAACATACAAATGAAAGTAGTTGGTTAAAAAAGAAATAGTAACACAAGGATTCAAAAAGTCAGAAAGGATTCAGTGAAGAATAGAAAGCAAATCTTAATAGAGGTAGCATATAATATAAGCATTCATATCTGTATTGCAAAAGGAGAAAGGAAAACTTGCAACATCCCCAAAAAGATAAAACTGAGGCGACAAAATGATTGGCAACTTTCATTTTCCCACACTAACACGCAGAAAACATTCAAGACCTGACCAAAATGCAGGCTTAACAGATGGCAGACTGACATAGTGGAACAGTGTAGCCAAAATGACTGACACAAAATGGATGCTGCATCCATGCTGTCACAAGAATATATATTACAAACAGACAGAACTTGCATTCATGCTTCCAGAAAGACATATCCATATAGTCATGCTAAGAAAAGCTGAAAAATAAGGACACTGCCTTGTAGAATACTATGTTCCACAGCTGCTACCTCCTGGCAGTGAGGTACCTTCTTGGCCCCTACTGCAAGACCATCCTGTCAAAAGGGTTATACAGAATAATGTATTCTGGTAGTAGTTTACCTCAGTTGAGATGCAAGTGTTTTTACTCTGTGAGCTGGATGCAGATATGTCTTCTCCTTTGTGCAATATATTGTTGCGAGCATGACCTACAGCTGGTGTTGAGAGCATGGAGGCATGGTCACTAGCTCATAGGAGAGCGTGAGCCCCTGAACCACAGCACGACTCAGGGAGGAGCCCCAAGGCACACTGTGGGAGGTGAGGGCATGCAAGCACAGGCAGAACAGGAACAAGACAGGACTGGAACCAAGGCAAGGAACTCGGAACAGGAACGAGGCAGGGTCAGCCCTCCGCTGGACCAACACACACCAATGAGACCCAGCAATGCAATGCTGGTCTCAGGAGTAGCCCTTCAGCCACTCGGAAGCCCTTCCGGACCTGCTGCTTGGGAACGACGAGTGGGTGAGGCCAGAGGCTGAGGACTTGGAACTTGGAAGATTCAGATGAGGACTTGGAACTTGGAAGCTACAGGTGGGCATTGTCCCTCAGGGTGCCCTACACATCCTGCCATGGGCTGGTCATGGACCACCCTGTCCACCTGTGCACCGTACACAACCTGGGAAGGCTTGTCGCGGACCATGTGGGAGTGAGACAAGCGCCAGAAGGGGATCCAACCAAACGAGGCTCCAATGACCGGAGATGGAACCGGATTAATATGGATTTACCCTCGGAGTGGCCATCTGGAGAACTCGAAGAGTTGGAAGCTCGGAACTTCGAAGACTTCAGGATCATCAGGACTTCAGAAACGGAACAATGGGACCTCTGGAACATCAGGACTTCTGAACATCTGGAAATAGGACAAGGCAAGGAAGGAGCTCCGATGAGGAACGAGACCAGGAACATCGAAGAGATGGAACAAAGAGCCATCTAAACAAGTAAAGACCACGGAGGACTTTGATCTGAAGAGGAGAACAGACAACTGTGGATTCCAGATACAAAGGTCCTGAGGAACAGGAACTGAACCCTTTTATAGGGCTGAAGCAGGAAGTTGACTGAGGCTGGCTTCTGGTGGGGCCACGGGCTTTTCCCGCTGCTGGCCATTTAAATGTTGAAAGGAGGCATGGCCACATGCCTAGAGGGCCTGGGAGCAGGACCAAGGACAGCACCATCCCTGCCATGAAGACAAAGAAGCAGGCAGAGGCGTCGGGGACAGCCTCTGGGCAGCAGAATGGTGTCAGCAGTGGTGGCGAGGTATCCCGATGGTGGCTCAGGCCATGAAGAGGATCCCTGGTGGCGGCCTCCGGACCACGAAGGTGGAGGCTCCCCGGGGGCAGCACTAGGCTGCGAAAAGGATTCCTGGTGGCGGCCACTGGGCCATGAAGGTGGAGGCTTCCTGGAGGCAGCACTAGGCCGCGAAGACACGTGCCAGCGGAGGCTCCTGCTGCCGCGGGTTGAAAACTTCAGAAGCAGCCTCCTGCCGCGATGGAGGGATCTTGGTGGCACTAGGCCATGAAACAGTGATCCGGGGCGGTGCCAGTGGCTAGTGATAAGTGGAGGGCCTGCTCGTGGGATGGGCTCCGTGAGCAGGATCGTAACATATATCTGTTATGGTTGTATTCAGGCCCGGCATCATGGGAGAGCATTAAGAATGGAACAAGTGTTGTTCCATTTCCCATTCCTGTAAATTCCTTACTGCCCCACCCTCACCTTCACCAACTCCTGCTATTAGGATAAGGTTCCTCCAGGTGCTTTACTTCATTAGGAGCAGAGTTGAGAAGTCCTTACAGAAAAAGGAGGTAGTTAGGGACTCACAGCAAACAAAAGGCCAGAAAGAGAAGAAGAATGGCCCATGAGAGCCCCTGCTCTACTTTTTCTATACTCTCTCTTTCCAGGGGAATTTAAGATCCCAGTTACCGATTTAGGGTCCTGTCAGTGGCAAAGTCTCATAATGGCCCTATTTACTATACATCCCCCCTCCCGACACAAAACGGGAGAAAACCTTTAGTAAACTGGCTCCATTATGATTCAAGGACTATTCATTTGTAAACACTAGAGGAAAAGTGATTTAAATGCAAGAACTAGTGGTTCTTCTTGTTTGTGTGGCATCATAAACAGTCAGTGGCTGGTTGGAGAAGAGACTCAGGCTGGACGCTAGCTGTTTTCTCATAGGCTTTTCAATAATCACAGAAAAAATGTAAGAAAAGCAGCTCTTTTACCTTAGCAGTTCTCAAACACAAGACAGCAGTACTGGCTTTCCCAAGGCTCTTTCTCTTTCCTGGGGCCCCTGTGTTCTTCGTGGGCCTAGCTTCTTATTCCCTTCTAAGGAGAATGTCCTCAGAGTGAAACTCTCTTCCTTTCTGTGGCTTAAGATGGACCAGGTTAATTGCCTGGTCTCGGGCTTTGAAGGAGGGCCTAACATGCACTCCTTCACATATCCTCCCTCTCAGCTAGACTTGTTAGGTCAAGTGTCTGCCACTACCCAGGTTAACTCCCAGGAAAGTAAACCATCCTTGCTATATTTTTTTCCTACCCTAAATTGGGACTGACCATTTCTCTTCACTATGGAGAGTAGGATTGTTTATGGAGTCCTCTAGGCCAGAGGGTACCTTCCCCTCCCCCATATTTATATGCCTCTGATCAGACTCAAGAGAACTATTTTTGGGTGGGGCTTGCTTAGGTTTTCTCCACCCCGACCCTCCCCGACCCTTTTTAGGGAATCAGTTAAGGGTTCTTGAAATGCCCTCAGTTCCCTTTGATACTGTACATGTCACCTTGCAAAGTTAAGGCAGTAAAGTCCATGGAAGTCTTTAGACAATGAAATCTCTTGGGTTGTCTTCTCAGGTGCTGCCTCCATGGTCTGGATGCCTTTGACTCCATATGGTATACTTTAGCACTGTCCAGTGGAGAGATTTCCAGAGGAGATGTTTCTATGCAGTCTTGCCTGGCCTGGTTGGCCATGAGCTGGCCCCATAGAGACTCAAACTCTGGATAATATAATTGCAGAACAACAGGGTATGTAAGCCTGTGAAGTATGCCCATTTCTACATAGGCTTGCCTTGCTGAGCTCAGCAGTAAGACCTGATTGACTGGGTGCTGCTACTGGTCACCATGTATACAGGTGAGTGTTGCCTTCTTCCTGTAATTGTTATACCCACTCTGGCCTAGCTCCTTCTGGATAAGTTTTTCCACATTCTGAAGCTATCAGAGTTTGCGTAGGGATCTCATCCAACTTAATTGAGATCACAAAGTCCTTAAGTTCCACTTATCCACAAAGTTACAATTATGAAATGTCATTAGATTGTGCCCCCTTTCTTTCTCAAAACTGTGCTCCCAGTCACAAAACAAGCTTTTTTGTAGGGCTCTGCCCTGTTAAGAAGTACATACATAACAAAACTTTCCTTTATGGAGGAACCAAAACACACAAAAAAAAACCAACCCTTGCTTTGACTTATTATAGTCCCTTTCTTTAGGTGAAGTTACCCTTTTAACCTGCTATAAATAATCTCTGGATACAGCTTTAGCCAAGCCCCAGGGAGAAAAAACAAACTTTTTTTTCCCATCTTTTACTTTATTTTCCCTCTTTTTGGATTGATTCTCTGTATGTGATTTTTATTGTTCTGTTCATCACTTTGATTTATTATTAGAAAGATATTTTATTTCTTTATTTTATTTCTTTCTTTATTTTTTTTTTTTATATACCGACATTCGATCAGAGATATCACATCGGTTTACATTCAGGTACTATAGGTATTTTCCTATCCCCAGAGGGTGTACAATCTAAATTTTGTATCTGAGGCGATGGAGGGTAAAGTGACTTGTCCAAGATCATTAAGGGCCATATTTAGTTGGTTACTTAGAGGGAGAGGGAGGTTAGTTCAAGTGTTGGTTTCAATATACAGTAGATTTTTATTCAGTGGTTATATAACAAAGGGACTACATACAAAGGTTATATAATCTAAGTGAAAACATAAACGTAATAATCATAATCAGCATGCATCATGGGAAACATGGAGTCAGAGAATATGTGTGACAAGGGTCGGATGGGAAATGTGGTGCTGCAAGGAAAGGTGGTGGGGGATAGGATCATTGGGGGAAGGCTTGGCAGAATAGCCAAGTTTTTAGGAGTTTTTTAAAGAGCTGTGTTGAGGGTTCTGATCTGAGTTGTGCTGGAAGGTTGTTCCAAAGTGAGGGTCCGGCTATGGACAGTGCGTGTTCTCTTGTTGTGGGATAGATGTGCTTCTTTTGGGGTGGGGATGTGGAGAAGACCAGTGTTAAAGGATCAGAGGTTTCGTTTTGGTGTGTGGTATCGTAGGGGTGTGCTTAACCAATTTAATTTGTTGTTGTGGAGAGACTTATGGATGAGTGATAGGACTTTGTGTTGTATTCGGAAGTTGATGGGTAGCCAATGTAGGTCCTTGAGGATTGGAGTGATGTGGTCCGATTTCTTTCTGTTTGTGAGGGATCTGGCTGCTGCATTTTGTAGTAGCTGTAGAAATCTGATTGTGGCAGCCGGGAGGCCGAGCAGAAGGGAGTTGCAGTAGTCAAGCTTTGAGAAGATTAAAGTCTGGAGGACAGTTCTGTAGTTGTGTGGGAAGAGGAATGGCTTGAGTCTTTTGAGGGTCTGGAGTTTGAAGAATCCATCTTTGATGGTGGTGCTGATGTGCATTTTGAGGTTGATTTCCGGATCCAGAGTGATTCTGGGGTTTCTTGCTGAAGGGGTTAGTTGTTGGTTCGGGAGGGTTGTTGTGCTTTGGTGTTTAAGGTTGCGGGTGGCGTTGTTGGTGATATGTAGGATTTCAGTTTTTTTGTGGTTGAGTAAGAGTGACAGCTGAGCGAGGAGTTAAGTTATATCCAACAGGTGGGTGTCCCAGGTTTTTAGTGTTTTCGAGGGATGATTTGAGGGGGGGCAGAATCTGTACATCATCTGCGTATAAGTAATAGGTAAGGCCTTTTTTGGAAAGAAGGTTGCAGAGAGGGAGCATGTAAATGTTGACAGGGTGGAGGAGAGGGATGATTCTTTGGGTACACCATGTGGTAGGGGGATCTGTTTGGATTGAGATGAATCTATTTTGACTGAGTGTAGGATCTGACAGAGAGATATGAGTCAAACCATTTAAGTGTGGTGTCACCTAGACCAATTTCTTTTAATCTGGTTAGCAGTAGGGGTGTGCATTCGTTCCCTATGAATTGGGAATCCGCAACGTATAGGGCCCTATTCGTTGTATTCGTGGGGAAGCGAAACGTATCGCGATTCCCCACGAATACAACAAATCTTCGCTGGATTATTTGGCTGCCTAAAGGAGCCAATTTAAACAAACCCCCCACCCTCCTGACCCCCCCCCCCGAGAATTACCAAAACTCCCTGGTGGTCCAGCGGGGGGGTCTGGGGGCCATCCCCTGCACTCACACCCTCGACTGCCGGTTTCAAAATGGTGCCGATAGCCTTTGACCAACTATGTCACAGGGGCTACCGGTGCCATTTGTCAGCCCCTGTCACATGGTAGGTGCACAAGATGGTGCCGATGGCCATGTGACAGGGGCTGACCAATGGCACCAGTAGCCCCTGTGACATAGTAAGGGCAAAGGCTATCGGCACCATTTTGATTACTGGCAGCCGATGGCCCGAGTGCAGGAGATCGCTCCCGGACCCCCGCTGGACCACCAGGGACTTTTGGAAAGTCTTGGGGGACCCTCCTGACCCCCACAAGACTTGCCAAAAGTCCGGTGGCTTTCCGGGAGTGACCTCCTGCGCTCCGGCCGTCGGCTGCCAGTACTCAAAATGGCGCCGATAGCCTTTGCCCTCACTATGTCACAGGGGCCGACGGTGCCATTGGTCAGCCCCTGTCACATGTTAGGAGCACAAGATGGCGCTGTGGCCATGCACCGTCGGCCCCTGTGACATAGTGAGGGCAAAGGCTATCGGTGCCATTTTGGGTACTGGCAGCCGACGGCCGGAGTTTTGGGGTGCTTTGGATCCGCAGACTTAAGCATCATCAGACTGTCTAAAAATGACCCTTTTTATAGACTTTCCATACTTATGACCTGACCCGTGCTTTCTTTCTGGAAACAAAGGTGCCGGTATTTTGAAGGACCACAGGGCATATCAAGCAGGCAAGTACCCCCTGAGAAAAGCCCATTATTATGTGACACTTCCATAATGCCTGTATTGCTTGTTTATTTTGTACAAGCAAGAATAAATCGGTTCTTCTTTTTTGCCCATTGACTTCTATAAAGTAGGGTTGAATAAGAATTTTGAGGATATTTAAATGAGGCACTGTGGTGATGGACATGTAAGCATGCATTTTTTGCTTCTTGCCCTTAGTTTGAGCTGCCATTTTAGTAGACGTTTGCTTAGAAGACTTCCTCCAGCTTGTTCCAGGTCTTGGTGACCCTCTGAAAAAAGCATAAAAAGGAGTTTTTTTGGAGATAAGTTGTCCGTTTTTAAAAAAAGGCAAGATTCATTTTTATGCCAAGGGTTAAGAATAACTTTCTGCCATAAATTTTCCTTAGACCTGAATTTGGATGGGGTGGTTCCATAGAATATGAACGCATAAGTCTTCTGATTAAGCAATTTGTGAAATGCATGTTGGCCTGACCCTCAGGTGGGGTTTTTACTTTCTTCTTCTGACCTTTGATGTTCTGGAATAGTGAGTGATGGCCATTTCCTGCACATTTTCATAGGCAAAAAGCACCAAATTTATTTCTTCACTTAGTCCTTGCTCAATGCTTTCTTTTTCAATCAAGACATTGATGTGCTTAAACTTCATGTGAATATAAATGCTGTGGATTAAAGCGCAGCTTTACCTGTTCTCTTGCTTCTGTTGTTCCTTAGAGGAAAAGAAGGGACCAAAGAAATTAGAGCGACTAAGAACAGAATAACTTCTTAGTTTCGTAAAAGGGAGGCTGACCATAAATGTATTAAATTTCAAAAATATAAAACTCAGGTTTTCCAGTTCTGTGTGCTGTGATACGAAAACAGAATGGTTAAGCCTTGCCAAAATGATAGCGCTTGGCATCTTTCCCAACCTTGAAACGGAGCTTTGGGACCTATTTGCTTAGGAAAACAGTTCCAGCTGCTGCTGTATGAGATCTGAGTCCACACAGCAGGCGAGTACATATAGAAATGCACTCAGATGTCCACCCCTGCTTTCAGGTTTCTGTGTTGGAGAAATAAAGGAGCTGATGTTTGCATAATGCTCACTCTCAGCTTACCGGCTTCCTACAGTACTGTTTCTCAAGCTTGTCCTGAAATACATTTGTATGCAATGGAGGTAGTGCAAGCAAATCCGTCCATGGCAATTCATTCTGGATATTCTGAAAACCAGATTGCCCAGGGGTGCTCCAGGACTGGCTTGAAAAAGACTGATCTATACCTCTCAAAGTGCAGTTAATTTTTAATTTTTATTTTTTTGCAGTAGTGGATCTTCAGCTATTATTGCACTTAATTTGATTGCTGCTTTATTGCTATATAGTTAATGAACTGCTTTGCATAATTGTAATTTACATTAGCTCATTTTCGTGGTATTTGGCACACAAATTCACAAAAGCTAAAATACATGAGAGAAAAGCACAAACAGGGTGTACAAACACCTAGCTAATGTTTGCTAACAGTGATTTTTCAGCCAGGGCTGGTGCAAGGGAATTCAGCATCCTAGGTAATCTTTACGTCCTTGTTTGCCCTCCATCCCCCATCCCCACCAGTCATGCCCTCCCCACATACAATTAAAAATTATGCATTTATATTCAAGGTGCAGTTTTCTGAGGTAAAAATATCACTTGTAACATGTATATTATATTTGCATGCACTGATGTGGTACCAATCAGAAAACCCAGCAAAACAATGTCTATTGAATCTCAACAGGCCTTCAGAAAGCCTTGAGTAAACACAATTATGTATAGGGATGTGCATTCGTCCTGGTTCGGGGAGCCTGAAACCCGAATGAGTTTTTCCCAAACTTTTGGGAAAAATTTGTTTTCGGGGTTAGTGTGCACTCCCGTTAGTGCACGCTAACGTAAATTTAAAAGGCCCGAACCGAGGGAAATATGAAATGTCCTGCAGTGGGCCAAAAACAAAGCCCAAACCAAAAGGTTTGGGCATCGCACATCTCTAGTTATGTGCATTAGTGCTGGCCCCACCTGTGGAACACCCATGCCCTGCCCCTGTTCCACCTACTTTTTCTGGACGAGGGTACATTCATGTATGTGCGTCCTTCCTGGCTATTTAAAATTCGCGTAGCTCCCATGCAGCCCACTTATGTGCTTACATGGCCATTTTTGCATGTGCAAGGCTTTTAAAATCTACCTCTTTGGTAGAAACTACTTGTGGAAAATGCAAAAGAAGGCACATGGCAAATGCTTCTTGAATTCTAAATTCAGATTTCAAAATATGAGCAATCAAATTTAAGAAAGGCAAAAAAAAAGTTTTTATAGCGAGAAATGTGGTTCTCAGCTCTGGACCTTGGACTCCCCCACAATCTTGTTTTTCAGCATTTCCTGAACCTGCAAAGTAGCATGAACATATACCAATTATATGCAAATGTTTTTCACAGATATTCAGAGGGCCTTTCTGAGGTTGCCCACAGATCTTTGAAAATGTGGCTATCACACACAAGATGAGTATTTTTATACTTCTATGAGAAAGCAGATGCAAAGTATACGTATGAAAGTGTGCGTGGAGATTTCAAAACTACCTAAACTAACTCTGCCCCTTTTGTATGTAAAGAAGAGAACAGCATGCCCACTTTTACCTGTATATTGGGGGAAGCAATTTTCAAAATGAGTTTTTACATGGGTAAAGTGTTTATTGCTATAAAAACCTTTGAATATTGTCCCATAAATGAGACTATCTAGAAAAACTATCTAACTTTCACATGGTTTAATTTTTAGATGACCAGGAAGTCCCCATGTGCTAATAGTAAGCTACATATTCTTCAGCTATGTCTAATTTCCATCATTCAATTATTTATTAAGGACATTCATTTCTTTTACCTGGGGAAGGTAATTTTCAAACAGCCCGCAAAGGCCTAAAGTGTGTGGGTACTTTTTAACTGCAGATTAAGTCAGATTTTCAAAGAGTATTTATGTGCATAAATCTGTTTTGAAAATTCGCAGATGTGTGTGTAACTGGCACCAACATTCATGCACAAAGTTACACCTGCTCGGAAGCCAGAGTAACATCATGTGTGCATATTTATTTGCAAAGAGGAAAACTTTCAAAACTGCCCGTGTCCGCCCATCTGCGCGAGTATAAAGCGCACGCAAAGATGCTACTGTAACTGGTGCAAAAAGGTAATAAAATGTGAGTAAATATGCATGCACAAATGCTCACATATGTAAAAACCATGAGCTGAGCAAATTTGGATTTATTTGGCTCCGTAGTGGCATGTAGCAGGATAAGTTCAAAAAGTGTCACTTAGATGGATGAGTAACGCTTTTCAGACTTATCCAGCTATGTAGGCCTGCTGCTAATTAACTGGATAAATCAGAATACAGCTGGATAAGTCAGCTACTTAATCAAATAAGCTCAAATGTGTCCATCTAAGTAGCAGGAAAGGAACTACCTAGCCAAATAAATTGGAAATTAGCTGGATTAGTGTGTGCACAACTCGTATACCTGTGTATTTGTACTTCCAATGTTACATGGATACGCATTTAGATTTTTATTGTTTTAATTTGATGCTTTTACATGCGCAAATCTGGGTATTTTATAATGTGCATGTGGCAATGAAATAAAAAAAATAAAAAAAAAAATAAAAAAATGAAATAAAAAAACCTCCTCTCACTAGCACTAACTCGTATGCAATAATGGAATGTAAACACGAATCAACCAACCTCAAACCCTCTCTCACTAATTCCTGCTGAATATTTATCATACTATTACCATTCACAACTGTGTCATATTTATTCATTTGATTACCTATGTACCGTTTCATAGTCTTATTTTTTCACTTGCTATTCTAATGTATCAATAGGCTGAAATGTAAATATTGTGCTGTTCAATTTCTCCCCTTCCATCCCAAGTTTATTTTCCTTGTTTTTTGTAACTTTCCCTCTCCCTTTTTCTGATTCACTGTATTTAAAGTTCAAGGTTCTTATTGAAAATATTGTTTTTTACGTTACGTTATGCTTTACACTCCTTGTTATTTGTAAACCGGGTTGATGTGATGCCTATCATGAAACTCGGTATAACAAAAACAATAAATAAATAAATAAATAAATAAATAAATAACCAGTTTTACCATTTAGACTACCAGTTCACCCAGTCCATCTGCAGCTCGTGAAGATCCTCTTGGCTTTTTAGCCTGAAGTCCCCCCGTTGCATCCAAACCCTCTCTACCCAGTTATCATAGCACTATAACAATGATTATGATCCCGTACACCAGATATTGAGCAGAAGTAAATATGTGCAATTAAAAGACGTGCGTCACTTTGACAGGTTTTAAAATTGGCCTTTCCCAAGAATGCCCCTGGTACACCCCTTTCTTACACATGCAAATTTACACATGGAGCCTGATTTATGCACATCAGGTGTTAAAATAGCATGTAGTCTTGTATGTGCTATTTTATTTGTGCAAGTGCTAATTTCTAAGGGGTAGATTTTAAAAGGTGCGTGCGGACGTACGTGTGCGTGTGCTACCCGGACCAAAGATCTGTTCTCTTCAAGCAACCGTGAGTAAATAATGAATATGTTAAAATTAATTCTTTTTTAAGTTTCTTCGATTGAGCTCTGTAAGACAAGGTTCCATGAACATAACCAGTGCTATACTACCTACTACTGTGGTCTGCACCCGATTTTATAACATGCGCGCGCATGTTATAAAATTGGGGGTCGGCGCGTGCACTCCGAGTCGCGCTGCCTTCCCCCGTTCCCTCCCAGGCTGCTCCAAAATCAGAGCGGCTTCAGAGGGAACTTCCCTATCCCCCCACCCCAGCTTCCCTTCCCCTACCTCCTCCGCCCTTTCACCCCTACCTTTTTTGTCTTCTTTTTTTGTTACAAAACTTACTTACTGGGGCTGAAGTAAGTTGTGCACGCCAGCCGAGCAGCCATGCGGAGGCCTCTTTTGAAAATAGGCCTGGCGCATGTATGACCGGTTATGCGCGTAAATCCTCTGAAAATCCGGCCCTATGGGAGCAACATTTGAAATATTCACCAGATGATTTTGAAAATCAAAATTGTGGGGGTAATTTTCAAAAGGAGTTACATGCGTAAATGTAGCTACAATTGTAGCAATTTTCAAAAGCCATTTACTCAAGTAAAGTGCACTTATGTGAGTAAATCCTATAGACAAGTCAATGGCATATATTGTAGCAATTTTCAAAAACCCACTTACTCAAGTAAAGTGAATTTACTCCAGTAAACCTGGTTTTTACTCGAGTAAATGCTTTTTAAAATCAGGCCCTGTGTGTGTAAATTCTGTCCACCAACTCCTCCTTCTGGAATGCCTCTTTGTTGTGCATATAAAAGTACATGAGAAATGGCTTTTGCACATACTTTTGTTCATATAATCTCCTGGGGCAATTTTCAAAAGGCCATTTACATGCGTAAGACGAAGGGTTTACACATTTAAATCCTTTTGAAAATTGCCCCCCAATTTGTTCTTATTGCTAAATAATTAATCATTTAATGGTTAATAACATTGTTGGAAAGCATGCACAATTGGTATTATAAATAAACACAGGATCATTTTAATGGGTTTTAATTTACACTACTTAGAGTAGGGTTCTTAGTGCTGCTGGTCTTATATGAAAGAATGTTATTCCAGATAAATCATGCAAAGGCAATTGTGGTGACGAGATATCAGGCTTATTTAGTATACCACATTAAAACCATATTTTAGCACCCAGTTTTCATGCATGTTAGTTACCATGGTGTTCTCTAAACTGTGGTACCTATGTGTGTTTCACCATGGTAACCAATGCCTACATGTTACTGGCCATTATAACACATGTAGTCGCTATTTTCCAACCTTCTGAAGTATCTCAATCCCCAGGAGCATCCCCACAGCATCCAACCCCCTCTAGTCTACCACCACTCCAGGAAACCCTCCTCAAGTTTAAGAAAGGGCACTTGTAGGGCAAAGGGAGCACTCGATGGAGCATAGACATTCTCTTTTGTTTATCTGTATAGTACTGTCTGCCTAGTAGTGCTATAGAAATGTTAATTAGTAGAAGTAGTAGTAGGTCAGCTCAAATTATTCAATGTTTGGAAGGTGATAGGAGCAGGAACCACTAGGAATCACTCTTGACCGCCTCATTGGACTTTGATGGGATAGGCAGGGGCAACTGGGAGGAGGAGGATGATTGAGTGGGCTTAGAATCCTGCTCAGAGCCCTGGGTGGGTTCGATTGGTAGGGCTGTCTCAGGTGGGGGTGATGGGTCTCAGCTGGGAGGGAAAGGTAGAGGGTGGGGAAATGTCACTGGTGAGGCTCTCTGATGGGGGAGGGGGGGGCTCAAAAATAAGGATCCATTCTGGAGGTACATTAGCAGCAGATGCTCGGACACAAAGACTTAACCGTGCTAATGATGCTACTGTTCTGAGAAAGTTAACTACGGTTCATGAACCTTCACGGAATGGCAGCATGGCTTATGCAAGCTATGCTAACATGCTAATGAGTCCATTTTGTATGATTTGGCATTTTTTTAGGTGTGAAAATTTCCCAACCTCAATACAGGTAAAATTCTGTGTGTTGTACAATGCATGCCATTTTAGCTACATTATTTGTGGGTGATCCTGCAGGTAGATTTAGGGCAGGGGAAGCAAGAACATGCATAGTGTGGATTTTCAATACTATAAGCATTGTTTTGGGCAGAAAAGTACCCAAAGACAAAGTAAGCATAATTTTCTGCAGGTACTTCTTTCATAGGGAATAATCATAGCAATACCTCTAGTCTAGTTTTGCTTTGATTATCAGTGCAAACTGCAGGTAAAAAGTACCTGTAGAGTTTGCACCAATCTGGGGAATTTGATTATTGCCCACTTAAAGATTAAAATATGGGATTGCCATGCCAAAGAAACATTGGTAAATAATAGTTTTAAGCTGAAAAATTGGCATTGTACTGGAGTGTGATCATCAGGCGCATCAAATAAACAGTCTTGAAGGAACAGATAAATTGAAAAATGAGTTTTAGCATCTTGTAACTCATTCATCACATAAAAAGCTAGGATAATATAACCTCTTCTTTTCGTCACAAGAATTCTAGATCAGGGATGTCAGCTCCAGATACTGAATATTCTACTACTATACGTTCACACAAATATGCTTATAAATGTGCACAGCGAGAAAGAGAGGGAGAGATAGCAAGCATTTTACACTTAAAGGATTGATTGGTATTCATTCTCATCCTCTGCGTTTTGCAATCTTTGTTAACCTGCCTGAGCTGTGGGAGTTGGGTTCAGTTAAAGACTGACACTGAAAGCTTTTCTTGAATAACCTCTCTAGAGGAAAGAATTTCCCTGTGACAGACTGCAGTAACACTAGGCTGTATGTATTCCAAAGTGCCTTTATGAGAAAATGTGAAAAGCCAAAAAGAGAATGTAAGCAATGAAGGAATGTGAACAAAACCTTGATCCCAAGATCAATATGAATATCCCACTGACCAAACATTTTTAGAAATGAGCCGTGATACATCTAGCCTACTTTTTCAACAAGCCAACGGGTCAGTAGACTGTCACATGGAGACTATTGTCTAGGGCTGTGAGAGATTTATTTTTTGATGATTCTTTTGAAAAGGATTCTAAAAGTATAGGAAAATATGTTCTTTTCTCTGTGTGACCAGCATGTGCAAAATTACCTTCCATTATACAGTTTCATTTTCTTATGAGACATTTTGACCAGAAAGTGTATTAAATCCATATCCAACAAACAAACCAAGTTGTGGTTAGAAATACGCCCAGCTATATAACCTACAGTATAATGTAGTCTTGCAGCTGTGGGTCAGCCTTTACAAACAAAAATAAGATTGAAAAGATTATGGGCCTGATTTTCAAAAGCATTTACATGCTTAAAACTGGGTTTTACATGTGTAAATGTACTTTACTTGTGTAAGTGGGCTTTTGAAAATTGCTACAATATATGCCATTGAATTGTCAATAGGCTTTACATGTGTAAGAACACGTAATGCTGGGTACATGGCTTTTGAAAATTGCAAGAACACAAGGTTATATTTACATATGCAACTCCTTTGAAAATTGCCTCCTCACTTGGGAATTTGTTGCAGCATAACCACCTTGGACTCCAAGTGAAAACTTTACATGAAATGTGTACTGGGTCTCTCTTTGGAGGAGAGCCGTCTAGGGAACATGGAGTGCTGCAAGAAGTTACAAGGAATTCAGACAGGAGAACTTGTCTTGCTTATTGCAGGTGTGCACAGACATTTCCTTTTCTTTTTTCTTTCCTTTTTTTTTTGTTTATTGAAAAGTTTAAAAGTGGAACCAACAATTTATTTTAAAAATGAAGAAAAAAATGAAAGAAAAAACAAAACAAAATATTGCTGGCCCCCTCCCCCCCAGAGGAAATAAAAAACCCTCCTGGGGAGCCCAATTTTTAAAGCTGTTTACATGCTGAGAGGTAATTTATGTGCGTGAATTAGCTGTTTGAAAATTGATCTTCTTCAATACAGCTAATACTTTTAACTGCGTTTAGCATTCCACGGCCAAGGGTAGGGCAGGAGCAGAAAACAATGAGAATAGATTACAGTTTGAAGTCTACATGCATTATTTCTCAAAGAAAATCTCCCTGCGCAAAAAGCACCCTCAGCCTGTTTATTTAAAAGTGGAACCAACAATAAACAAAAAAAAAAAAAAAAAGAAGAACAAAATGAAAGGGCGCTGTCCTTAGGCTGTAATTCTAAAGTGAGGTTTAGAAATCTGCTGTTATTTTGTTTCATTAAGTGCATGTTAAATTGTAGCCCCTCTTCATAGATGTGCTATTGGGGGGGGGGGGGGATTCACACGCATTCCTGGGGCTAAGTCCAGACAGAATCCTATGAACCCTGATTTGGATTATTTGATGGAGGGGAGAGCTTCCGGGGTCTTGAACAGGGGTGAAGGTCTTTACCATAGGCATTATCTCCGAATGTTAGATGTTAGTCTGGTGATGTCAATAAATCAGACGGGACACTCTGGACGGGTTCTCCAGACAAAAAGGAGGTCATTTTCAAAAGGAGTTGCACATGTAAAAGGAGCATATATCACAGCAATTTTCAAAAAATCCATTTACATGTGGAAAGTCCATTTACACACATAAAACCTTTTGAAAATCAAGTAAAATTTCAAAGGACTTAAATGCGTAAAAGTAGAAAATTTCAAAAGCTTATTTATGCAAATAAAGTCCACCTTTGTGCATTAAACCCAGTGTTATGCATGCAAATCCTTCTGAAAATGACCTCCAAAGACTTTATTGTATGACTTCATCAATTGTTATAAACTGGCACCAGGCACATTTCCTCATTGTTACATTCACATCCAGTATCAAATCCAAATTCAGCTCAGTTTTCTCCCTCAGTGTTATAGGCTCGGGGACATCCTCCCTTACAAGGTGTGGAAAGCACGGCTCCCCTAGCTCGTTCTCTTCCTAAAAGGAAAAATACCTGAAGTCACTGATGGGACCCCAAAGCTCCAGTCCTCTCAGGCCTTTCTTTTCCAGTGGAAGAGAATTCTCTAGATAGCTTTCAAAAAAACTTGTCCTCCTTCTCTTTGACGATATTCACACCCTTTTGGATGGAAGTCCCAAAAAAATCAATAGCAGGGAAAATCCCTCCTCTATTTCCCAACTCTTGGGTAGGAAGGATGGGCAGAAACGTCCTTTCGGAGCAAAAAGATAATCACAGAAAAATCTCAAAAATCACACAGATATCCTTACTCCAACCTTTGGATGTGAGATGGGAAAATTGGGTTTCTCTCATCCTAAGCCTTTTACAGGACATGGGGCGAGTCCCATCCTGAGAAGGGGAACTTGAAGAGAAAAATCAAAATAAAATCCCCCAAATCCTTAAAAATATTCAAAGCACTGAAAGACACTCACTAGACAGAGCGTGGACCAGTACGGTGCTGTCTCACTTCCTGTCCTGGGCAGTAGTGAGTAGGGGTGTGCATTCGGATTGACCGCATTAGTAAAACACGGCCCCCCCAAGCTGGCCAAAAGTTCTTTTTGGGCCGAACGAGCCGTCCGGCGCGAACGAGCCGGGAATCACGTGACGCCGCGTCACTCGATGTGCCACCGACGTCACATGCTTCTCACATGCTTCTCGCCAAGGATTGCAGAAATGACGTCCTCACTCCTCGCTCGATCACCAGGGAGTTGTGGTAAGTCTGGGGGGGGGATTAAGGAGGGTGAGGGGGTTTAAATTTTTTTTTTGCACATATGTATATATACCCAACTCATTGGATTTTTTTTATGTCCATATTGGCCGCAAGTGGGACCCCCTTTCGGACATAAAAAATATGAACATAAAATTTTGCTCTGCACATCCCTAGTAGTGAGCCCGAGCCGAGCAGGAATAGGGGAAAAAGAAGCACGGACTCTTTTTCTTTGATGGCAAAATGAAAAGCCCACACTATTTTCAAGTGCCCCCTGTTCTTGAGCAGGCAAGAGTCCATCACGTAAGCACCACCCTCATATAGGGCATGCTACAGAGGGCCAATGGAAGCCCTGCCTAGAGCGCCACCGGTCTGGGAGCGGCGACGGCACGGAAGAGGGCGTAGGGTGTCCGCACTAGCGGGAAGAAGAAGGCACCTTGTTGTCACCGCCAGAACAAGAAACACCAGGCAGACTTTACATCTAAAAATGTCATATACATTACTTAATGTACCTGCCGTTTATCTGCATGGGACAAACACGGTGCAAGATTGCAACTGTTCAAACACAAAGAAGATAAAAGCATCCAGTCTTAAGCCCTATTTATTAGCAGATCATATCTTTGAACTATTACAGTGGGCTGTTATTGATTAAGTATTGCCATCTCTTTGAGGTGGTGATATTACATCACTTTTGAACAGACTAGAACATCATTGGATTTTGCACTGTAATACAGTATTTCCTGATGGTTTGGATGAAAATATTGATTGGTACACTCTGTGATATTTCTTTTCTGATGGAGTATATTTTCAGTGCCTATCATGCAGTCATGGCCAGAACAGGCAGTATGGGCCACAGGCTCCAACAGCATTTGAGAAGCAAGAGGAACAGTTGCAACACATATCTGGGTGTGTCTGTGAGACCATGTCTGTGTGTGTATGTGTGAGAGTATGTCTATATGTGTGTGTGCCTGTGTGCGTGTCTGAGAGCGTGTCTGTGCGTGTATATATGTGTGGGCCTGTATATGTATGAGAACACGTGTTTGTGTGCCTGCATGTGTGAGAGAGCACATGTGTCTTTGTATCTGTGAGAGCATGGCTGTGACTGTGTGTGGACATGTTTGTGTGTGTGTGAGAGAGTATGTACTGTGATTGAGCATGTGTGTATGTATAAAGAAAGGAGAAAGATTGTGAGGAACAACCCCTCTCTTCTCCCCTTTTAATCCACGACAATCTCAGGGCATTTGAAATGAAAAGATCGCAAGTATAGACTACAATTTAAAAATATTATTGTTATTATTATTATTAGTGTTATATTACTTATAGACTGCCTTTCATGACATTGATAAGTTGGCCTTTAGTCATTTGCAATAATTGAAATACTATTTGCAAGGTGTATCACTGAGTATTTATGCAGGTCTGGTTTTCAGCATGGCTATCCATTGTAATTGAATTGGATTAATTCAAGACATTCACTTTCAAGATAACTTGGATTAATTTTGTGAGGCTTACGCTTCTATTTCTATCAAGCAATTACAATAATAAAAATGATTTTTACTGACTTCTGCGAACAGTTATCTAAAGAGAAATTACTGAAAAAATCTCATCATCTAAGTAGTCTCTGTAACCTACATGTGAGTAACAATAATATAAATAAAAAAAACCTCAAGTGTGGAAAATCTTAAATCAAGTGTACAAAAAATCCCACATCATAGAACCGCTGAACCAGCTAGATGTTTAAAGAGTGAACACTGCAAACAGAAACTGCAGAAATCCTCTGGCGAAGTGATTATAATCATTGGTCAATGCAGAGTTTTATTTTTTTAAGCAAGAATTTGCAAGTAACATTTTTTAGAGGGAATATCTAAGCAATGTCTCTCTAATGCAAGTAGCACCTGACACTGGCAGTGTTTCAAAATCTCAGACAAATCTGCATCGGGGTTGTTACGGCTATGGCTGCAGTGCAACCGCCTCACCACCAGGGGTCCCTCTAGTGCTGGCTCTCCTGACAGGTCCAGTCCATCTCCCCCCTCCACTCTATGTTCTGGGCTGTCCCTTATAACCCTGCCTGACAGTTCCCTCGGTGCTTCGGCATCGAGCTCGCCTGGGCTCCCTGCTCTAGCCTTCCTTGCTTGCTGTGCATTTGGTCCCTGGACCATTCCTTGCCTTGCCTTGCCTTGCGCGGCCTTCGGGCCTCATTCCTTGCCTTGCCTTGCGCGGCCTTCGGGCCTTATTCCTTGCCTTGTCTTGCCTTGCCTTGTGTGGCCTACTGGCCTTCTGTGTGTGTGTGGCCTACAGGCCTTCTGACCTGCCTTGCCCTGCTTACTGTGTGTGGCCTACGGGCCTTCTGTGTGTGTGTGGCCTACGGGCCTTCTGACCTGCCTTGCCTTGCTTACGGTGTGTGGCCTACGGGCCTTCTGTGTGTGTGTGTGGCCTACGGGCCTTCTGACCTGCCTTGCCCTGCTTACTGTGTGTGGCCTACGGGCCTTCTGTGTGTGTGTGGCCTACGGGCCTTCTGACCTGCCTTGCCTTGCTTACTGTGTGTGGCCTACGGGCCTTCTGTGTGTGTGTGGCCTACAGGCCTTCTGACCTGCCTTGCCCTGCTTACTGTGTGTGGCCTACGGGCCTTCTGTGTGTGTGTGGCCTACGGGCCTTCTGACCTGCCTTGCCCTGACCCAGCCTGAACCCAGACACTGCTACTTGCCGCCTGCCCTGACCCAGCCTAGACCCAGACACTGTTCAGCATATCTGCACAGAATAACAGGAAAAATGATTAGAAACACATAGCAAAGTAATTAAAGAATGCTCATATTATTTTTTTTTATAACAAGTAATGACAGTTCATAAAAATTCTTTATCATTTAAAATGCATGCATATTACCAGAGGACAAAAATGCTTACACTTGACGTTTTTATGCAGGACAAGGGAAACTTGACAGAGAAAGCCATTTTGAGCTGTCGACAGCAGGAAAATTAACCAATCACAATGCAGTGTCTTTTATGAGGAATGTCCAATCACAGTGAAACAATCATCAAAAGGAAACCAATTGAACCATCATAGGAGAAAGAGTAATCCAAAAATGTGTACAGAAATTGGAAGAATGTATACAGAAACTGTAAAAATAAACTGAAATATCATCTTGAAATGACATAGGCACTGAAAATATGCTCCATCATAAAAGAAATATCACAGAGTGTATCAATCAATATTTTCATCCAAACTATCAGGAGATACTGTATTAAGTTGAAAAATCCAATGATGTTCTAGTCTGTTCAAAATTGATGTAATACCACCCTAAGAGATGGCAGACTTGATCAATAGCAGTCCACTGTAATTGCTCAAAAGTATGATCTGCTAATAAATAGTGCCTAAGAATGGATGCCTTTATCTTCTTTAAGGTAGATTTTAGGAATTTTCCTTGGCCAGAATGTGTAACATATGTGGCCACTATTCTGCTGCTCCTTGGTAGGTGCAACAGATTGGTGAAGGGAGAGAGAGAGCCTTTTTATAGGGCTTAGCCTATAGATGGACCAGTGTAAGGGGGCACTTTGATTTGGGGTGAGTTATCGGGAGGTGGGTTGTGGGGGTGTTGTTACAGACATTCAGAGGTATCCATTGTAAAATTCACCTCATTAAATAATTTTTTACCTTATAAGTGATGAAAAGGAGTTGATTTGTACAATGCAGCGGCAACGTTCTGTTGCTAAACCTTGTAGCACATTAGTATAAAGGAATTCAACATACAGAGATACTAAAAATGAACCCGTGGGAATGTCCAATGCTTGATGTAAATTTCTAAGCATGTGTGATGAATCTTCTACAAAAGAGGATAACAAGTGCACATTAAGTTATAAGAAAAGGTCTATAAAAATGGCTAAAGAGTCCAATAACAAGCCATTCGCTGACACTATTGGATGTAACGGAGGGTCTACTAATCTTTTGTGAAGCTTGGGTATCCCATAAATCACAGGTATTCAAGGGTGTTGCACAAGTAAAACAAAAAAATGTAAGCATCAAAAAGCCTTGTCTGTGAGCACCTTCTTCTACAGATTAGAGATCCTTTTAGAAAGAATAGATGTAGAATCATCTGTCAAAGCTGTGTAATATTACAACTGATTCAAAAGTCTCTTCATTTCTGCCATGTAATAGGAAGTCTTCAAAATAACATCCCACAACCTTTGCCGCAGGCTTGATCACAGTGTCACGATTTTGTGCCAGAGATCTCAGTGCTGTCCTTTCTTAAAAAGTAATATTACAAACCTTTTATTTGAATTCCTCTCAAAAATGTGTAAATCGGAAGGTACTAAATCCTAAAATGTATGTATCTAAGAATCTATGGGTCCCGGAGGGATCCATGATAATCGAGGTTTTATTATGGGCATATATGGAATTGATTATGACTGTCATGAAAAACTAATTTCAAGTACAGTAAATGAAAAAATCTTAATAGCTGCACATGGAATTCAAAAGATTGTGCACAGAAGTGGGTACAAACGAAAGCTCATAATCTAACACTCGTATCTGACAAGGAGTTAGATTAGTACCTGATAAATTTATCACCACCAATTCATGGAAGTTTGTGATCTTGTGATTGATCTGAACCACAGATCTTCTTCCTGGCTTCTGTGATAGCTGTTTGCTCCTCGTCTCATCCTACAGGGTTGGTGATCATGTCCTAAAAAAAGAAGAAGAATGAGGAGCTATGGGTCCTCGATAAAAATCCATTGGACCATCTGATTCCCTTGATGAATCATTGGACAAAAATGTGACTCTCTTCATTGTGCCGTCTTCTTTAACATCATTTCCTTTGTTTCAACCATGTTGCGTAATCCTGGTGATCTCACCGAAATTTAGCAATTTTAAACTGTTTTAATATCAGATTTAAATCGCTGTATGTTCTGCTGAATATTTTGCAATGATGAATTAAACTGATCAAGTGTTAAATTCTGCTTCATCTTCGAGTGTAGCAATTTGAGCCTGGATTTCCCCTAAAATTGTTTTCGTATATTCAATAATAAGTAACATGAGACTGAGTACACATTTATTTAAAATGGCTGCCCATTTATTAAATAACTCAATATTGTCCGCAAAAGTCTTAGGCTCCTTGTTCACCCTTAGACAGTGCAAGGCCATCTGATTTTTAACATATTCTATAAGAGTTGCTCCGTGAAAATCTGCACAGGCTGCTTGATTCTATAAACTAGTGAACTCACCAATTTGTATAGAAAGATTAGAAGTTACTGAGGCTCCAGAAAAAAGAGAAGCTTCTTTGGTAATCCCTGCCACATAGTCTTTTGCATAACTGAAAACCTGTTTCCACTGTGCATCTGTCATTGAAGTATCAAGAGTAAAAATACAATAAACAAAAAAAACTCAAGTGTGGAAAACCTTAAGTTATGTGTTCCAAAAATTCCTCCAGATGTTCATATGAACGCAAAAACCGCCTTGAAATGAACTTGAAAGCCGGTATATAAGATTGAATAAATAAATAAATAAATAAAACACTGCCAACAGAAACAGTAGTAATTCATAGTCATAAGTGGTTAATACCAGCAGTCAGTATACAGCATCTGTAAACATTCTTACAGTTTCTGTACACAATTTAGGATCACTTTTCCTTCTATGATAGTTTGATTGCTTTCCTGCTAATAATTATTTCACCCTGTTTGGATATTCCTCATAGGAGACACTGCATGGTGATTGGTTAATTTTCCTGCTGTTTTGACAGCTCAAAATGGATTCCTTTGTCAGCTTACCTTGTCCTTCATAAAGATGTCAAGCATGAGTGCTTTTGTCTTCTGGTAATATCCCTGCATTTTAAATGAGAGTTTTTATTGACTTTGATTATTTGTTATAAAAAAATAGTATGAGCATTCTTTAATTATTTTACTATACGTTTCTAAAAAATTTTCCGCTTGTCATTCTGAGCAGATATGCTGAACAAAAGCTCACTTGTGTCCCATCACCCCAATGTGGATTTCGCTGAGATTTCAAAACACTGCCAGTGTCAAGTTCTACTTGCATTATAGGGACAAATGACCCTAAAACAAAATTTATTTACAAATTCTCTAAAAATATGCTTAAAAAATAAGACTGTGCATTGACCAATTTATGCCACATGAATTAC
This sequence comes from Rhinatrema bivittatum, assembly GCF_901001135.1. Taxonomy (NCBI): domain Eukaryota; kingdom Metazoa; phylum Chordata; class Amphibia; order Gymnophiona; family Rhinatrematidae; genus Rhinatrema; species Rhinatrema bivittatum. Next base: position 210,213,946 of record NC_042620.1, read on the forward strand.
TACAACTTCTGTTTGCAGTATTTGGCAGTCATATGAAGGTCAGTCTTTGAACATTTAGGTCATTCAGCGGTTCTATCATGTGGGATTTTTGGTACACCAAAAATGAAAATGGTATAGCGCTAAATGTTCATGGATCCTTGTGATGAAAGAATCAATAAATGAAGAAAAGAGGAGAGTAATTTAAGCTTTTCCACTTTTATTCACAAAGGGCCGGATTTTAAAAGGGTTTCGTGCATAAGGTACGCGCATAACCCTTTTAAAATGCCCCTGCGCGCGCCGAGCCTATTTTGCATAGGCTCGGCGCGCGCGCAAGCCCCAGGACGCGTGTAAGTCCCGGGGCTTCGCTAGGGTGGCGTGACGATCGGGCGTTCCCGGGGGTGTGGTGCCATCCCGGGGGCGCAGCTAAGGCCTCCGGAACAGCTCCCGGGTCGGGAGATGGCACGCCAGCAGCCCGCTTGCCGGAGGCAGGCAGAACTTTTAGAATAAAGGTAGGGGGGGGGTTAGATAGGGCCGGGGGGGGGGGAGTGGATTAGGTAGGGGAAGGGAGGGGAAGGTGTGGGTGGGTGGAGGGAAAGGGCAGCGCGCGCAAGGTGCACAAATGTGCACCCCCTTGCGCGCACCGACCCCGGATTTTATAAGATACGCGCGGCTACGTGTACTTTTGTTCGCGCGCGCGCTGTTTCTTAAAATGTACCCTAAATTGTTGGAAGAGGGTTTCAGTCCCCCGACACGGACCGTGTTTCGCCACATGGGCTGCGTTGAGAGGGACGGAGGCCCAGAAAATCAACCTTCAACCGGTCAGGAAAATGTGAACAAGGATCCACAAAAACACAAAACGACACCAACCAGCAGACAACACTGCTTATATCTAAAGGGAACACAAACAATTGTAAACAATTGTAAACAAATAATAACCATAGATGTAGGAGACAGAATAACATTTTACAAATCAGTAAAACCCCATGTGTCAAAAGACGTGTATATGGAGAACCTGTATACAAGAGGGGGTGGGGGGAGGAGAGGGAGGGAAGGAATGTTTAACCAAACATAATACGTCAACATGAGAGCGGAGGTTACCGAAGGCTCCTTTACTCCATTCTGTGTTTTCTCCTGTGAGGTATGACTGCGTGGTTACAGACGGTTTCTGCATATAGCGTGTTTCATTTTCCTTATCTTGAAATTTGCTTTCATGTCCCCCCTTCTTTCTCTCATTACACATATGGATTTGACTGCAGTTTCATTCACTGAAAGTCCTCTGACATCCCCTTATCAGACAGGTACTCCCTTGTGCTCCTTTCTTATTTGCTCTTTTACCCTCTCCTTTCCCTTCCCCCTCCCCTGTTTCCCTCATTGATGTTTATTTAGATCCCCCTTTTTGTTCTTTCTTCCAGTGTTTTATCATCCCATCCTGGGATATTTTCTGAGTTCATTTTTGTTTGCTGTCATCAATGTCATCGCTTACTAATGCATAATTTCATCTGAAAAAAGTTATCTTGCCTTTGACTATTATCATTGTTTCATCTTTGTTATTATTTTTGTATTTTTGTGTAATTATGCCAGATTAATGTAACCTTCCTTTCTCTCATTTTGATGTTTTAACCTTGTTTGGTTTAACATTCCTTCCCCCCTCCCCCCCCCCCCCCCCCCATCCTCCCTATGCCACATTAATGTAACTTTCGCTCTCATTTCCCCCTTCTTATATACAGGTTCTCCATATACACGTCTTTTGACACATTTTTTATATATATGTTTCATATATATGGGTTTTACTGATTTGTAAAATATTATTCTGTCTCCTACATCTATGGTAATTATTTGTTTACAATTGTTTACAATTGTTTGTGTTCCCTTTAGATATAAGCAGTGTTGGTTGCTGGTTGGTGCAGTTTTGTGTTTTTGTGGATCCTTGTTCACATTTTCCTGACTTTTGCTTTGTTTTGTTGAAGGTTGATTTTCTGGGCCTCCATCCCTCTCAACGCAGCCCATGTGGTGAAACACGGTCCATGTCAGGGGACCGAAACCTTCTTCCAACAATTTGTGAATAAAAGGTGGAAACGCTTAAATTACTCTCCTCTTCTCTTCATTTACTGATTCGTTCAACACAAGGATCCATGAACATTTAGCGCTATACCATTTTCATGTTTGGTTATCACCTACTTAGTATACTGCTCAACATCTCCACTTTATTTTTTGCTATTTTTGGTACACCTACATATGAATAACAGAGAATTTTAGAACTTGATTTTTAAAAAGGTACTGGATACTTAGATTTAGGTGCTTTGGGGCAGATTTTTAAAGTTACACGCGCGGGGTATATTTGTGCGCGCACAAATGTACACCCGATTTTATAACATGTGCGCGCTGCCACACGCATGTTATAAAATCCGGGGTCGGCGCGCGCAAGGGGGTGCACACTTGTGCACCTTGCGTGCGCCAGCCCGAGGGGAGCCCCGATGGCTTTCCCCATTTCCTCCAAAGCTGCTCCAAAATCAGAGCGGTCTTGGAGGGAACTTCTTTTTCGGCCCCCCCTCCACCTTCCCCTCCCTTCCCCTATCTAACCCACCCCCCACCCTTAACTAAATTCCCCCCCACCTTTGTTCCAAAAGTTACGCCTGCCCAAGGCAGGCGTAACTTGCGCGCACTGGCCGGCTGCCGGTGTGCCATGCCCTGGCACAGGCCGCTGTGCTGGAGCACTCGGCCCTGCTCCCGGCCTGTCCCGGACCCCCACCATGCCCCAGCCATGCCCCCGGTTCACCCCCGGCCCGGCCCTTTTCAAAGCCCCGGGACATACGCGCGTCCCAGGTTAGGTTTTCGGGGGTTACGCGCATAACTTACGTGCGTAACCCTTTGAAAATCTACCCCTGTATGTCTTGAATCTTGGCTCCTATATTCAGGTATTTTCAGGTGCCTAAAAGTCAGGCTGAACAGATAAACCTAAATTAAAATGTTACTTATGTGCCTAGTGCTCAAAATCAAGTGCGAAGCAACTATGTCCTTCTCAAAACAAAATTAAATTATAGGGCTAATAGACCATCCCATCCTTGTTGCTTCTGAGCAAAAGTTGAAAAACACTAGTGGGACCAAAAAAACTTACCAATTACCCCTCCCTTCAGCCCAAAGATGAAATAAAACAGCTGGAATGCATCCAAGCTGGAACGCGGCCAATCACTCCCTCCTGGCCTCAGAAGTCTGCCAGAATGCTCCTAAAAGTTCCATAACTTTTATAACTGTTCCCTGTAAAGGCCATGCCTAAATGATAGTTACACTATCATAGTTTTAAGTTATCTGTAAACCGATACGATGTGCAAACGGTTGTCGGTATATAAAAGTTTCAAATACATAAATAAATAAATAAACTGGGAGGGCACAATCATGGTTCTCCCAGCTTAGCTTCTACCATTGCTTGGAGAACTATCATGACCTCTTGTTCTAGAACATTTCACTGAAAAATGTGTGCTTTTTATGTATTATTTATACCTGTGAGGTATCTGAAGGTCTCTATCATTTCTTTCCTTCTCTGTTCACTATTCTAGGGTATACATATTTAGGTGCTTAAGTTTAATTTCATACATTTTTTGGTGCAGGCTGCACTATTTTGCTCACATTTCCAGACTGACTATTCTCTCCATACATTTCTGAAGGATGGGCCTCTAGAGTTCTTTACAATGACTTGTACATGGGAATTATCTCCTTTTCTTCTGTGGATTATGCTTCTCTGTACACCCGCTAGCATCCCTCTGGCTCTGACTGCTGCCTTGTTACACTATTTTGCAATCTTGAGATCTCTCTCTCTTTTGGTGCTTTCAAAACACTGTATTTACCTATTTCTTTTTTCCAAGAAAGAGGAAACAGTAGTGGTAACAATTTCTAGAGGAAGAACACGAGTATGCTTCATGGAACATGACCTTGATTGCATTAATTAAAATGAATGAAGCCTTGCCAAAAAGTGCAGAAGGTATTTGTAGCGGTTAGTCATTTTTACCCAGCTTCCTTCCTTTGCCTGATTCAGCAGATGGCCATTTCCCAAAATTTATATCTGTACATTAGTGAGCTCTTATGCCAATTACTCTTGTTTATGCTATGTGTTTACAACTGAGCCACTTGCTGTGACACTGGACTAGTCACCATAGACAATGAAGTACTGTGTGTGTATATATATGGAATCAGTCCAACTAATAGGAAGAGCTATAGGCATATAGTTTAAGGGGAAAATGCTAAAAACAACTTTGCAAACAAAGCTAGTTTCATTTCTGGAAAATTAAATGAACATTTTTTTTTCTATTGCAAGAATTTAAATGTGTCTTAGTACCAGGCCTTGGCATGAGTGGCATAAAATGTCTTTAAGGATCTATATAATCTATTTATATTTTTTACTACTTTCAATTTTAACATTTCAAATTTTAGGAGTTTAAAGTTTAGATTTGTTTATAATTATGCATAATATTTGTGTAAACCTTACAGGCCTTCATGCCAAAATATTCTGTGCCATGTTAAGGATAATTTTCTAACTGTCCACATTGCTTGCAAAATACATGGTCACTTGTTACCTGTGGACTGTACACCAATTTTTAAATGACGTAAGCATGTACGTTCACTTTGAAAATTATCTCAGAAAAATTAATGGCACAGATTTATACCTGCTGTTTTGGGTGGATAGTTTTCCTAAGAAAAAATACACCCATACTTTTGAAAATTCAAAAATATGCAAAACCTTTCCCCCAAATCCATCCCTTGGAACAGCTCTTCTTCTCGCTGTTCAAGTTTCATGTGTAGTGGCACTTTGCATGTAAATTTACCAGCACATAGATACTAACTTTCAAACACATCTGCGTGGCCCTATACTCGCATACAGGGGTCCACACAGATTTGATCAAGTATTTTAGAACTTGCATGGAGCCCATCTACGCAAATTTTAAAATACACATATCTCTACCTCCCCAAAGTACACGCATACTTTTCAGTACATATAATATTTAGTGCATACTCGGGATGTTTAGTACATTCCTAGGTACAGTCAGTAGTAATTGAATATCTGCGGACAACCCTGGATTAACAAGCAAGCAAAATAAGCATGTGCTTAGGGCAGCAAGGGAAGGGGGTCACCACAGAGTGTTGAAAATTTGCATTTTTTTCTGTTGCCCTCTAGTTATAAGTAAATAAAGCAGAGTTGCTTACCTGTAACAGGTGTTCTCCGAAGACACCAGGATGTCAGTTCTCACACATGGGTGATATCATCAGATGGAGCCCAGCATGGAAAACATTTGTGAATGTTTCTACAGCTTTGACTGAGCTTCATAGAGCATGCTCACGCATGCAATATACCACATGTCCACACGGTGTCTCTTCAGTCTTATATCATAGAATTCTGAAAAATAATAAATTAAAATAATGAGAAATCCACATGTTGGAAACTCAACTCCGCAGGGTGGCGAGCGGGTTTCGTGAGGACCGACATCTTGCTGTCCTCAGAGAACACCTGTTACAGGAAAACAACTCTGCTTTCTCTGAAGACAAGCAGGATTGCAGTCCTCACACATGGGTGAATCTCTAGCTACAGGCTGCCCCAACATAAAAGGGGACCAACAAAATACAAACAAGTGCCAACAGCCACAACAATAACCCATTTCTTTTGAGGGGGGCAGCCTCAACAAAAGCAAAGGGGTACTAGGTGGGAACAGAGTTGGGTTCTGTAGCCGCGTTGGCCATCCCTATTCAAACAGTAATGGGAACTGCTCGCAAGTGGGCCACTGATACTGTCATGGCTCGAACAGAGTGAGCTTTGATAAGACCCCCAAGACACAGTCCTACATGGGCATAACAGAAGGAAATGCAGTCTTCTATCCAATTAGAAAGTGTCTGCTTAGCAATGGCAATACCAAACTTATTCCTATCAAAAGAAATAAAAAGTTGGGTGGACTATCTTTGGGCTTCTCTTCACTCCAGATAGAAGGCTAAGCTATTCTGCAGTCCAAACTGTACAGGGTCTGTTCGCCTTAGTGCGAATAGGGCCTAAGAAAGAGTGTTGGAAGGATGATGGACTGGATAACGTGGAAGTCCAACACCACCTTAGACAGGAACTTGGGGTGTGTGATAAGACCACCCTGTCATGAGAAAACTTAGTGTAAGGTGGATAAGTCACTAAGGCCTGGAGCTCACTGACCCTGCATGCTGAAGTAAAGGTTCAAGAAAGTCTTTGCTACCAGTGGAGCTGGAGGATATACATACAGGAGACCCTCACTCTAATAGCTGCCAAAGGTATCTAAGGATGGTTTGCTGCATGTCCTGTACAGGGAGAAGAAGTGAGGAACCTTCCTGTTCTAAGGTGCTGTGAAGAGATCCAGAGGCAGAAGATCGATTCATGACCCCTTGGTCCAGAGACTATTCGTGTGGTTTGAAGGCACGACTCAGTCTGTCCACTATTACATTTTCCATTCTAGCCAGGTACATGGCCCTTAGCCCCATCCTATAAGAAAAGGCCCACGACAAGATCTGGACTGCTTCCTGACACAGCAAGTATGATCCCGTACCTCTCTGCTTGTTGACAAACCACATCGTCACTCGGTTGTTGGTCTGTATCGGAACAATGTTGTTGGACAGCTGATCTCTGAAAGCCCACAGCGCATGCCAGGAAGTTGATTTGAGAAAGACATTCCTGGATGGACCATAGACCCTGGGTGCTGAGTCCATCTACAAGCATTGATGGACTCCTGGCTGAGAAGGATGGGTCCTGAGTGCTAGTGGAAAGCTGTTGGAATTTTGCATGGTGGTCCCTGATCTGGGCCACCAAGTCCTTCACCTTATCCCTGAAGAGATTCTCTCCTGTACAAGTTATGTCAATGAGTCATTCCTGTAACTCTGGTCTGAGATCAGAGGCCCACAGCCATGTGAATCTCTGAGTGCTGATTCCTGATGCAGAAGGCTTTGATGCCATTTTGAAAACATCATAGGTCGAATGGACCCCCATGTTTTCCGTGCCAAGACCCTTAAGTACCAGTGACTTGAGGATGTCTTGCTGCTGCTGTGGCAGTTGCTCGGCAACCTCCTGCACCTGCTGCAGGGTGCTGTGCATGTACTGCCTCATGTATAGCTGGTAGCAGCTATACGGGCAATAATCAAATTGCCTTCTTCATGGCCAGCTGCATGTGCCTCTCCAATTCCTTCTCGAAAATCGCTGATGCCAGGATGGGCTGGGACCCATGAAGTATAACCAGATTATGGCAGTCCCAGTGCACAAGAGAGGAGGATTAGTGGTAGGCATTAGGACCAATGGAGACCATGGAGTACCCCTGGAATCAATGGAGGACTAGATTTCCTTGCCATGGGGTCACTTCAGGGGCATCACAGCAGAAACTGGTGCATCCCCATGCCCCATACCTTGCATTGATGGAGACCATTGCAGATGCTTCTTCAGCTTTCCTCGATGCTTGGATTGATCCTTTCCCAGCTCCAAGGTTGAGGATGATGAACTAGACATCCTCAACCTGGAGGAGCCCAATGATGGCTGGTCTTTGGCGTCCCTCTTAACTGACAACCTAGATGAAACCGAAGGCCCTGCGATGTCAATGGCTCAGTGTTCATCGGTATGGCTCCAAGGTCCCTTGATACCAATGCCTCCAATGTCGATGTATCAGTCTTCTCCAGCCTGAATAGGCACTCTATCTTGTTGAGCCAGATCTTCTGTTCTTCAGGGTCATCTTCATGCACTTGCTGCAACTCCGGACATTGTGCGATGCCCCAAGGGGTCTGTGATAGATATGGTCCTCCTACATCTGGGGTATCACTTAAAACCAGAAGTGGACATGTTGTTGCAAAATGAAAGGGATGCGAGATTGAAATCAGTGGTGATGGTCGTTGATGCCTGGTGGGCATGGAGCGCACTGCTGCCCTGGGGATCAACAATGAAAATAAACTTACCCAAAAATGCAAAGAAACCTATCTAGGATGTTAGTGGGAGAACCAGGGGGATCCCACGTCGACCACACAAGGAACACAAAAAGGAATCATGAGAAAAAAAGTACTTTAAAACTAAAAACTGAAAAATTGTTGAAGCTCACCCGACTGCAAGACGCGAGGCTCTGTGAAAAAGAAGAGACTGACAGGACCGTGCATGGATGCTTGGTATGTTGCATATGTGAGCATGCTCAATGAAGCTCAGTCAAAGTTCTAGAAAATTTGACATAAGTTTTCGTGTTGGGATCCATCTGATGATGTCATCCATGTATGAGGATTGCCATCCTGCTTGTCCTTGGAGAATTTGCTTATATTGGTTACTGGTATTTAGAGTTAAATAAATAAAATTATTTAAATGTTTATATTTAATATAGTTGTGGGGTCTGGCCTGGGGGATGGCCTGGAAGAATACTTAATTTTTAATATCTTATTTCACCTTCAGCACTTATTGAGTCATAATGTATTGTCAGTTAAGCAATGGAAGAGCTGAGGGGGCACCATTGTTGGGCTGTGCTTAGGGCATCAGTTGGCCTTAGTCTGGCCCTATCTAAGGAGAAGCACAGACTTGGTCAATCTAAGTTTCCTGAGTTTCCCCTCCCCCTCAAATGGAGCGGACATCCCAGGAAAAAATGTCTATGCAATTCACAAATATCACCTTCAGCTGTAAATAAATGTACTTTCACCTTTGACTATTTCTTTGTATCAGAGTGTTCCTTTCCTCTGAAGCCTGCTGGTGAATCTAGCAATGTATCTCCTGCAGTTTCTTCTCACACAGCCCATATGCCTCCTCCTCCTTCTCCTCCTCCTCTTCATCATTGGGCACTGTAAAATCAGTATCTATTTCTTCTGGAAGAGGCAAGCTTTGGCTTTTAGCTAGGTTATGATGATGCAGCATGCTAGAAAGATGTCACAGACCTCTGTTGAGTTGTAGAGAAGACATCCTTTTGATCCGTGCAAGAAGTGGAAATGTGTTCTGAAAAAGTCAAAGATTCTTTCAATGACTGCCCTTATCTGATGGTGGAACCTATTGTAGTGGACATCTGCTACAGTCTTTGGGCATACTAGTAGGATCATAAGCCAGGTTTTGAGTGGATATCCTCTATCACATGTTGGGGAGAGGGCAGAAAAGTGTAGTACACAAGCTGGAAGGCAGTGAGGCTTTCCCCTGATAGAAGCTGGAGCAGACCTCCTGGAGTAAAGTGGTAAGACCACCTAGAGATGGAGGGAGAGAAAAGGGCCGAGGTTAGTTGCTGTGTCATTGTAGTGAGAGTAGCATACCTACCTAGAAGCTGACTCCCAGTGATGAGACCATCCTGGAAGCAGTTTTGAATTCCTGAATGTGAGAGGATGTAGGTTTCACGACAGAACCCTGGACACCTGGGCACTACGTCCATGATGATTCCTTTGGCATTGCATACCACCTGCATGTTGACAGAAAGAAAGCCCCTGAGGTTGCAGAAGGTAAGCCTCATTGCCTGCAGGTGCCTTATAAGAACGTGAGTGCAATTGATTAGCCCTCAGAATAGAGGGGAAATTGCAATTTGGTAGATATCAGTCTGTACCGAGGAATAGATTTATACTGATATGTTTTCCTGAGAAATGCAGTCAGAAACTGATCAATACATATGGAGATGGATGACTGATTTATTCCAGCTGTGACCCTTAGGTATGTCTGGAAGATGCTAGTGGGAAAAAAAAAGCTAGGGCCATATTCACATTGAGGTGTACTGACAAGGGGTGACCTCTTTGAGTGGAAGGGTGAGTTGCCTGCTCTAACTGCTGGTATAGGTATAGTACGCTTTCCTAGTCGAAAATGAACATGCACAAGTCTTGCTTCTTGGACAGATCAAGAAACTGTGCCCTGGTCCTGTATACTTTCTCTTTCTTTAAGGGACACCTTCTTTTCCTTCTCCTTCTCTGTTCTCTTTCTCTTCTCAAATGTTGTGCCCTGAGTATCCATAAATTTATAATACTCATGTTGAACATCATCACCACTCACACCTCCCCTCAATTAAACCCAGTCTGCCCCAGTGACACACACATACCCCAGGTAGCCACAGTCAGCCCCCTGACACAGTCAGCCCCCTCAGAAATGCTGTTCTGAAAGGTTCCCCCAAAGAATGGGAGCAAACCTTAGATCAGACAGAAGGACTCTTAAATGAGGTGCCAAACAAACTTATGGGCATGAAGAACAATTTCCCAGGTAGCCTTCCACACTCTCTCCCTGTACTCCTAGAAAGCTGCTCTTCCCACTTCCCACAAGAAACTGGCAAACCAAACGCCAGATCAAAAAAAGACAAAATGTTTGAACTTGGCACGTTCAATAGCAGGCGTAAAAGCCTTCATGCATTCTTGATGACGTTTGTGCGTACATTCGTTATAAAATAGCAGAGTACCTGTGAACATCCAATCCATGCCTTGATACACCCACTTTGTTCGCATGGACTTTCTTGTATGAATCTACAAGTTTGCGTCTACTCAGCCTGTTTTTAAATTTGCTTGCACGTGTGTATAATATGCTTTTATGCATCAAACCCCTTGGAAAATGTACTCCATAGGGAGGGCAGCTTTTAAAAATTCCGTTTATGCAGGTAAAACACTGTTTTACCCATGGAAATGGCTTTCAGAATTTCAATCTCTATGACTCAATATTCAGAGAACTATTTCATTTTATTTATAGTCTGCCTTTTACATACTTCAAAGTGGATTACATTCAGGTACTGTATGTATTTCCCTGTCCCCAGAGCCTGTGGCATTTTTTTTTCATGTAGGATTAAAAATATTTTCACTGACTGGGCTCATAGGATATGTGAATCTGTCCTTTAGAGAGGGACTCGTTTGCAAGATAGTTTGCATGCTTCTAAATTTTGCTGAATAGATATGGCTTAAGCAAATCTGAAAACATTCTGTTAGCTTATTTAATATGTTTATGTATTTCTATGCATTATTTCTTAGCTATGAATTATAATGTCTGTATACAGTAGAGGACTGCTTGCCTTTATCTGTCTTGATGTGATTAGAATCACTCAACATAATGCTGCGCGGGATAGATAAGCAGAGTGGTATGACTTCTGAAGGTTATCCAACTGATAAACAAAATCAATATACTGTACTATTATTTTTCAGCATTACTACAGATAAGACCTCACATCTAAACTGTGATTAAACTATAAAGAACTTGGGAAAATCACCAAAACAGAAATAGGCTTTAGAAGGAAAGTAGACCACAGGTTTCTTGAGTGCTTTAAATATTCTGGACTCTAGCACTGTGCCTTTTTTGTTTTTTATAATCTTGTTTATTCCACTACAGCAAATACAGAACACATATTACATAATTATCAGTAGAACTGCCAAATATAACAATTATGTCATATGTTACTAAACAAACATATTCACCGATAATGTACAATACAAGCATGTGCTCGTTACAGGTTTTCCATTTTTCTTTAATTCACCAACCTCTAAAATGCAACACATTGTGCATTTTTCACAGAAAGCTGGAGTTGATATATCTTTCCTAAGAGAAGGAACATCATTCATTTAGTAATAAAGCAGGGTTAGAAAGTCTAGGATTGTCAGTTTTAGAACCAGGTGTACACTAAAAAAAAAAAAAAGAAATCAATTAAAAAGTAAGGATCTTGTAGTAGTGCAAGTGTTCAAGATCTCATTGCTTCTAAAACTCGTGTGCTAAAACATGAGGTAGATTTTCAAAAGATGTGGGTGCAAAAAAGATCCCGTGCTCATGTAAACGCAGGCAAGTATATACTATTTAAAAATGGCAACGTATGCGCGTAAATCAGGGATTGCGAGTAAAACCTCGCGTACGAAAAAGGGGCAGGCCAAGGATGTTCATGGGAGGGGCCAACATGTACGCATGTAAAGTTGCTATTTTAAAACCTGCCAAAATGACTCGTGTAAGCCTTCTACTTGCATATATTTACTTCTGCTCAATATCAGATGTAAGCGATCGCAAACATCGGAAAAGTGAAAAAAAATGACAGGGTAGAGGGTTGGGTTGCAATGGAGGGACTTCAGGCTGAAGAGCCAGGAGGATCTTCACAAGCTGAACATGGACTGGGTGAACTGGTATACTAATTGGTAAAACTGGTTATTTCATTGCCGCTCACATGTTATAAAATACCCTGACTTCACATGTAAAAGCTGACTTATAGGGTTGGGGGGGGCGCATCAAATGATTGCTATTAAAATCAACACATGAATCCTTATAAAACTGGAAGTACAATTATGTGGGTATATGAGTTGCACACAATTATCCAGGTATTTTCCAACATAGTCGGCAAAGTAGCACTTTTCCTGTTACTTAGATGGACAAATTTGAACTTATTTTGGATAAGTAGCTGCACTTATCCGACTATATTCAAATGTATCCGCCAAATAGGATCAGGCCTACATAGCTGGATTAGGGTTGCCAACTGGCTCCAGATTTTTAGGACAGGTTGACCCAGTCCTGGTTTTACTCTCCTGCATGCAGGTACTTATAGTCTTGCTTTTCTTAGGGAATACAATAAGGAAATAAGAATAATTCTCAGCATGCAATGGGTAAAACTAGGACTGGATCAATGTGTCCTGAAAATCTGGAGTCAGTTTGCAACCCTAAACTGGATAATTTATTTTTTATTTATTTATTTAAAACTTTTATATACCGGCATTAGTATGCAAACATCATACCGGTTTACATCGTAACTAACAGACTGAAAATACAATTAACAGGGCAGGGTAGATACAGGGCGCATAAATACAAGTGCAGAAAGTATGGAAGGAAAGAGAAGACATCAACTTTGAACGGTAACTGAAGGCTAATAAAAAACAAGAGACTAAAAGCGCTACTTGTCTGTCTAAATAGTACTTTTTGGACTTAGCCAGCTACGTGCTGCTACTTAGCCAGATAAACAGGCATTTAACCAGATAAGTCCGAAGTTGTGCAGCTCATGTATTTTAGATATGAGAGCATATGTGCATGCATATGTATTAGTGTCTTAAAACCTGTGTAAATGCTTTTGAGAATCAGACCAATACTTTTCTAGTAAAAATCTACTGCAGATTTGTGCCCACAGCAAGGATCAAAGTGAAAGTATATACATGCTTTCATTTTGAGGGCTCAAATAATACCCATAGGTAAAATGTATATGTGGTCTTTATCCCAATGTTGTCAGCTTAAAAACTAACACCATAAAAGGTATCACAATCTAAAAGGCCTTCGCTTTCTTCAGGACCAATATAGCTACTAGAGCTCTAAATTACTATGAAAAAATAACACCATATTAAAAGATGCACAATGAATTCTCAGTCTTACTACATAAAAGGAACACTCAGAGGACAGGATTATAGCACAGCAACAACATTTCTTTGTTTTGGCCTTTACTTAAGACATGTTGGAGAGATACCCACATCGGAAACGATCTGTAAAGGAAACATTTCAGAGGAACTGAAGCATATAACTGTGAAAATGGAAAATGTAATAGAACAGCTAGACAAACTAAAGATTAACAAATCACTAGGACTGGATGGTAATTATGGTATTCACCCCAGAGTTCTAAAAGAACTCAAATATTAAATTGTAATCCTGCTATTGGTAATCTGTAACCTATCATAAAAAATCTGCTATTGTGCCTGATGTAATTCCAATTTAAAAAAAATGACTCTAGTGGTGATTATGGAAACTGTAGACCAGTGAGCCTGATATCAGTGGTAGGCAAGATAGAAGAAGCTATCCTTAAGAATTACTGGGCATAGATATCCATGTTGGCTTAGTGGGGAAGAGCCAACATGGATATAGAAAAGAGAAGTAATTCGTTACCAGGCTGTGAACCAGCGAAGGTAGGGTTCAAATCCCACTGCCACTTGTTGTAACCTTAGGCAAGTCCCATCATTCTCCTTTATCTCAGGTACAAACTTAAGGGCATATTTACTAAGCTGTGGGGTAGATTTATGTGCGCAGGGCACTCGCGCGCCGGCACGCCTATTTTGCATAGGCCGCCGGCGCGCGCGTAAGTCCCGGGGCTTCGTAAAAGGGGTGGGAGGGGGCGTGTCCGGGGGCATGTCCGGAGCAGGGGTGGTCCGGGGCGGGTCCAGGGGCATGGCGATGGTTTGGGGGCGGGCCGGGAGGGCGGTTCCGAGTCCCCCGGCACTCTGCGGCCTGTGCCGGGGGATGCCGGGGCGGCGCGCACAAGTTACGCCTGCTTCAAGTAGGCGTAACTTGCCCAACAAAGGTAAGGGGGGGATTTAGGTAGGGGTGGGGTAGGGAGGGGAAGGTGGGGGGACGCGGAAGGAAAGTTCCCTCTGAGGCCGCTCTGATTTCGGAGTGGCCTCGGAGGGAACGGAGGCAGGCTGTGCCACTCAGCGCGCACAGGCTGCCGATTTTGCGCAGCCTTGCGTGCGCCGACCCCGGATTTTATAAGATACACGCGTATCTTATAAAATCTGGTGTACTTTTGTTCGCGCTCGCGTATGTTTTTAAAATCTACCTCTGTGTTTCTGTTAGGCATTTACTGTATGATAAACAGCATTTATCGCATGTTACATGCTTAACACAGCAATAATGTACAGTAATTTAAACACTGCGTTATTTAAACCAAAATAATGCTGGTATGGTAATGAACTGTTTAGCAGGCATATGTTTTTCAAATGCAAAGCAGCTCATTACTAGCTTGGAGAAGAGACGGCTGAGGGGGGATATGATAGAGGTGTTTAAAATCACGAGAGGTCTAGAACGGGTAGATGTGAATCGATTATTTACTCTTTCGGATAATAGAAAGACTAGGGGGCACTCCATGAAGTTAGCATGTGGCACATTTAAAACTAATCAGAGAAAGTTCTTTTTCACTCAACGCACAACTGAACTCTGGAATTTGTTGCCAGAGGATGTGGTTAGTGCAGTTAGTATAGCTGTGTTTAAAAAAGGATTGGATGAGTTCTTGGAGAAGTCCATTACCTGCTATTAATTAAGTTGACTTAGAAAATAGCCACTGCTATTACTAGCAACAGTAGCATGGGATAGACTTAGTTTTTGGGTACTTGCCAGGTTCTTATGGCCTGGATTGGCCACTGTTGGAAACAGGATGCTGGGCTTGATGGACCCTTGGTCTGACCCAGTATGGCATGTTCTTATGTTCTTATTTTATGTTTATAAAATAGCATAGCTTTCCTCAAAAAGCACAAGCCATGTTATTTTCCTGAAAGTTAGCTACAATTCAGGAATTGTAGTTACCTTTCCCTGGGAGCATCAGGACACTAATGCACATCTTGATGTACTTGGGCTGATTCTTAAAGGGCCATTAAAGCCCAAAATCCCCCCACAACTTGTTTAAGATCCCCCAGGGGTCTTGTGAGAACCCCACCTACATCCTCCCCCTTACCTCCCACAACATTAGAGGTGGCTCTTGGGAGAAAAATAATAAAAAAAAAATGTTTAAGTCGCATGATGAATGTCCCATCCCCTATCTAAATCCTTCATTTCCAATAAATTGCTTTTCTGGATCCACTTACCCCTCTGACCCAATCCTCCAACTCATTCTAGCCCACCTTCCCAGGCATACCTGGAAGTCTAGTGGAGCCTGGAGTTCACCCATAGGCTTTGGACCTGACCCACTGTCTATTAAAAAAGGCACAGGCCGGCCTTGAGCTAGTTTTTCTCCTGAGGGCCACCTCTAGAGGTGGTGGAGGTCTCACAAGATCTCTGTGGGGATCTTACACACAGAGAGAGTGTGTGTGTGTGTGTGACTGTGTGTATGTATGAGGAGGTATCTTTTGGGCAGTGATGGCCCATTAAAAACATGGTTGTCCTGAGTGAAGAGGCTGCCATCACACAACCTTTGTTGCCTTTGCACAGTGATATTTTTCCGCATGGAATTTTACTACTGGGAAAAATACCATGCAATTTCCAAAGCTGCAGTGCTGAGTAACCCCACAGAAAAATACCTCAGCTTAGTAAATGAGCCCTTAGATTGTAAGTCCTCTGGAGACAGGAACATATTGACAATATTCACTCTGAAATGTCTGACCAATCACAAAAGAAATAATATAAACCAATTAAACAAATCTATTAGATTTTTCTGAATCTGTAAATAAACTTGTAGACAAGGGCAATAATTTATCTGGATTTTCAGAAGGCATTTGACAAAGTCCCTCATAAGAGACTCCTCTGGAAATTAAAAAGTCATGGGAAAGGAGGCAACAACCCTATTGTGGATTAGCAACTTGTTAAAGGGGAAAAAAAAAAGAGTTGGACTAAATGGTCTGTTTTCTCAGTGGAAAGAGATGAATACTGTAGTGCTCCAGGAGTTTCTACTGGGATCAGTGCTGTTTAACACTGATATAAATAACATGGTTACGGAACAACAAATGAAGTTTATAGATGACCCACCTATCCTGGGCGCCCAATGCTGAGGAGACACTAGAGATGCACAATTTCCCTAGCGCCTCCTTTTTACAACAGCAGCCCATTTAAATAATAAAACAGGCACCCGGGAGAGATGGATCGGTGCGCATTAAGAGAGTGGGCGTTCAATTATGAGAGCCCGTTTAACGTGCGCCAATATTGCATCAGAATGACAATGAGGACCCGAAGAAGGACCCTGCTAAATTAGGGGACTTGGCATTTAAATGTAAGGAAACTTTGGTTTTCCTTACCAGAAGGTGTGCACTAACGTGCTGGGAAGGTTCAGAGAGATTAGTGAGTATAGTTTGGGGTTTTGCCTCACCTATATGGGAGCAGCAGATGGTGTGCTCTAGCAGTATATAAACCATTACCACCATCTTAGGGCATGCATTCTTAGTACAATTTTTCCTGAGTTGCTCTGCTAAGGGGGGACAGCCCTGAATGTGCAGTCCCTATTTTTGTTTGCTTTTTGGGGAAATAACTCTGAGGGTCTTCTCACAAAGACCTGAGTGAAGAGAGTTGGAAACAGAGAGGACAATATTCAGATGCAAGACAGCTAGATAAGTAGGACTTATCTGGCTATCTAGCAGTCGCTGAATATCTAATTATAGTCAGTGGTAAGGATGAGCATTTGTTTAAAACCAAAATACAAAATGTGACAAATAAAGCTAATTTGTTCATTCAGGGAGGGCCCAGCCTAGGTTGGGCATAGGCTGAGGCCCAAAGCAGGGACCATGGCCTAGGCCTGAGTGTTACACTGGGGTCTCAGCAGAGGAAAGAACTGATGCCAGGGCCTTGGCCGAGACCCCTGAAAAACAAAAAAACCCAATACTTCCCTGATCTGTCGAAGGCTGGGTCCAGGCTGAATGCCACGACCTGACATTGAGGCTGGGTCCTGATATTGGGGCCTTGGCCCAGACCTGATGCCATGACTCAACCCGGAGGCCTAGGTCCTGATGGCAGGACCTAGGCCTGGACTGAGGTTCGACAGCGTAACCTGACCCGGAGGCTGGGTTCAAATGCCTGGACCCAGGACCAAAGCCTCTGGCCTGAGCCCAGGCCAGAGGCTTTGGTCCTGGGTCCAGGCCTAGGCCCCGGCCTCTGGGTCATGTTGCAGCATTGGCCCTGGGTCTGGGTCAAGGCACCGGCATCAGGATCCAGCCTCAGGCCTAGGCCAAGGCCCAGGTATTTCGACCCAGCCTCCAGATCAGGTTTCGGTCAGGGGAGATCCTGGCTTTGGCATTTTTCCGGAGGGGGGGGGGGGGGGGGGTGGAATAAGAGGGAGGCCTATTTTTTTGTTTGGCCATTTTTTTTTAATTGCTTGATATATTTTCTTTTCACACGAATCAAATGATTGAAGCAATCCACGAGCTGAAATTTGTGGGAAAAACCTCAAGATAACAAACCAAATAACGAAAAAAATTTGTTTTTCCCTGCACATCCCTATTTAGTGGCCGAAATTTAGCCAGATAAGTCATTTCAATGTTGCTATCTTTTCTCCCCTTTCTCTCCTCTTCCTCAGAGTATACATATTGAACTTTTAAGTTATTTATCTGGCTATCTGCTTAGCTGTATACGTTACAGGCGGGAAATGGGTGGATCAGGGCGGTGCTACTTAGCCTGATAAGTTATCCATCTAAATAGCAATATTCAGCCTTAGATGGATTAGCCTAAAATTATTAGGTCCCTTATATGCTAATGGGCCTTATATGCTAATGGGCCTTGTATTCATGATACTTGCAAAAGGGCCTTGAAGCTATGCTTCCCCACATAGGGAGTCATGGACCACTCAGAAGTATAAGCTATCTTGGAGAAGTATTGCAAGTAGGGTCAAATCTTTGATTGCTCTGGATCCAGTATCTGGGTTTTATCCTACCCAGGAGATATATAAATGACAGATGAAATTTATTGTGGGCAAATGCAAATGGATGCGTATATGGAAAAATAATCCTAACTATATATACATAATGTTAAATTCTGTATTAGGAATCACCACACAGGAATAATTTTGTGGATTCATTGAGGATAATACACTGAAATTCTTAGTTTAGTGTGCAGTGGTGGTCAAAGAGGAAAATAGAATGTTAGAAAATATCATAATGCCTCTGTATCAATCCATGGTATGACCATATCTTGAATATTGTGTGCAGTTCTGGTCACCCACTTTTCAAAATGATAATGTAGAACTTGAAAAGTAACAGGGAAGGGCAACCAAAAACTCACCTGAGCTAAAAGTTTCTAGTTTCTCTGTATCAATTAGAAAGCAGAATGAAAATACAAACAAAAAACACACTTTGAATGTTTGTATGCTAATGCCAGAAGTCTAAGAAGTGAGATGGGAGAATTAGAATGTATAGCAGTGAATGATGACATAGACTTAATTGGCATCTCAGAGACATGGTGGAAAGAGGATAACCAATGGGACAGTATTATACCGGGGTACAAATTATATCGCAATGATAGAGAGGAGCATCTGGGAGGTGGGGTGGTGCTTTATGTCTGGGATGGCATAGAGTCCAACAGGATAAAGATCCTGCATGAGACTAAATGCACAATCAAATCTTTATGGATAGAAATCCCTTGTGTGTTGGGGAAAAGTATAGTGATAGGAGTATACTACCATCCACCTGGCCAAGATGGTGAGACGGACAGTGAAATGCTAAGAGAAATTAGAGAGGCTTACCAAATTGGTAGTGCAGTAATAATGGGAGATTTTTTTTACCATCAAGAAAAATACGTTGTATCACAATTTTTTGTTTTTTAGGAGCTATGGGTTTCTCAACTTAATATTTCCACACAAATCACTTATGAATTTGGGACCTTCATAACACCCCCAGTACTACAAGTATGTACTTGTGTTTCACACCTTCATGGGTCCTTTTTAATCATAGGTCCATTAGTCCAACTTTTGCAAAGTAATTTTTAACTTTTTTAGGTTTTTCTTAAAACTCAAAGAATTGTACTTCCCTTTGTTCTTTGAGGCTGTATCGGAGTCAAAGGACCAACACACGCGTTTTGTGAGCCACTGCTTCAGGGACGTCTCGTGCTCACTCACTCTGCCCAGCGCACCTCTGGATACTTCACAGGGTACCTCTGCTGCTGGAAAATCTCTAGGTACTTGTATGCAATAATTTTATAGAGGTCCCTCCGAATATTTCAGACCTGCCACCATTTTCTGTTTCAGCATGTAGGCCGAAACAAATGTTACTTGATGTTATAGATGTTTCTTGATTTCACTCAGATCATTATTCAGTGGATAAATAGACACGTTTATTAGATTTTATTTACCCCAATATTGACTGGATAAATATAACATCAGGACATGCAAGAGAGATAAAGTTCCTGGATGGAATACATGACAGTTTTATGGAGCAATTGGTTCTGAAACTGATGAGAGAAGGAACAATTTTAGATTTAATTCTTAGTGGAGCACAGGATTTGGTGAGAGAGGTAACTGTGGTGGGGTCTCTTGGCATTAGTGATCATAATGTGATCAAATTTGAACTAATGACAGGAAGAGAGACAGTAAGTAAATCTACAGCTCTAGCGCTAAACTATCAAAAGGGAAACTTAGATAAAATTAGAAAAATAGTTAGAAAAAAATGAAAGGAGCAGCTACAAAGGTAAAAAGTGTGGAAGAGGTATGGAAATTGTTAAAAAATACCACTTAGAAGCACAGTCCAGATGTGTTCCACACATTAAGAAAGGTGGAAGGAAGGCAAAATGATTACCAGCATGGTTAAAAGGTAAGGTGAAAGAGGCTATTTTAGCCAAAAGATTGTCATTCAAAAATTGGAAGAAGGATCCAACAGAAGAAAATAGGAAAACACATAAGCGCTGGCAAGATAAATGTAAGACATTGATTCGACAGGCTAAGAGAGAATTTGAAAAGAAGCTGGCCATAGAGGCAAAAACTCACAATAAAATCTTTTTTAAATATATCCAAAGCAGAAAGCCTGTGAGGGAGTCAGTTGGACCATTAGATGATCGAGAAGATAAAGGAGCACTTAGAGAAGATAAGGCCATCATGGAAAGATTAAATGATTTCTTTGCTTTGGTGTTTACTGAAGAAGATATTGGGGAGATACCTGTTCCAGAGAAGGTTTTCATGGGTAATGATTCAGATGGATTGAACCAAATCATGGTAAACCTAGAAGATGTGGTAGGTCTGATTGACAAACTGAAGCGTAGTAAATGACCTAGACCAGATGGAATATACCCCAGGGTTCTGAAGGAACTGAAAAATGAAATTTCAGATCTATTAGTTAAAACTTGTAATCTATCATTAAAATCATCCATTGTACCTGAAGACTGGAGGGTGGCTAATGTAACCCCAATATTTAGAAAGGGCTCCAGGGGCAATATGGGACACTACAAACTAGTTAGCCTGACTTCAATGCCAGGAAAAATAGTGGAAAGTGTTCTAAAGATCAAAATCACAGAATATAGAGAAAGACATGGTTTAATGGAAGAAAGTCAGCATGGCTTTACCCAAGGCAAGTCTTGCCTAATAAATCTGCTTCACTTTTTTGAAGGGGTTAATAAACATGTAGATATAGGTGAACCGGTAGATGTAGTGTATTTGAATTTTCAGAAGGTATTTGACAAAGTTCCTCATGAGAGGCTTCTAAGAAAAGTAAAAAGTCATGGGATAGGTGGCTATGTCCTTTCGTGGATTACAAACTGGCTAAAAGACAGGAGGCAGAGAGTAGGATTAAATGGACAATTTTCTCAGTGGAAAAGAGTATACAGTAGAGTGCCTCAAGGATCTGTACTAGGACCCTTGCTTTTCAATATATTTATAAATGATCTGGAAAGGAATACGACAAGTGAAGTAATCAAATTTGCAGATGATACAAAATTATTCAGAGTAGTTAAATCACAAGCAGATTGTGATAAATTGCAGCAGGACCTTGTGAGACTGGAAAATTGGGCATCCAAATGGCAGATGAAATTTAATGTGGATAAGTGCAAGGTGATACATAAAGGGAAAAATAATCCATGTTGTAGTTACACGATGTTAGGTTCCATATTAGGAGCTACCGCCCAGGATACAGATGTAGGTGTCATAGTGGCTAATACATTGAAATCGTCGGCTCAGTGTGCTGTGGCAGTCAAAAAAGCAAACAATGTTAGGAATTATTAGGAAGGGAATGCTAAATAAAATAGAGGATGTCATAATACTTCTGTATCGCTCTTTGGTGAGACCGCACCTTGAATAGTGTGTACAGTTCTGGTCGCTGTATCTCAAGAAAGATATAGTTGCGATGGAGAAGATACAGAAAAGAGCGACCAAAATGATAAAGGGAATGGAACAGCTCCCCTAAGAGGAAAGACTAAAGAGGTTAGGGCTGTTCAGCTTGGAGAAGAGGCAGATGAGGGGGGATATGATAGAGGTCTTTAAAATCATAAGACGTCCAGGACGTGAAAATGTGAATCAGTTATTTACTCTTTCAGATAATAGAAGGACTAGGGGGGCACTCCATGAAGTTAGCATGTAGCACATTTATAACGAATTGGAGAAAATTCTTTTTCACTCAACGCACAATTAAGCTCTGGAATTTGTTGTCTGGGGATATGGTTAGTGCAGTTAGTGTAGCTGGGTTTAAAAAAGGTTTGGATAAGTTCTTGGACGAGAAGTCCATTACCTGCTATTAATCAAGTTGACTTGGAAGATATCCACTGCTATTACTAGCATCAGTAGCGTAGGATATACTTAGTTTTTGGGCACTTGCCAGGTATTTGTAGCCTGTATTGGCCACTGTTAGAAACAGGATGCTGGGCTTGATGGACCCTTGGTCCTACCCAGTATGGCAATTTTTTATGCTCTTATGTCCTTAAATTTTAAAGGCGATGGCACAGCTTCTTTTTAAAGAAAGGTTGAGCATATTAGGGTTCTTCAGCTTGGAGATGGGATCACTAAAGAGGGATATGATATAGGTCTATAACTTTTGAGTTGGGAGGAACAAATAAATTAGGAAATGGTTATTTTCCTTTTCCAATAGTACGAAGACTAAGTAACATGTCATGGTAGCAAATTTAAAAAAATTTTGTGAAATTATTTTTTTTTCTCTTAGTGCACAACTAAGCTGTGGAATTTTGTGTGGAAAGATGTGATTAAGGCATCTAATGGAGCTGGATTTATAAGGAGGTTTGGACAAATTCATGGTGATTTCCATAAACAATTATTAATAGGCTGGACTTGAGAAAGCCTCCACTTATCCCAGGGAGTAAGCAAGAAGAAATGGTCAACTCTTTGCAAACTCCTGGACACCTCCTAGTGACCTGGATAGACCACTATCAGCGACAGGAAGGTGGGCTCGAATTATATATGGTCTGATCCAGTATGGCAAATCTTATGTTCTAATATAGAAATGCACAGTGCCCTAATTCATCTCATTATATGCTCTTATCCAGCTGTATCAGGCAGGAGGGGACTTCTGAAGAAGCACTGATGAAAATATATCTTGCTGTGTTGTACAGATTTTGAGGCAAGGAAAGATTCTCAACAATAAGCTTTTTTTTTTTTATTACTTTCTGCAATTGCTTTTGAATACATAATCAGTTTTCTGCAGTTTATTGACCTACTCCATGGAAGCAAGCTCTTGCTTTCTGGTGGATCAAGAGAAGAAAGGGAAGTAAGTTTCTATTTGTTTTCCCATTCATTCCAGCATTAATCAAGGCCGAGGTGCATTATGTAAATGAAGCAAAACATACTCTGCAGAGGATTGTACAGACCATTGACATAATAATGTAAGAATATTTTTCATATGAAAACAGCTGGTTTTGTGCAATAATCATACTATTCATTAATGATTTATTGCAGGAAACTATCACACACAAAGAAATAATTTTTTATCACTCAGAAAGGTCTTTGGTTCAAAAACCAGGCAATAAGTAATATACATGTAAATATAGGTTTACCTTGTGATTGAATATTCTGTTTCATCAAAGTATCATGAAATATACATAGAGGCATGCAATGAGGAAAAATACAAAATTAGGTATTCAAGTACAATTGAGTAAGCTGCAATATTACAGGGAAAATATAGGCATCTTTTTAACAGCAATTGCAGGTTAGTGTTACAGCCTGATTATGATACTATATAAAGCAGATAAGAGAGATTTCTCTACTGGAATACTGGTGCTGCAAAGTAATTTTCAAAACGATTGATGCACTCAAACCTCAGTTTATGTTTATAAATCAGCTTTTGAAAATTGTCCAGGGAGCTGTGCAGGGAATAGTATATGAATAGTTTTCTCTGCCTTCATGGTAGTAATTTCAGGTGGAAGAGTTAGGGCAAGACAAGAATTTATATATGCATATATACTCTGAATGTTTGAAACTATGCATGTAAATGTACATGCAGAAGTTACACCAGATTGGGGGAAGGTGTAACTTACTACGCATGCAAACTGGGGACAGCTGCAAATTTTCAAATCGGAAAAGTCTGCTTTGAAAATTTGGGTTAGCCATACATGGGCTGCTGAAAATTATCATCCCTGAGAGTAAGGGTGAGAATTGGAGAGAGATGGAGAGAGATGGAGAAAGTGTAGAGGAAAGAGAGCAGGAGAAAGAGAGGGACAGATTAAAGAAGAGAATGCCAGAGGAGTCAGAATTGCAGAGGAGGCAGCAAGACTTCATGTTAGGAATCTAAGTATCTCATTAGGATTTTCTGGGTAGGAAGTCTTGGAGGCCAGTAGAGAAATGGATGCTGAAGATTTTTGTTTCGGTTTGTTTTTTTATTTCAGATTTTTTTTCGTTTTTCAGTTTGTTTAATATTTTTTTTTGTTTGCCAAACCAAAGAAAACCTATAAACCTCCTCATAACAAAAGTAAAAAAAAAAAAAATCAAAACAGGCCTCTCAGAGACCCTCTGATCCCCCTCTCCCTGCCCAAAGCCTTGGGCCCTATCTGGGCCCTTCTTACTCTGCCCCTACCACAAAACATCTGTGGGACTGAGTCTGGTCAGGCCAGGTTCCTCCAAACCCTCTCCCTACCCTTTTTTAAAATGGCAGGAGACTGGGAATCTCACTGGCTCCACTTACTCCTCCCATTGGAAGTCCAGTGCCAGTCTTTATAAAGAGCAAGAGCGATGCCCACTCCTTCCTGTCTTGACACAGATCTGTAGAAATGGCAATATCAATTCTCCTGAGCAGGACTGAAATGACATCACTTTGCTGCTTGTGTCAGGTGCGAATGAATAAAAAATGATCTCATTCATCCCATTTTTAGTATTCGTTTAAAACAAATGTGCATTCCTAGATGCTAGTGGACTAATGCTTTCAGAAGCATTAATGCACATGAAAAGCACTGTTGGTATTTGCAATCTAGTTTATACATTAATAGGCCCTTTAACATGTCATTTATCTTGCAAGAGTTTTAATGCAAAAACCCATTTTAATGAGGTAATGAGATGCAAAACAATGCAAAAAGCTCAGTACTTATTAGTGCATAGAAAAATGTGTGTCAAAGCACATAGAAGTGAACACAGACATGTAAATGCAGAAATCTTAGCCACACGTCTGGAAGGTATAGTAACATTTTTGAGATAATGTCCACACTAACTTTAATGCTAGTAAAACACAAAACTCATTTGCACGTCATTAACATGGGTCATTAACATGAGCTAATTAATGCATGTTAATGGCTGATGTTAATGCACTTTAGTACATTTGAGGCAATGTACATGCAAATGAGTTTTACATTAATTTTCTCTTCTGTTGAGGCCTTTAGTATCTTGTTTTAACATGATACTGGTCTATAAATTAACTTATTTTCATGAAATTTTTCTGCAATGCTATTTCTTATTAAGGGAGCAGAGAAAATTCTAAACATTGAGTTGATTCATTAAACTGCAATAAATATTGTACCAAATGATGCAATATTACAAAACCATAAGATGTGATAAAAATCTAAATTTTTAGCATATTTAAAGATGAAGCACTCAGTCATCGATTAAATAAAGCATCTCTTGAGTCAGTCTCCGATACCAGCCAGTTTTTGAGGAATCCATCTGCCTTCCATAATTTTAATGCAAGTATTTATTCAGCATTTATCCTCCCCTTTAAATTCTGTTGAGCTTCTCTTGCTTTTTGTTCCCTTTTACTGAAATATATTGCAATATTCCACTTTTTATACTGTGATTGTATAGCATTTTGAAATAGTTTTGTGTGAAGGTAGTTATAGTATATAAAACTTGATTGTGCTATGTTGTATAAGGTTAGAAAGGTTAGAACATAAGATATGCCATACTGGGTCAGACAAAGGGTCCATCAAGCCCAGCATCCTGTTTCCAACAGTGGCCAATCCAAGTCACAAATACCTGGCAAGTACCCAAACATTAAATAGATCTCAAGCTAGTATTGCTTATTAATTAATAGCAGTTTATGGATTTTTCCTCTAGGAACTTATCCAAAACTTTTTTAAACCCAGTTACACTAACTGCTGTAACCACATCCTCTGGCAATGAATTCCATCGGTTAACTATGTGCTGATTGAAAAATAATTTTCTTCAGTTTGTTTTAAATGAGCTAGTTGCCAACTTAATGGAGTGCCCCATAGTCCTCCTATTATCTGAGAGAGTAAATAACCAATTTACAATAACCTGAATTTAGAACTTAAGAACATAATACTTGCCATACTGGGTCAGACCCCAACAGTGGCCAATCCAGGTCACAAGTACCTGGAAGGATCCCAAGGGGTAGATAAATTCCAAGCTGCTTATCCCAAGAATAAGCAGTGGACTTCTGCAACTCTCCCTTAATTGTTAATGGACTTTTCCTCCAGAAACTTGTCCAAACCTTTTTTTAAACTCAGCTACACTAATAGCTTTCACCACATCCTTTGGCAATGAATTCCAGACAATAATTATTCATTTAGTAAAAAAATATTTTCTCTTATTAATTTTAAATGTATCACCTAGTAACCTCATTGTTTGTCCCCTAGTCTTAGTACTCTTGGAAATAGAAAACAACCAATTAACATTTACTCATTCCATTCCACTCATTATTTTTATAGACCTCTATCATATCTCCCTTCAGGCGTCTTTTCTCCAAGCTGAAGAGTCCTAATCTCTTTAGCTCCTCATAGGGAAATCATTCCATCCACTTTATCAGTTTGGTAGCTCTTCTCTGTACCTTTTCTAATTCTGCTACATCTTTTTGAGATGCGGTGACCAGAACACACAATATTCAAGATAAAGTCACACAATGGAACGGTACAGAGGCATTATGATATTCTCTGTTTTATTCTCCATTCCTTTCCTAATAAATTCCTAGCATTCTATTTGCTTTCTTGGCTGCTGTTGCACACTGATTAGAAGATTTCAGTGTATTATCAATGATGACACCTTTTAGTATCGTGGTCATATGGTTATTGATACAATGTTCTTGTCCCAAGAAATGCACCTCCATGGAGATGCTGCCTTATTTTTCTTAGCTGATGTGCACTGATCAGGACAGAGACCATGGAGTAATAGTGCGTGATGATCTCAGGGTAGCAAAACAGTATCTAAGGCAATAGCTAGAAGGATTCTAGGATGCATAGGGAAAGGCATAACCAACAGAAAGAGAGAGGAGATAATGCCTTTGTACAGGTCATTGATGAGACCTCAACTTGATGGTATATACAGTTCTGGAGGCTGTGGGGCAGATTTTTAGAAGAGCGCGCATGGGGTACATTTGTGCACGCTACCCGGCGCATACAAATGTATACCCAATTTAATAATATGTGCGTGGTGCCGTGCGCATGTTATAAAATCCGGGGTCGGCATGTGCAACAGGGTGCACACATGTGCACCTTGCGCGCGCCGAGCCCGAGGAGCCCTGATGGCTTTCCCCGTTCCCTCCAAGGCCGCTCCGAAATCGGAGCGGCCTTGGAGGGAACTTTATTTCGGCCCCCCCCCCACCTTCCCCTCTCTTCCCCTATCTAACCCACCCCCCAGCCTTAACTAAATCCCCCCTACCTTTGTTCCAAAAGTTACGCCTGCCCGAGGCAGGTGTAACTTGCACGTGCTGGCCGTCTCCTGGCGCGCTGTGCCGGAGCACTCAGCCCTGCCCCGGACCACCCCCAGACCGCCGCCATGCCCCCGGACCGTGGCCATGCCCATGGCCCCACTACCGGACCACCCCAGGAAATACGTGCGTCCCGGGGCTTGTGCACACCACCGAGCCTATGCAAAATAGGCTCGGCGCGTGCAGGGGTAGGTTTTCGGGGCTTATGTGCATAACCCTTTGAAAATCTACTCCTGTATCTCTAAAGGAATGTAAATAGGCTAGAGATGGATATGCAGGCCAGGTAAAGGCTACTAAAATGGTGAGGCATCTGCCACAAAGCCGAATGCTATAGTGTGTGGGACCCAGAGGAAAGAAGAGATGGGAGTGGGGATATGGTAGAGATATATAAATGCCCAAAAATATAAATCAGGCACAAGAAGCAAATGTTTTTCAGAGGGAAAAATGCTCTAGAGCAAAATATTTATTTATTTGTTTTATATACCATCAATCTGGAACAATCTCGACAGTGTACACTCTATTATATAGTAAATACTATATAAGAACACAATAAAAGTCAATAATAATACAATAAAAGCGTAATAATAATAATACAATAAAAGCATAAAAAGCAAAATCATAATACAATAAAAGCAAGTTTGCTTACCGTAAACGATGTTTCCGTAGATAGCAGGATGAATTAGCCATGCTGTCATGGGATCTGTCAATCAGGCCCGGGAGGCGGAGCTTGTCAAAGCAGAGAACAGAGCTTTGCTCTCTGCGGCTGCGCGTATGTTCCCGCGCAGGAAAGTAACGGACTCTCCTCGGTCTGTAATTAAGCTGTAGTGTAGTCGAAGACTAGGTGACTGCCAGGGAGGAGGGTGTGTCAGCATGGCTAATTCATCCTGCTATCTACGGAAACATCGTTTACGGTAAGCAAACTTGCTTTTTCCCGTCGATAGCAGGGCTGAATTAGCCATGCTGTCATGGGAGTTCAAAGCTCCCGATCACGTCATATATGACATATGTGGTTGGACGTGATCATTGACAGTGTGGCAGTCACTGTGGACAGGAGGATAGAGAGTGCAGTATTGCTTGCCCTATCTTCGCATCCGTGGTTGCTTGCTGGTCAAGGCAGTAATGAGATGTGAAGGTATGCAGTGATGACCATGTAGCTGCCTTACAAATGTCAATGGGTTGCACATTCTTCAGGTGTGCTAAGGATGTTGCTACTGCTCTGACTTGGTGAGCTTTAGGAGTAGATTGTAAATGTAAATTCTGCTTGTCATAGCAGAATTTGATGCATTGCGCTATCCAACTGGAGATGGTGCGTTTGGCTACTGGCTGTCCAGGAGCCTTCGGGTCGTAGGAAACAAAGAGTTGAGAAACACGGGAGTCCGAGTTCGTCCTTTCTTTGTAGTGTGTTAAAGCTCTTTTACAATCCAATGTGTGCAGTAGCTTTTCCCTATCGTTTGCATGAGGTTTAGGGAAAAATATTGGTAATTCCATTGACTGATTGAGATGGAATGGGGTAACTACCTTTGGTAGGAAGGATGGGTGAGTTCGTAGAACTACCTTTTGTTGATGAAATTGTAAGTATGGAGGATAGTGGACCAAAGCTTGTAACTCACTAACTCTTCGTGCTGATGTTACTGCAACCAGGAATACCACCTTCCAAGTGAGGTATTTCATGTGTACTGAGTCCATAGGTTCAAATGGAGAAAGCATGAGCTGTTCCAGAACTATGTTGAGGTTCCAAGGGACTGGAGGTTTGGATACCGGAGGACGAATGTGTGTTAACCCCTTTATGAAACGAGTCAATAATGGGTGATTGGATATAGGAATGTCATTGATTGGTCTATGATAGGCGCCTATGGCGCTGAGATGAACTCTGATGGATGATGTTGCTAGTCCAACTACATATAGAGAATGAAGATAATCAATGAGCAATTCCGGGGAGCAGTCCAATGGCGGTACACCTTTGGAAGTGCACCAGGTAGAGTAACGTTTCCATTTATAGCTATAATTTTTCCTGGTTGAGAATTTTCTTGATTGTAACAAGATGAATTGTGCTGAAGTGGAAACTCCTTGTTCTGTCAGGAGGAGCCTTTCAATCTCCAAGCTGTTAAGTGTAGAGATGAGTGTAGCGGGTGTAGAAGTGTTCCTTGATCTTGGCTGAGAAGATCTTGACGATTCGATAATAGAATTGGATCCTTGATGGATAGTCGAAGTAGGAAACTGTACCATGGTTGCCTTGGCCATGCTGGGGCTATGAGTATCAGTTGAGCTTTGTCCGCTATGCACTTCTGAATTGTTCTTGTTATGAGAGGTATGGGAGGAAAGGCATACAGAAGGCCTGTCGTCCACGGAATGAGGAAGGCATCTTGAGCAATCCTGAATTGGCTTGGCCTTATCGAGCAGAATTGGGAAACTTGAGAATTGATCTCTGTTGCAAAGAGATCTATGGAAGGTGTCCCCCACTGTAGAAATATGTCCTGGACTACTTCTGAGTTGAGTGTCCATTCGTGGGGATGAAAGATGCGGCTTAGCCTGTCCGCTCTTGTGTTTGCAACTCCTGGTAGGTAAGTTGCTTGTAGGTGTATGCAATTTTTGTGAGCATGTTCGAAGATTGTCAGGGTCTCTTTGCAGAGGGGCCATGAACCGGACCCTCCTTGTTTGTTGATGTAAAACATCGCTACTTGGTTGTCTGTGTAGATCATGACCCTGCGTCCCTTCAGGTGGTCTTGGAAGACTCGCAATGCATTGCGAATCGCTCTGAGTTCCAGTAGATTTATTTGTAGATTCTGTTCTGAGAGTGTCCATAACCCTTGGGTTTCATAAGTCTCGAGGTGTGCACCCCATCCCTTGCGAGATGCATCTGTGGTTAGGACTGCATTGTGAGGAGGGGGGCTGAACAGTGCTCCCTTGGACATGGTGGAGTCTAGGAGCCACCATGCTATATCTTTTTTCATTTCTGCAGTCAGCAATACTTTTTGCGTCAATGGTTGTGAATGCTGTTTCCACTGTCGTTTCAGACCCCATTGTAGGCGTCTCATGTGTAGCCTGGTGTTGGGCACCATGAAATTCGCCGCTGCCATGTGGCCCAAAATTACCAGGACTTGTCTTGCTGACGGCCTCTGAGTATGTTTCAAGTTGTGCAGAAGTTGACGGAAATGTGATATTCTGTCGTCTGGGAGGTATGCCCTGTTGCACGTAGTGTCCAGGCATGCGCCTATGAACTGTAACTGCTGTGTTGGTTGTAGATGTGATTTCTGAAAATTTATCACCAACCCTAGTTGTTGTAAGCAAAGTATCACACGATTGAGGTGATCTTGTAAGATATTCGGAGTTGAGGCTATTATTAGCCAATCGTCCAGGAATGGAAAGATGGTTATACCTTGTTTCCTGAGAT
The DNA here is from genome assembly GCF_901001135.1 of Rhinatrema bivittatum. Taxonomy (NCBI): domain Eukaryota; kingdom Metazoa; phylum Chordata; class Amphibia; order Gymnophiona; family Rhinatrematidae; genus Rhinatrema; species Rhinatrema bivittatum. Next base: position 210,244,700 of record NC_042620.1, read on the forward strand.
GAGCCACCACCACTATCATGCATTTGGTGAAAACTCTGGGTGCAGCCGATAGTCCAAAGGGAAGAACTTTGTACTGGTAGTGTTGATGTCTGTAGCGAAAGCACAGGTAACGCCACGAGGATGGATGGATTGGAATGTGCGTGTAAGCATCCTTCAGATCGATGGAGCACATCCAATCGTTGGTTTGAATGAGAGGAAGAATTGACTTCAACGATACCATTTTGAATTTCTCCTTGGTGAGAAATTTGTTCAACTCCCTTAGGTCTAGTATGGGGCGAAGGCCTCCAGACTTCTTGGGTATGAGGAAGTACGGGGAATAAAATGCTGCTAGTTTGGGGTGTGGGTGGATTTGTCGAATTGCTTGTTGTTTGCGAAGTAAAGCAATTTCCTCCCCCAGTTGTGGATGGGAATTGTAAATCTTGAGTGTGGAAAGATGAGGCAAGATGGGTTTTGTTACAAATTGGAGTTGGTAGCCTTGACGTACTATTTCCAGAACCCATTGATCTGATGTTATTATTTCCCAGGCTTTCAGGCAAGCACAAATTCTGCCTGGAGGAGCTTGATGTTGTGGTGGCGGCTGAATCACTAAAAAGATGAGGTTGGCTTTACAGCAGTAGTCGGCTGTTGTGCCTGTTGCCTTTGGTTACGTGGTTTACCTCTTCGTTGATTTGAGGTATTATTTTGTGGAGCAGGACGTTGGTAGGCAGGGTATGGCTGCGTACGAAAAGATTGATAAGATCTATAGGGCCTTCTGCCATATGATTGTCTACGGGTAGACCCCACATAACGACGGGTAGTCGAGTAAATGGGATTTGATGTTAGAGATTGTACTGCTAGAGCTTCCTCTTTTAATTTACTTACTGCGTCCTGGAACTTTTCTCCGAACAAGTTATCTCCCGTGCATGGGAGGTTCGTTAGTTTCACATGCAAGTCATCTCTTATGGAACTTGAACGTAACCATGCTAGTCTGCGGGCTGCAATAGCTGCTGCAGACGCTCTGGATGACGTTTCATGTGCTTCATAGATTGATCTCAATAGATGTCGAGAACATTCTTCCATATCATGAAGAGGTTGAGGTATTTGTTCCGCTACTGAGGAATGTATACCTTTCATAGCTTGCATACACTCATACAGATATTGCACCATATAGAACTGATGTTGCATAATTCTTGCCGTTAACATTGAATTATGGTATATTTTCCTACCAAATTCATCCAAATATTTGTTGTCTTTCCCTGGGGGGGAAAGTAGTGTGCAGTTTTGTTTTCTTGAATCTTTGCAACGCCGACTCTACTACGATTGATGCGTGAGGCAATTGTGGTAGAGTGTATAGTGATGCTTTCTTCATACGAAATTTCATGTCTGTTTTCTTAGAAACAGCTGCAGTTGTATAAGGCGTTTCCCAGGACTTTTGTAATACAGAATGTAGAATTTCTTGAGGTGGAAGAGATGTTGGTTCCACCTGAGTATCAAATATCTGTAGAAGTCCGAGAGTTTCCGCTCTAGGGTCTGCTTCTTTTTGTACCTCTAGGTGTAGAATTGTACCCATTTTTTCTATGAATTTTGGGTATGTAAGGTCTTCAGGAGGCGAATGTGGCTCCTGTATTTGGTCCTGTGTGTCTGACAGACATCCCACCGATGATGATGGGGATGTTTGTATTGAAGGAGAATCAAAATATGTATCCTGTAGATGAGTAGGTGAAGTTGGTTGGTTTGTCCTGGGAGATGTTGGTGGTTCCGCCGACTGCTCTTCATTAGACTGTGCTTTATGTTTTATAGCATTGTCCTCAGAAGTATTATATATTTTAAAAGATGATTGAAGCGTCTCGTAGAATCCTTCTAGAGACTGCGACAATTGAAAAAATGCTTCTCTTGTATGAGAGGGCATTATCATACGATTGTCTTGTTGTTTTGGAATAATTGTTGGAGGTGACGTTGTAGGAACCTCTCTATCTCTCCGTGTCTTTTCGTCTGGAGCATTTTTGAGAACTTCTGAATCTGAAGAAGTGTTAGAGGAGAGAATTTGTACCGGTTTTCTTAATGAGCCGGTAGTAGACGGAACTTTATGAGATGATTTAGAAGTCGAAGGACTCATGTCCCATGTCGCACTCCTCTTTTTTAATCTTTTAGAATGGGAGTGATGTGAGTACTTATGATAGTCCTCAGATGCAGACTCCGTATCTGTGACTTCCGTCTCGGAAGAAGAGGTGTGTGAAGGGTATCGTTTTCGCTTCAACTTCCTCTTTAATTTTTGAGGCGAGTAATTGTGGTCTCTACGCCCAGATCTTGATGTATGCGCTGAATTAGATTTATGCGCGGATATGTGTTTACGCGCAGATGTAGAGGTATGCGCAGGTATGCGCGTATGCGCGACTGTAGACTCATGCGCACTTGCATGTCTGTGCGCGGAAGTAGAATTGTGCGCGGTTGTAGTTTTATGCGCATGTTTCTTTGATTCCAAGCGCACAGGGTTTTTCGGCGCCGTGCGCATAAGTTTCTTCATAGTCGGCGCCATGCGCTCAAATGTTTTCGGCGCCGTGCGTACAGGATTTTTCGGCGTCATGCACGTAAGTGTTTCCGGCACCATGCGCTCAAATGTCTTCGGTGCCGTGCGTACAGGTGTTTCTGGCGCCGTGCGCATATTTAGTCGGCGCGGTAGTTTTCTCTGCGCCGTGCGCACCGGAATCGCTAAGTTGTGCGCAGACTCTGACTTTGGCGCCGGTATATGCGCATTTGGCGCCATAGGCGCAGAAGTCTTCGGCGCGGAGGAATCCTCCTCCGATGAGGTACGTTGCGGCTCTACAGGCACTGGGGATTTAGTAGGACCCACTGGCCTTTGATTTTTTGCTTTCCTCTTACCTCCTATAGTGGAGGACTTAGGTTTAAACGGCAAAGATTTCTTCTTTGACGGAGCCGATGAAGTGAACGGGCCAGGCGAAGAATGAGCCTCTGACGGATCGCGGGAGGCAAAAAGTTCCTGAAGCCTATAGGCCCTCTGTTTTAATGCTCGTGGTGACATTTTTGAACAAAACTCACATTTTTCTGTATGGTGATGCGGCCCGAGACATTGATAACAGCGATCATGTCCATCCGTTACCGACATCCGTTTTCCACAGCCACAGGGTTTAAACCCGGGTTTAGACATTTTATTTCTGTTTTTTAAAAACTGAGGAGAATAACAGCTCCGCGTGCGTTCCCGCTCGCGGAAAAAACAGACTGAGGAGAGTCCGTTACTTTCCTGCGCGGGAACATACGTGCAGCCGCAGAGAGCAAAGCTCTGTTCTCTGCTTTGACAAGCTCCGCCTCCCGGGCCTGATTGACAGATCCCATGACAGCATGGCTAATTCAGCCCTGCTATCGACGGGAAAAAGCATAAAATAGTGTATGACCAACATAATACAAAACAATCAAAATAACAAAATAAAGCAAGATGTTACAGCTTTAAAACAATAAGAAATAACCAGTAAATGGATTGCACAGACACATTGAATTGTTTACCCAGCTTTGAAATCATATGCATTTCTGAATAAAAGCATTTTTAATTGTTTTTTAAAGATATTTAAATCTTTTTGCAGTCTAAGTTCCTCAGGTAATGAGTTCCACAATTTTGGCCCTGCTACCGAGATGGCTTGCTCTCTCATTTCTGCTAGATGTACAGTTTTAATTGATGGTACAGATAATAAACATTTATTTGAAGAACGAAGGTTTCTTTGTGGTGTATGCAGGTGTAGTAAAGTATTCAACCATTCAATTTGTTTATTATTTATAGATTTAAATAAGATACATAATGATTTATACTCAATTCTTTGCTGGATTGGTAACCAATGGTAATCATGGTCTGAGGCTCTGAGTGGGAGGGTAAACTCGGGAGCAACATGCAAAAATACTTCATGGAGAAGGGTGGTGGATGCATAGAATGGATTCTGGAGAAAATAGTTGAGACAAAAAAAGCAACAGAAATCAAAAAAAGTATGAGATAAGTATAGAAGTTCTGTAGTGGCAAAGAGGATGTTAATGAAGCACTGGGACTCTCTGCACAGAGCAGTGGTTCAACCCAAACCAGCAGTTATCCAACAGAATCAGGCTTTGAAGAAGGTCGTGTGGCCTACATGGAAGGATCATGGTTAACACACACAATTTTGGTCAAATTTGATATCTAGCAGAGAGGTCCTCAAACTCGGTCCTCAAGGGCTGCAATCCAGCCAGGTTCTCATGATCTCCACAATGAATATGCATGAGATTGCTTTGCATGCACTATCTCAACTAATGCAAGCAAAGCACATGCATACTCATTTTGGATATCCTAAAAACCTGACTGAGTTTTGGCCCCTGAGGACCAAGGTTGGGGGGATTCTGATCTAGAGACTCACTGCAAAATGGTAAAACCAGTAATCAAGGACTTCTTGTTTGTGGATGACTGTGCACTAGACACTAGTAGTTCACTCACTGGAGGATATGTTGGTTATCCCAGACCAGTTTGTCCAGGCAGCAAGTCACTTTGGACTTACCCATCAGTCTGAAAAAGGAAAAAAAATGGAAGTCATGTACCTGCCAGCTCTATCTAATGCCTATGTCGAGCCTATGGTTTTTACTGAGAGTACTCAACTAACAAATTCTATTATTTCAGAAGCATTCTAACATTACCAAAAAGTTGACAATGAGATTATACAATACCACACTAAGCTCTTCCTCTGGTAAACTCCTATCACTGTCTATGGGATGAGACTGCGCATTAAGATCAAAACATACCAGGCAGTAGCGCTGTCCACATTGCTGTACAGATGTAAATTCTGGAAGCTACAGACACCTCACACACCTCGAATCAGTTCATAGCATTGGAAAGTTGGTGTAGAACCACTGATTCTATTAACTTCGCTAAGGAAGGTAAAAGAGCAATGGGTCTAAGATTGGTGACATCTAAGGGGTTTTTAGATTTTTTCTTAGGTATGGGAAGAATAGCAGTTTTTTTTCAGGCTATCTGGAAACTGTCCTTTTTCAAGAGACTGATTAACCAATTCACTTACAGGCCGATACAGTACAGTGCGCTCTGATGGAGCGCATCGAAAATGTGCATCCAACCCTCCCGAGACTAATAGCGCTCGCAACATGTTGATGGCCCTATTAGTCATTCCCGCGCGATACAGTAAGTAAAATGTGCAGCCAAGCTGCACATTTTACTTTAAGAAATTAGTGCCTACCCAAAGATAGGTGTTAATTTCTGCCGGCGCTGGGGAAGTGCACAGAAAAGTGCACAGAAAAGCAGTTTTTACTGCTTTTCTGTGCACCCTCCAACTTAATATCATGGCGATATTAAGTTGGAGGCCCCAAAAGTTAAAAAAAAGTCAAAAATTAAAAAAAAAATGTAAAATGGGCCCACGGCTCGCGGGTTGAAAACCGGACGCTCAATTTTGCCGGCGTCCAGTTTCCGAACCTGTGGCTGTCAGCGGGCTCAAGAACCGACGCCGGCAAAATTGAGCGTCGCCTATCAAACCTACTGACAGCCGCTGCTCCTGTCCAAAAAGAGGCGCTAGGGAACGCTAGTGTCCCTAGCGCCTCTTTTTGCCGTAGACCCTAATTTAAATAAATTAATTTACTTTATCGCGCGCACAGGAGAGTGTCCTGTGCGTGCGCCGGGAGAGCGGGCAAGCACCCGCTCTCCCGCGATTTTTACTGTATCGGCCCGATAGAAAGCTACTAGCTAACGGTGCAATTGCTTTAAAGAGAGAGCCAGAGCAAGGATTTACAGGAGAATTAGAAATTTTCTGTTTCTGAATTATATTTAAGATGGAGGACTCGGATACAGTTAACTGCCGGCAGGTGAGTTTTAAAGGAGGGATATGGCAGATGCTGAAATTCTTTAGATATCGTATCAACCTTAGATTTAAAATAAGTAGCTATTTTGTTGCACATAATAGAGTCATCAATGATGAAATTATTGGAGTTTACCATCGTTAGTGATTTTACTATATTAAAAAGAGAACTAGGTTTGCCGTTGGCATCTGCAATAATCAGATGTGACGGATATGTTTTCTGTTCCAGTTATATGTGGACGTGGGAGATATCTTGAGTTATCAAATATTCAAAATCATGCTGTCCAGCAAAAATATTTGGTGTATTCTTCTACTCATGGTTTTAATAATTAGAATACTACATCTAGTACTACATTAGAATACTATGTTTACATCTATGGCATACTTAAATGCTTCTTCCGCAAGAAAAAAAGAACTTGAGATAACAGAGCTGTTGGTTCAGTTTCGTTTAGATATTCTGTTTTTAACTGACTCATGGCATAAAGAAACTGATTTGGGATTAGTAAACAATTTATGCCCTCCAGGTTATATATATATGAAGGTGTATCTAGGGAAGGAAAGGATGGTGGTGGGGTGTTAGGTATTTTTAAATAGGACCTTGAGGTGAAGAAAATGTCATTTACTACTATTGATTGTTTTGAGGCTATGTTATTAGGGTAGTATGTGGACATTGCTTTTAGCGTATATACCACTGGATAAAAGAGTGTCAGAAATGAACTAACTTCTCATCTTTATATCTTCCCAGTATCAAATGTTAATGTTACTAGGAGACTTTAATTTACATTATGATGATACACATGCATTAAATGTTTGTGATTTTGCAACTGCTATGGAAGTTTTAGGTTTCTGTCAACTTGTCTAGGAAGCTGCACATAATTCAGGGCATATACTGGATTCAATTTTAGTGCCTATAGGGATGTGAATCGGGCTTCCGACGATTGAAAATATTGTCGATATTTTCAAAATCGTCAGAAATCGGGGGCTCCCCCAAAACGATAGGAATACCCCACGATATTGTTCGTGGGGGTTCTCTTATCGTTTTGGGGGAGGGCGGGAAAAACGGCACACAAAAATAACCCCTAAACCCACCCCGACCCTTTAACACGAATCCCTTATCTTCCCCCACCCTCCCAACCTCCCCAAAAACTTTTTACAGGTACCTGGTGGTCCAGTGGGGGTCCCGGGAGTGATCTCCCACTCCGTCGGCTGCCACTAATCAAAATGGCACCGATGGCCCTTTGCCCTTACCATGTGACAGGGTATCCGTGCCATTGGCCGGCCCCTGTCACATGGTAGGAGCACTGGATGGTCCGAGCCATTTTTAAAGATGGCACCGGCCATCCAGTGCTCCGTCCATGTGACAGGGGCCGGCCAATGGCACGGATACCCTGTCACATGGTAAGGGCAAAGGCCATCGGCACCATTTTTATTTGTGGCAGCCAATGGCCCGAGAGTGGGAGATCGCTCCCGGGACCCCCATTGGACCACCAGGTACCTGTAAAATGTATTTGGGGGGGTCGGGAGGGTGGGGGAAGCTAAGGGATTAGTTTTAAAGGGTCGGGGTGGGTTTTTTGTTTATCGGCTTGGGTGCAGCCGATAAACAAAACCGCGATCGGGCTGGACGAAAAATAAAGACATGATGTGAATCCAAACTGGAATCCGAACCAATTCCGGTTCCGATTGACATCTCTACTATGCAAATTGAAGAACATAAGGAAGTTTCTCGTCTTCAAAATATTTTTTTTTCCATGGCCTGACCACTACTTATTGTTTAATTTGAGTGGCTGGGAGAATAAAAATGGTGTTATTTCATTTAAGCAGGTTAGGGAAAACATATAATGACAAGGTCAATATTCAAAAGTCATTTAGACAGATAATTGTAAAGTTATCCATCTAAATGGCAAAACAGTGATATTCATCGCTGTAAGCGGCTAGAGCCGCATAACTTGGTGGTGTTTCAGGGAGGGGCGGCGTTATCCACATAAGTTATGTGGATAACTCTGGGTTGTCCTCAAGTTAACCCAATATACTATATCTTAGGGATGTGCATTCGTTTTGAACGAATGCACAATCTGCAACGTATAGGTCCCTATTTGTTGCATTTGTGGGGTTCCGAAACATATGGCAAACCCCCACGAATGCAACGTATCACTATTGAATAAAACCCCCACCCTCCTGACCCCCAACCCAAGACTTGCCAAAAGTCCCTGGTGGTCCAGCGGGGGTCTTGGAGCGATCTCCTGCACTCGGGCCGTTGGCTGCCAGTATTCAAAATGGCGCCTATAGCCTTTGCCCTTACTATGTCACAGGGGCTACCGGTGCCATAGGTTGGCCCCTGTCATATGGTAGGAGCACAAGATGGTGTTAGTGAACTGCTGTTAGATGCTCCTGTAAGGAAGGAGATAGCAATCCGTTATAGATCAACTCCCCAGAAAAGAGGAGTTGGCAATCTGTTCAATGATAATCTTCTGAGGAGAGGAGCTAACAATAGGTATATTGTACTTCGCTACAGAGATAGCAATCTATCATGCCTCTGCTACGGAGTAGCAATCTGTTATATATATAGGCTGCTGGCAAGTCCCATAGAAAGAGAAGGTAGCTATCTATATAATACTTTTGTTAGCGGTGTTAGTGGTCGGTAGTGGTTGGCTCCCACAGAGTGATAGTAGTGTAAGGAATGACCATTTGGAGGAAATGGTGAATCCCTGGACCAATGGCAGATGACAGCGCCCCCAGGAGGAGATCCTGAGAGGAACCACCGGCTAGGCTAGAATATGAGATAAACACAAATAGTTCTTTATTAGGCTGGAAGCTGGACCACCAGAGGTGGCAGTAGTGGGTCAATGTGTTTGGCAAGGCTGAAGACCTTCTGATACTGGAATATAATCTCTGGGTTGCTGAGCTGTAGAGAGAGACTAGAAGTAGTGAGTAGACAGGGTATACTGGATACAAGATGGTACACTCACAATAGTAGATGTCTGCAATGGTCTCTATGCCACAGAGAGTCTTCAGTATATTTAGGAACAGGAGCCGGCCGTAGGCGAGCACTGGTTCCTACAAAAAGTCTGTAATAAGAACTTACAATAGCTGAATATGTAATGGCTTCTAGAGTAGAAGAGAGTCTGTAAAGGATTCTAGGAACATGGGCCCTTGTGGAGCAAGTACCAGTTCCTATCTGCAATCTTGCCAATAGAACTCTCGATCTCCATACCTGCGATAACGTCTTGGTCGGAAGGGAGTCTTCAGAGCTATAGGAATGTAGGCCCTCATGGAGCGAGAACCGATTCCTATCTACAATAGAACTCACTGTGTTCACGTCTGCGATCGCTTCCAGGCAATGAGGAGTCTTCTGAGTATTCAGGGACGTGGGCCCTCGAGGAGCAAGTACCAGATCCCATCTTGGCAATCTGAAATCAAGAAGAGAGAGCGCAGCCCCCGTGGAGCGGGCACTCCTGGTAAGTTTGAAAAGGCCGAGCAGTGGAGAAGGATTCTCCTAGCTGACTCGGATCATTGTTGCAAGTATCATGGACTGCCAAAGCAAGTCCTGTTGGAGTTCCTTGCTAACTCGTTAGAGGTTAGCAAACAAAAGACCTTTTAAAGTGGAAATGGATGACGTCACTACGAGGTTCGTGCCCTTGCTGGTACAAAGTCTGGAGCGCGCGCGCCCTTACGTCATCAGGAACATGGCGGATCCGTAGCATCAAGCCAGCCCGGGGACACCAGGACCAAGAGGCAGAGAGAAGCCGTGGCTGCATCTATCCGTCAGAGCTGAAGGGAGTCACTCCCAAGGTAGAGAGGGTGGAGCAAGGGGCAAGAAGAGGCACGAACGCAACAGCCAGCAGCCAGCTGGTGCATGGAATCTTACTTCATCTATTCAGATAATGTAAGTTCCAAAATAAAGAAAAAAGATAGGGAAAAGGGAGGCAGAGTAGGAAGGGGTATAGGGAACTGGGAATGGGCCGATCATGTCGCTGCACGTATTTTAAAAAAATTCTCCCTCCTATGTGCACGTATGGTCACGCACGCGTACATGTGAGCGCCGATACAAAATCGAGCGCACATCAGATTTTATAACGTGTGCGGCGGCACGCGCATGTTATAAAATCGGCACATCCATGTGCATGTGCACCAGGAATGGATGCCCACGCATTTGTTTTAAATCTACCTTCTAGTGTAAAATATATATTATGTCATGTAGTTTTGACCCACGCCTACTTTTATTGATTAAGGTTGAAGGTTTTGCAGATTTTTTGCTACATTGCATTACAGTAGTTTGGATCTTATTTGAGTGATAGGAAGCAGTAATTAATGACTGAAGGAGCTAGATCGTAATGCTATTATAGTTCTCTAGGGTTGTCCTAGGGATCTATGCTTTCTGAGCTGCTTTTTAATATTTCTATGCAGCCACTGGGTCTGATTTTAATGTCTCTGTATCTCGTGTGAATGATGTGCAGTTTTATTTACCTAGTGAGAAGCATGGTGATTTTCCTGCAGGGTTGTTTTTAAATTTTAGGATTATAAAAAAGTGGTTAGTTGAATATGATTTGGTTTTAAATTGAAGTAAAATGAATGTAATGTGGGTTGGTATATTACAAGCTCCTATGGTTCTTTCTTCAATGATAATGAATAGTATTTTTGTAAAAACTTGCGATGAGGCACAGAATGTAGAATAATATTACATTTAAAATTATCCATGAAGGCACAGGTGAAAAAGGTTGCACAAGCTGCATTTTATAAATTGTGGATTATAAAGCCCCTCAGGAAAATATTACCACTCCAAGATTTTCATTTGATAGTTCACACATTCGTTTTAAGTAATTTAGAGGTCTATATTCAGTAGGCTTTTTAGTGGACAGGTTATTCGGCTAACATTAGCCAGATAACTTGTCCCATATATTCAGTGGGAGAAATGTCCCGCTGAATGTGCCAGCCTAAAATTATCCGACTACATATAGCTGGAAAACAAAAAAAAACTAACTGGCTATGTTTGAAAATAGATGTGTAGATTTTTTAATTATGCGGCCTTGTAAAGATATCCGACTAAGCAGCGCTGTCATCTACTAAAGAAAAAATAAGTTGCCCCCATCCACACCCTGGCCTCCCCCCCTCCCAAAGCATAGGTCAATTCATACACTGTATCCTAACCCTCCCATTCCCTAAATCTTTTTGAATTGTAGAGGTTTGCCCTGTTTTGGAAGCTGGGCCCCCATCCAGATGTTACCTTTAAAAGGAGCTCAGCCTGCCTCTCCCTTCCACCACCCACTAGGAAAAATCATGGCTGCTGCACTCCAATCCCATCCCCATTCCTGCTCATATCATTTTCTTCTTCTGCCCCGCTTTCAGCACTGCTTCTGTGTAATTCTAGAGTTACCCAGCTAGAATTTAGCTGGATAAGGGTTAAATAAAGCCAGGTAAGTCATTTATATGGATAACTCTTTCATTATCTCTCTATATGGACCTCTCGTATGTGGGGCTTTTGCAGGGCTTATGAGTTTTACAATTGGTTCAGAATGCTGCTGTGTGAGTGACTTTAGGATTGCAATGGTATGACAGTGTTACTTCAGGATGGTTTAAGTTGCACTGGCTCTCTACTGCCCAGAGGATTAAATTTAAAATAATAGTTTTAGTGCATAAAGCACTTTATTCAGAATCATTTTGTTTGAGTAATAACATCTCTTGGTATGAGGTTTCAAGATCATTGCATTCATCCTCTCAATCCTTTTTATCTGTTCCATCAGTAGGGAAATAGAAATTAAGTGCAACTAGAAGAAAATATATTTTCTATCATGGGTCCAGGTTGTGGAACTCTGTTCCAGAAGAGATTTGCAGCCAATGAGATTATCTAGTATGTCGAAAGAAATTGAATGCTGATCTTTTTAAACAGGTTTTTAATATTAATTATAGTTATTTCATTAGTTTGTATTTTATGAAAATGTATTTGTTTATAAGTATGTTTTTGTTTTTATATTAATGTATATGCAAATTATACTTCTCAATGGATATATTTTAGAATTGTGGAACGTAAATAAATAATATTAATATTCATAATAGTATAGCATGCTCCCTTATTTAATTCTTTGTTCACCCAGTCAAAGAAATTGATTAGATTCATCTGACAAGACCTATCTCTACTTTAATTTACCTTTTATAACATTTATTAAGGCACTAGGTGATGTACAAAATGAACATACATAATAAAACAAATACAATAGATACAATACATCAAAGCAGCAAAACCATGCTGACTTGGATCCTCTAATTCAATGGATTATAGAAACTGCAATTATCTTTTATTGTAGCAGCATTTTATCAATATACTCACCACCAAGGTCAGACTAATCATCCTGTAGTTCTTGAGGCTGATGTTCAGCATTACTTAACCAGATAAGTGTGGACTTACCTGGCTAAGTGACGGTGGCTGAATATCTGGTCCCATTCAGCAGCTCCCACTTAACTGTATTAAGTTCTTATCCAGCTAATTAGTTTGCCAGATAAATTGTGGATGGGATATGGCTGTTCTGGGCAGGAGCTACTTATCTGGCTAACTTTGCTGCTTTTATCAACTTTTGGAACTTAAGAAGTTACAGCTCACACTTTATTGCCCCAGGCACAGCATTCCAAAGTCCTCCCTCTCTCCCTCCCAGAGCAAGCGAAACCCATCTTTAGATTAACTGGGCCATAGCTGAGCTCCCTCCCACACATAAAATGGCCCCTGTCAATGAAAGGACCAATCCCCTTTCAGAATTTTGAAAGTACGTCCTTCTGAAAGGGGATTGGTCCTTGCACTGACAGTTGACGGTGGAGGGGCCCAATTGGCAGATAGTGTGGCAGCAGCCCTTCCAGAGGAGGGAAGGTATTCTCTGCCTGGTGTTCTCTGTGTGGTTGGGGGGGATTTGAAGGGCTTGGGACTATTTTATGGATGGGTGGGGTACAGGAGGGTGGGAGCTCTATTCTGGCCTTGCTAATTTGAAGGTGGGAGGGAGGGGGGGGGGGTTCAGCCTGCTTTGAGAGGTAGAAAGGACTCACCCAGCCGACTCGCTCTGCTTTGCAATAGGAAAGAAGGAGGATGGGAGGGAAGACTTGCCCAGCCAATATTATTTTTGAAGATGGGAGGGGTTTGACCTGCTTGGGGAGGAAGGGAGGATTCACCCACTAGGCCTGCCTGCCCCCCCCCCCCTCGAGTGCGGGGTCTCTCTACTGATTAAACTTCTGACCAGAAGTTAAATTTTTCATGGTAAAAAGAAGGCCCACTGGGCAGTCTCTCCACCTCCTTGCATCGTAGGGTAATAGATAATATGCGTATTACCCTGCAGTTTGCATGGAGTCATGCTAATCTTGCTGTGGGTTTTTACTCCTGCTTTACTGTAGTTTTTTTGGCGCTAAAACCCCTAGTACATATAGGGGGTTAAGATAGCGCTGAAAAAGAGGTTGTAATCCGACCTCCCTGCTGGTTACCATTAAGCCCTGGGAAATACCAGTTAGATTAGGATAGTGGATGGAGGGAGGGCCCATTGAAATCCAGTCCCTCCCTTTCAGGGCCTGGGAATGGCTGTCCCCCTAGGATGCTTTATAATAGCTCTCTCCTGAGAGTCTGGAGTCAGTCGTGAATAATTTTTGGAGCTTTAAGACGTAGCAGGGACTTACCTTTTGTTGTACTTTACAGGTCCAGTCAGAGGGAACAGGTTAACCTAGCATGGGAATCCTGACCAAGGTTGGGAGGGTGTTCCTGCCAGTCTACTACCTAGCAAGTTTGGATAACCCCTCCGGGTTGTTTTGGGGATTTTGACTTTTTCTTGGTAGGAGCCTTGCTGGATGCCTGGGCCTTTCCTGGATTCAGGGAAGGGGGGAACCTATATTTGGGATGTGATTAGGAAGACCTGCTCATCCAAGGTGGTGACCCACTGCAAAGGGTAACTCCAGTACTATCTTTGGTTAAGGGAAAGACTATTAAGCTAGACATTCAAGAGGAAGATTGTTGGCTACCCCCTTCCTACCTGTAGTGGAGTGTGGTAAGAAGAGCTGCTTCTGGGGAGTCTCCCATTGGGGTCTCGAGGAGAGTCAGCATCTGAGATAAACCTAAATGAGTAGAAGAACCTGCTAACCGTGAGTAACAGAACTGTAAGAAATCTAGAGGATGCCCATCAGGAGTCTTCAGCCCCTGGCAAGAGAGAGAGAGGATTTTCTCTGTGTGTGAGGACAGGATTTTTGGCCATTTGTGGAAGGGGGTTTTCCTAACCAATGAAAAGGTTACCCTGCCCTTTGGGACCTCCCTTTCACCTAGCTATGTTGGAGAGGCTGAATGGATTCAGAGTTTTCAGCCAGATACAGGCTAGTTTGAAGGCCGCACAGCTGTTTCTGAAAACTGATAAGAACTCGGAGGGAGGGAAGGTGGTGTTTTCACAAGCATTTGTAGTGTATAGGGGAGAGAGAGAGCAGTAGACTAAGTCCCGGCGCTTTAAAAAATGGGTGGTCTGGGGGCAGGGCTGGGGCAGGGCAGTCCGGGGGTGGGGCGAGGGCATGGCCAGAGGCCTCCATATGGCCGCTGGGCCGGGGAATCGCGTGCTGGCACTCGGCCAGCGTGCACAAGTTATGCCTGCCAGAGGCAGGCGTAACTTCCACAACAAAGTTATGGGGGGGGGGGGGGGGGGTTTCGGGCTGGGGGTTCGGACAGGTAGGGGAAAGGAGGGGAAGGTGGGGGGGGAAAGGAAAGTTCCTTCTAAGGCCACTTTGATTTCGGAGTGGCCTCGGAGGGAACGGGGAAAGCCAGCTGGTCTCCCCGAGGGCTCGGCACGCGCAAGTTGCACTAGTGTGCGCCGACCCCTGATTTTATATCATGCGTTCGGCTGCGCACGCATGATATAAAATCGGGCATACATTTGTGTGTGCCGGGTAATACGCACAAATGTATACCGCGCGCATAACTTTTAAAATCTGCCCCTGTGATTTTCCTCTTTAGTTAAGGTACTTTGAACATTGCAGACAAACATTATTAGATCTGCTTGTCTGCAATGAGAACGCTTCATTTGATTGCTTTAACATGCCATGCAAACATGTAGTAAGTTAGAAATAATTTATTAATATGAGCTACAAATTGTACTGTACATGATCAAGGGTGGATTGTAAGGGCAATGAAAAACTGATGATCATGTAGACTCCATTTTGTATCAGCAGGAATGACTCCATTTCATTCCATACAGAATATGACGTAGGCACTGGAGTAAAAAAAGTAAACCTGCTATAGCAGAAGCTGTTTTGCAATGTATTTTGCGTTTTTCAGGTTTTCAGACCAGGTGTTGTCTGTCTACTGCTGAGCCGAGGTCTCATGACCCTGTCTCACTTGGGCTGGAAACTGGCCACCTTCAGCTTAGAGTGAATGGGGAAAATAACACACAGGCTCTGATCGTAAGGTATAAAAACAGCGGGACTTTCCAGGGTGGGCAGAAGCTCGTTACCTGCGGTAAGAGGGATGTCTCCCCAATGTTGGTGTTTCCCGGACGAATATCTCTGCCCACACTGAAGGAGCTTCCCAGCTGATGTTAAATGGACAGATGATGCCTACTCTCTGGTGATGTAAGTTTCTGATCCATTGTATATTGATAATCACTGCTCGTATGTTAGAAATGGCCGTGTCCTTGGGTGTGGGCTGACATACACGTGCCAATGTGACCCCTCGCGCCGGTTTGAAAGTTACATCTTCTGGGTAGATTTTAAAAGGGCTGCGCATGCGCCTATAAATATGCACCATTTTATACAGTGTGAGGTAGATTTTCAAAGGGTTGCACGTAAGATAGGTGCGTAACCCCAGAAAACCTACCCCTGCCTCCCCTTGCTCGCACCGAGCCTATCTTGCAAGCCCCGGGATCCGCGTAAGTGCCAGGGCTTGAACAAATGGGCGTTATGGGGGTGGGGCCGTGGGCAGAGCACCGGCCTGGGGACATTCCGGGGGCGAGGCCGTAGGCGGGGCACCGGCCTGGGGGCATTCCAGGGGTGGGACCGAGGCCTCTGGAACAGCCACCGGGCCGGAGAATGGAGAGCCAGCGTAACTTCTCCAACAAAGGTCAGGGGGAGGGTTTAGTTAGGGCTGGGGGGCGGGTTAGATACCGGAAGGGAGGAGAAGGTGCGGGGGGGGGGGGGGGGTGGTGGAAGGAAAGTTCCCTCCAAGTCCGCTCTGATTTCGGAGCAGCCTTGGAGGGAATGGAGGAAGGCTGCTTGGCTCGGCGCGTGCAATTTGCGCAATTGTGCACCCCCTTGCGCGTGCATGTTATAAAATCGGACGTAGATTTGTTCGCACTGGGTTGCGCGAACAAATATACGCCCACGCTCATGTTATAAAATCTGGCCCTGTATGCGTAGATTTTAAAATACTCTTCGGCCTTTACACACATATCTTATGGAGAGAGAGAGAGAGTAAACCTCTTTATGCATCATTGTAAGGGGGGCACTTTGATTCGGGGCGAGTTTCCGTGAGGTGGGTTGAGGTTTGAGGGGGTGGTGGTGGTGGTGTTACAGAAACATTCAGGGGGTATTCATTGTAAAACTGACATCATTAAAGAATTGTAGTCCTTATAAGCGATGAAAAGGAGTTGATTTGTACAATGCAGCTAGCAGAGGCTGCAGCATACAAATAAACTCCTCTTGTTAGAATTTTCATTGCTTATAAGGACTAAAATTCCTTAATGATGTCAGTTTTACAATGAATACCCCTGAATGATTCTGTAACACCACCCCCGCAAACCCCTACCCACCTCACAGAAACTCGCCCCGTATCAAAGTGCCCCCTCCCCCCCTTACACTGGTGCCTAGCATACTCTTGGTAAAATGTATTACATAGTAATTTAAGTAACGTTTTAATGTGCATGTAATAATTTAACCAAGTAGCACGCAGGTTTTATTGCACAGGCCCCATAATGTTAAAAGAAAATTATGAATCATGACACTGCTTCTAATTATATTATTTTCTACTGTTAATGTCATATGGTGCCTTAAATTAAAGGTAATGATTTGAAAATTTCCAAGTGTTTGCAAAAATCATAGGGTGAATTTTCAAAACTTTAGGTGTGTAAAAATTAGCATATTATGCATAAGTAGCTTCTAATTGAGTATTCATATTTTATAAAAGTCAAAATATGCACTTACCTGTATGCGCTTAACAAAGGAGTCAGTCTGAGGTGTTTCAGGGCAGGACGACCCTTACCCAAATTATTTTAAAAGACACATGTACATTTGCCGACTTAGGTCATTATTTTTACACCTACTAATTGTCTGGTGTATGTGATAATAAGTGTATTTATTGTGTAGTCCTGACTGAGTGGGAGGTCTGGGTGAAGTGGGGGGAGTTCAGGTTGAAGAATCAGGAAGCCCTGAGTGAATCTGTAGACTAATTGCTAATCTGGTTAATTTCATTTACGTGCACATATTTTTAAATTAGCCAATTTATGTTAATAAGTCTTACTTTATTTTCGAATGTAAAATATACAAGCCTTTATTTTAAATATAGGTAGAAAAAATATGCAAGTTCAATACATTAAAATACTCACTTTCAATGCATTGTATATATTTTCGCACAAGCATACTTGTGCGCATATGTAAAGATTCACGTATGTTGTGGCATGCGTAGATTATAAAATACTATGGATAAACTGCAGTGTGGCCACATACGCGTGTATATGCCACTGTGTGTGGTTATTTGAAAGTTTTCCTCCTTATGAAGTGCTTCATATATGTTTTCTTTCTACTGACTTGTTTTCTTCAACTTATTAAAATCCTATTTACTTACTTTACATGACTGGCTATGATATTTGCAACAGAAATATACTATACAACAAAACGGCCACTAGTGCTTTATGGATGTTGTCATTGCTTCCTATAGAAATTATAGCTTTGTTTCTTCCACAATGGGTAAGTTTTATATATTAATTTATATCCACTTCAAAAATGAAGTTTTAAATCTCTTCAACATAGCATTTGAAATGAAAATAATAGACAACTCCAGAAGAGAATTTATATCACTTTAGAAATGCTGTTAGTATTGCATGAGTCACTTAACTTTCGTATGATGGGAGCCTGAAGTCAAGTTACTTGCCTGATACAACTATATGGAAAATAAAAATATGACAGCACAAATAGACCTATCTAGTCTGCCCATATTTTGACTAAATTAGCCTATGAGAGTTCTATAAAAAGAGATACTGAAGGCCAGGTAATTTGGGGAATAATTTTCAAGGACTTAGACAAGTTCAATGCTGCTAAAAATGGGGAGGACAATATTCAAAAGCCATTTAGATGGATAACTCACAAGCTATCTGTGCAAATGGCTAAGGTGTCATATCCAGGCACTTATCTGGCTAAATTATATCCCAGATCACTACTTGTCTGGCTATAATTTAGCTGTATATAAAAGGGGCGTTCTGGGGAGGGACTGAGGTAGCTGGCTCACCTAGTCGAATATTAGGTATATGCAGTTAGGTTAGCCAGATAACTTTAAACCTGTTCGGAAGCAGAGTCTAAAGTTATCTGGCCTTATGTTTCCAGATAACTTTTTACTTAAAAGGATATCTTAAAAAATATCGAGTTAAGTAGCGCTGTCACTATCACCCCCCCAAAAAAAATAAATCAAAGAGCCTGCGGCCCGAATTTGATCTCCCCCCGCCATCCCTTTTACATACACGGCCCTGTCGAGCCCAGCGCCGCTCAGTCCCAAAATAGGAACGATCCCTCCACCCTTCCTGCCACAACCTCTGCCTTGTGTCAGTAAAAATGTAGGAATCGGGCCTCCCCCTCGACTTCTCCCCCCCCCCCTCATACAATCAATAGGCTCGCCCCCTCCCCCACCCCAGATGACTCCAGCCCAGCCCCTCCCCCAGTTGCTCAATATCCATCTCTGCCGGGAGCAAGAGTCTTACTCAACCGCTCCCGGCGGCTCCAGCGCTGCTTCTGAAAGGCAATACTGGAAGCATAAATACTGTACCCTTATTCAGATATAGCCAGTTAGGTTTTTAAGTTATCTGGCTACATATAGCTGGATAACTTTATGGCAGTATATTCATCAGGACGTTTATCCCACTGAATATACAGGACAAGTTATGCGGCTAACTTTAGCCAGATAACTTGTCCACTAAATGGCCTACTAAGTATCGGCCTTGGAGTGCCTGTGTGTACTTGCCCACTTAGGATGCATCTTTAATTTTCAGTCAGGACAAATATTATGCCATCTTATATACAGTGCACTATGGAGATAATTCTCAAAGGAGTTACACATGTAAATGTAACATACTATCGTAGCAATTTTCAAAAGCCATTTATATACACAGTTTTATGCATGTAAATACGTTTGAAAATTACCTCCTTACTGCATGCAGTAACAGGCAGGGCCGGTGCAAGGGTATTAGGTGCACCCCCCCCCCCCCCCCCGGTCACACTGCTCCCCCCGTCGTGCCGCCCCCACCCCCCTCGGTCTCAGCCCTGGCTCCTTCTGCATTCGCGCCAGCCAAGTGTATGCATGCTTCTTTGTGCTGCAAGCAGGATGGGCACTGCTCGTGGCCCGTCAAATCTCTACTTCTCTGCCGCAAGCGGGATAGGCTTCGCTCATGGCCCCTCATGGCTGCTCTTTGGTGCCCCCTAAGGGTTGGCACCTGAAGCAACCACCTAGTTCTCCTAATAGGATGCGCCGGCCCTGGTAACAGGATAAATTATGGTATCATGACACACAGGGAGAATTACTTTCAAATAACTCTGCGAGAGCCCATATACAGTATGGGGTAGATTTTTAAAAACTACGCCTGCGCTTACTTTTGTTCGTGCACCTGGTGCAAACAAAAGTATGCTGGATTTTAATAGATACGCGCGTATCCTTTAAAATCCGGGGTCGGCGCACGCAAGGCTGCCCAAAATCGGCAGCCTGCGCGCGCTGAGCCGCGCAGCCCGCCTCCATTCCCTCCACCCCCCCGCACCTTCTCCTCCCTTTCCCTACCTAACCCACCCCCCCAGCCCTATCTAAACCCCCCTACCTTTGTTAGAAAAGTTCCGCCTGCGCCAGCCGGCCGGCGCGCAATTCCCCGGCCCGAGAGTGGTTTCGGAGGCCTCGGCCATGCCCCTGGGCCAGAACCATGCCTGCGGCCCTGCCCGAGACATGCCCCGCCCGAGACATGCCCCCGACACGCCCGAGACATGCCCCGCCCGAGACATGCCCCCGACACGCCCCCCCCAGGAAAGCCCCCCCCCAGGAAAGCACTTGTGCGCGCCGCCGAGCCTATTCAACCCCAAGTCTAATGAATCTACATCCTGGGAAGGAAGGAAATATTACAGTTAGCCTGGGTTCCTGCCCCAAAGAGTACAAATTAGTTTATGGCCTCATCCATGCTAGGACTGTACACTGGGATGGGGTTACATTTCAGTGCAGGATTCAAGATTAACACTAGGGATGTGCAGAAGGAAAAAATTTGTTTCGGTTTTCATTTTGCCGGGACCCAAATTCATTTCATTAGTTTCATAGGGGAAAAAAACAATTCGTTCATTAGTTTCCTTTGTTTTTAGCTTGACATTAAAGTCAATGGGGGAAGTATTTGCAGCCTATTTTTGGCTGCAGAATTTGGGTTTTCTTATCAATTCTGATGAAACTTCTGGGGTGCAATCATCAGAATGAGAAAAGAGCTCCAAGGTAATTAGACCTTGACAAAGTGGCACCAAAGTGGCATGAATAGCCTGAGGCACTATAAAGGGGCAAAGGGGTACTAGGAGTGGCAAGAGTGCTTTAACAGAGGTGCAAAGCAGCAGCGAGAGTGTCAAAAACACACCACAGCTTCAAAAGAGAGCACCGATAACAGTTGCATGAAACCTCGAAGGCAGCACAACAGGCAAAGTGGCAAGACAAGTGGCATCAACATCCTACAGCACAATGAAGGGGGAACATAGCAAGCAGAGTGTCAGAAAAAAACACAAGGTGCCGCCGATAAAGAGACAAAGCAGCAGAAAGATTAGCACCAACACACTGAGGAACCAAGATAGTGGCAAGAACACTACAAGACTTTGCCTCTATACCACCCGCCACGAGCACAGGGCACGAGAGAGGGAGTCCACTGTCCTCGTGTTTCTGCGGCGCCGAGACGAACCCGTGCCGGCAACTGCCGCATGCCTCCTCATTTTCTCATCCCGCTGGGGAGCTGGGAGCCGAGGAAATGCCAGCTTCCCCGAAAGGGAGAAAGAGGGCGGGCGGGTCGCCCGGCACCCCAAATGGATCGACGTCCCTGGGGCAGGGAAATTGGCAGGCAGGCACCGCCTTCCTCCCCACCCTGGAGCAGTCCAGCAGAGCACCCTTCCCTCTGTGAGTTCCAGGTACCTAGCGCCTTTCCCCACACCCGCTCAATGACAGGGCTGTGAGGTCACTTATGACTCACAGGAAAGGGCTGGTTGTTGCTATGGATACTCCCACATGGTCTTCTCCTATTTCAAATGACCACTAAGAAAGCACTGCGAACCAAAAGAATGAAACTAATATGATATGTTTCATTCGTGGGGGATCGCCATGCGTTTTGTGAACCCACGAATCAAACGAACAGGGACCTATTTGTTGTGGATTGCACGTTCGTTGAAAACGAATGCACATCCCTAATTAACACTAAGCTCCAACAGACAGGGGTTGCACTGTCTCATGAGCTGCTTCTGTGCACAGAGACTGGATTGGAAGCTGAATCTGATCAGTGAGTACTAAGAAGGGAAGATATTTATATGTGGGCTTGTGTCAGGAACTGTATCTGGGGGTGGGGGGGGGGGGGGGGAGGGCTGGCTTTAAATGAGCAAGATGAAAAACAATTTGCCCTTGGTATGATAGCAGTTTAGTTTGGTTGTGATTGGGTAGTCTTTTTTCTGTTTATCTTTTTCCACAGTAAATTTATTTAATCTGTGGTTCCTTAGCCACAAACAAGAAGATGAGGCAGAAAAGGAAGAGACGATGCCCTCCAGAAAAGGTCTAGAGACCCAGAATCATGATTTTGGGGTTATGTGAGGAGCAGCTGTTTATCAGATATACTGTACATTTGACATACTACTATTGCACATCTCTATCAAGCGTTAAAGGGGGAATAAAGAATCTAACCTAGAGAAGCCTTGCCTTGCCTATGGATTTAAAAGTCTGTTGATTTATTTCTTTAATTTATTAGTCCTCTATCTACAAAAGCTCCACTGTTCTAGGCTTCCTAGCCACAGGCAGCTTTCAGACCACTCTAGGGGACACAATGAGCAACAGCTAGGCAACAGCTGGGCCAACTGTATTACCCAGTTTATTGATGTTATTCTCAGGAGAACTAATCAATGAGATCAATATTCAAAGTGTGTTCAGCACTATTTAACTGGATAAGTGCAACTTATGCGGCCAAGTAGCAGCCGCTGAATATGTGTGTACATTCAGGAGCCACCACTTAGCCGTATGTCACTTCTGTGGCTAAAAGGTTTGCCAAATAACTTGTGGGCATGCAGTGGGCAGATCGGGACGGAGCGAGTTAGCTGTATAAGATATGCAGCTAACTATTAATTTTCAGCCACATAAACTATGCAGGTAATTTAGACATGCCATAGAGCAGGTCTAAACTTAGCTGGTTATAACTTATATGGCTACGCGTATATTCAGCAGCTTAGCTGCCCTTTGAACATACATTGTAACTTAGCCAGGTAAGTTATATAAGGTGAATAAATTACTTAAACGGGCAGTTTTGAATATTGACCTCAGTATAGTTATCTTCCTTAGGGAGCAAGCACCACAGCAAACCATGAGGGAGACGTTTATTACATTTCCAGCATCCTGTCAGTTTTGGGAGCAATAGATTTCACTTACATTGCATTCAGGCACCTGTGTCTGAGAGGAGCTACAGGAACATAGAGCCATTTCTCTCCCTCAATATGTATGCAGTACCCTTCATTTTCAGTTCTTATTTTATTTTCCTTGGGATTTATTAATGTTTCCAATAAACAACAAAAATGGAAGAAAATCAGTGGAAAAAATACTCTTTTTTTTACACTGATTTTATCCTGCTTTTGAGTATCTCTCTCTCTCTCTCTCTCTCTCTCTCTCTCTCTCTATATATATATATATATAAATATATAATATACCATGTGCGATAAAAAAGAATAATGTGTAACGTGATAACATGCTGTGCATTGTGATATTTATCTATGCAATCCCGTACTTCTACAATTTGACCAACCATGCCCATTTTTTAAATGCGGGCACTATTTTGGCTATATTTATAGCATTTTGATGAATCTATGGGTGAGTTCCTTATAAGTATGTGACCTGCAGTGCAAAAACTCATATAACGATGTTGTAGCAGAGAAGGCTGGTTCTTGCCATGTTTTTTAATCCTCTCAGAGTGAGTGTTAAATTACCTCTTTGAGAGTGGCTGAATTACAGGTGGGTGACTGCTTGGTAAATACATGCTTTCTTTCTGGGATCAGTCATTGCTTACACTTATTGAATCCATTTTCTCCTCTAGAGATGACATTTCTTGTCCAGTAACTCTATAGAACATCATTAAAGGGCAGATTTTCAAAGGGGTACGTGCGTAACCCCTGAAAAGCTGCCCCTTCCACCCCCTGCGAGCGCCGAGCCTATGTTGCATAGGCTCGGCGGTACCCGCAAGCCCTGGGGCGCGCGTAAGTCCCGGGGCTTTCCTTTGGGGGGGGCATGTCGGGGGGGGGGGGGGGGTGTCGCAGCTGGCGTGTCATCGGGGGCGTTCCGGGGGCATGGCCACGGCCTCCGGACCAGCCCCTGGACCAGAACATAGCGTGCTGGCAACCAGCCCGCGCGCGCAAGTTACGCCTGCCTTGAGCAGGCGTAACTTTTGAAATAAAGGTAGGGGGGGAATTAGGGCCGGGGGAGTGGGTTAATTAGGGGAAGGAAAGGGAAGGTGGAGGGCGCTGGAAAGAAAGTTCCCTCCGAGGCAGGCTGCATGACTCGGCATGCGCAGGCTTCTGATTCTGCGCAGCCTTGCGCGCACCGACCCTGGATTTTAAGAGATACATGCGGCTATGTGCGTATCTATTAAAATACGGCATACTCTTGTTTGGCCGGGTGCGTGAACAAAAGTACGCGCGCGTACTTTTGTAAAATCTGCCCCTAAATGAAGGTCAGAGGCTTGCTAGATCTATCACAGTTGATTAGGTGGTACATTACTGTACAACCCGGAGAATGTCTGTTGGGTATTCCTTACCTGCTGTATCATTCACAATATAGCTATTACTCACACCTCAGGGGGAGAGTAGTGAGTCTAATGGTATTGATTCTGAGTCTGAAAAGGATTTGTCAAGGATACAGCAGCATACAATATTGCTGTATATGTTAGATTAATCATGCAGCATTTGTAAGTGCAAAGTATGTATCTACAGTATTTACAGATAAATATACAATCTAGCGGCTCAGAATACTTTCCCTTTACCATCTGCTGCAAAAGTGCTCATTCTTTTCTGCCCCACTCAAGCACTTTGGTGAAGAGTGGGCAGCTCTGATGCCACACTGCATTCTGATGCCTCTAAGATATCTTGAAGAGTGTCATTTAGGCAAAGGAGGTGGTGGAGTGGGGACAGGCATCTGATAGGTCTCCTGATGCTCTCACATTGCTTTGAGTACAATGATCTATTAGTAAAAATGTGTAACCTATCATCCATTGTATCTGAAGACTGGAGGGTGGCCAATGTAACCCCGACATTTAAAAAGGGCTCCAGGGATGATAGTGGATATTGGTGAGCCTGATTTCAGTGCTGGGAAAAATCATGGAAATTATTCTAAAGATCAAAATCACAGAACATATAGAAAGAAATGGTCTAATGGGACACAGCCAGCAAGGATTTACACAAGGGAAGTTCTGCCTCATATCTACTATATTTTTTTGAAAGGGATAATAAATATGTGCCTAAGAGTGAATCAGTAGATGTACTATATTTGGATTTTCACAAGGTGTTTGACAAAGTCCTTCATAAGAGGTTTCCAAGAAAAGTAAAAAGTCTTGAGATAGGAGACGATGTGCTTTCATAGATTGTAAACTGGAAATGAGAGTAGGATTAATGTCAGTTTTTTCAGTGGAAAAGGTAAACTGTGGAGTGCCTCAGGGATCTATACTTGGACCGGTGCTTTTCAATATATTTATAAATGATCTGAAAGGAATACGACGAGTAAGGTCATCAAATTTGCATATGACACAAAATTATTCAGAGTTGTTAAATCACATGCAGATTGCGATAAATTACAGGAGGATCTTGTGAGACTGGAAGATTGGGCATCCAAATGGCAAATGAAATTTAATGTGGACAAGTGAAAAGTGATGCATATAGGGAAAAATAATCCATGCTGTAGTAATTCTATATTAGGTTCCATATTGGGAGTTACCAACCAGGAAAAGAGCTAGCCATCATTGTGGATAATACATTGAAATTGTCAGCTTATTGTACTGCAGCGGTCAATAAGCAAACAGAATGGTGAAAAAAGCGGAGAATGTCATAATACTTCTGTACTGCTACATGATGAGATCACACCTAGAGTACTGTGTGCAGTTCTGGTTGCCACATTTCAAAAAAGATATAGTTGCACTGGAAAAAGTGCAGAGAAGGGTGACCAAAATGATAAAAGGTATGGAACAGCAACCCTAGGAGGAAAGGCTAAAGAGGTTAGGACTGTTCAGCTCGGAGAAGAGACAGCTAAAGGGGATATGATAGAGGTCTATAAAATCATGAAAGGACTAGAATGGGTAAATGAGAATTGGTTATTTACTCTTTCAGACAATGCAAGGACTATGGGGCACTCCATGAAGTTAGCAAGCAGCACATTTAAAACAAATCAGAGAAAATTATTTTTCACTCAATGTACTATTAAGCTCTGGAATTTGTTGCCAGAGGAAGTGATTAGGGAAATTCATGTAGCTGGGTTTAAAAACATTTGAATACGTTCCTTTATTAATCAAGGAGATTAAAGGAATATCCCCTGCTATTACTGACATTAGTAGCATAGGAGCTATTTAATATTTGGGTACTTGCCAGGTACTTATAACCTGGATTGACCACTATTGGAAACAATATGTTGGGTTTGATGGACACTCAGTCTGACCCAGTGTGGCAACTTCTTATGTTCCTATGACCCATATTCTGCATTAAATAACATGACTGACATTGAAGCTGCAGGCCTCTTCCAGCATTACCATATTTTGATGTAATATTTGCCTTTTGTCCACAGTCAGCTGGTCTGGTGTTACAACTACCTCTAGAGAATTCTCACCATTGTTGTCTTGATGGTGTCTAAGGGAAATCAAGCAGAAGAAGGTTTATTTTAATAAAGACCAGCTTTTCCATGAACTCTAGTGCCAGCAGTAAATGATGTGGACTCATGATGTCCCCTGCCATCCTGCCATTGAGAATAGTGAATACCTAGTCATGCTGATTGGTGGGTAGAAAAAGAAATTCTGGGCACCTTAGCTAAGTATTGCCAGACTGCAGCTTTGTGTGCGCAATATGCCAATAGATCTCATGGGCTCATTGAGATAGGGTATGACTGAAATTTGTGTTGGGGGGGAGGGGCGTTATGGTGGTGGGGTATATCTCTGAAAACAATTGCTGTGATTATGTCCTATGTCAGAAAAGTCCATTCTGTGGTGGATCCAGGGAAGTGGTAGATACATGTATGGGAGGAAGTGATAGCTGACAGGGTGCTGCTCACGCTGACTCTACTGTGTTGGATGCAAACTCTTTTCTGCGCTAATCCCTACTGTTCCTTTGTCTCTGGAGCTCCCATGCTCTTACCCTAGCCACCATCTTCTTCTTCTAGTAAATTAGATTGTTGGACCTTAGAGAAATTGTTAGGATTTGTAGGTTGGTGGGCCCTTGGCCCGAGGTGAAAGATGGTACTGTCCTCGGGGAGGAGCCCCACTGAGCCTCACCATCGAGAGGCGAGGTCTGAGCAATAGATGGCACAGCCCAGCGAGTACAGGAAGAACAGGAGACTGGGGTGTGAATGTGGTTGCCAGAATAGATTCCCCCTAGTGTTGCGTCCGTTGGTCCTCGACGGCTTCGCCCCATTTGCCTCACCTTATTCACAGCTCCTCCCGCTTACCTGGGAAAGATGGCAACTGTCGCGTCTACAAACCGACCTCTCTGGCGTCCCCACAACGGCTATGGTGCAGCCTCCCACCATTTGTCCTCCCAGGTACCTACTATGGTGCGTGCACGCAACCCACATCTTTGTACCACCCTTGGCGCGAACCTCGAGGGCGTTCCCTCATGCTGACATCACGCCATCCGGGTATATTACCTTCACAGATTTGCTAGCTTGTTGAGTTAGCAAGGACTGAAATCCGTTCCTGTCTACGGTACTCTGCCGCATCCGTGCTGCCGCAGGAAGCTCTCTCTCTGCCCTTCGGGGTAACTGCTAACCTGGGTACCCGCTCCTTGGGGGCCCTCTGCTTTATTTCAAGTGCCTTACAGGGAACAGGTACTCGCTCCTTGAGGGCCTGTTCTCCCTGCCTCAGTGTCTGTACCTTCTATAACAGACCTGATGGAATTGCATATCAACAGCAAACACCTAGTGAGTACTCTAACTCTCAGTCTATCTCATCCACAGTATCTCCTCACTGGGAGACCTGCTGCGGAACCTCCTGACATAATCATCATAGGAGAGATGCCGAGGTCCCTGAGACTGCAACTACAGACTGCCTCACTACTGCCTCCTCTGGTGGAGATCTTCAAGCTGTCTAATAAAGAACTATCCTGTTTTGTGTGTATGAGTCTAGCCCAGTGCTGTGGCTCCTCACGGAGCTCCTCCCCATGGGCGTGATCATCTCCACAGCACCTAAGGATCCACAAAACACACGTTATCACAACACCTAGTGGCGGAGTGCTGAACAGGCCCCGAGGCACGGAGAAGCCCAAGGGTCTCTGGCAGTGCAGGAAGACACTATCCTGAGGAGCGGGGGAGTGCTGTACAGTTTCAGAGATAGGAAAGACACTACCCCGAGGAGCGGGGAGTGTAACGAAGTCACAGTAGTAAATGAGACGCTGCCCTGAGTAGTAAATGTGTTGCTCCCCCGCTCCTCGGGGGAGCAACATAGTCCCAAGTTCACTACTAGGGTTGTGCAGAGGGACGCCATATGTTGCATTCGTGATTCGGATTCGTCGGGGAGCAGATGCGTTGCATTCGGCCGTATGGCGCCCTGATGCGTTAATACTGCTGCCAGTATTCAAAATAGCGCCGATCGCCTTTGCCCTCACTATGTCACAGGTGCCGACCGTCGGTACCTGTGACATAGTGAGGGCAAAGGCGATCGGCGCCATTTTGAGTACTGGCATCGGACGGCCGGCGTGCAAGAGGTCGCTCCCGGACCCCCCCTGGACTTTTGGCAAGTCTTGTGGGGGTCAGGATGCCCCCCAAGCTGGCCAAAAGTCCCTGGGGGTCCAACGAGGGTCTCGGAGTGACCTCCTGCACTCCGGCCGTCCGATGCCAGTACTCAAAATGGCGCCTACAGCCTTTGCCCATATTATGTCACAGGGGCTACCGGTGCCATTGGTCAGCCCCTGTCACATGGTAGGAGCACAAGATGGCGCCGATGACCATGTGACAGGGGCTGACCAATGGCACCTGTAGCCCCTGTGACAAAGGCTATCGGCGCCATGATGAAACCGGCAGCGAGGGTGTGAGTGCAGGGGATGGCTCCCAGACCTCCCGCTGGACCACCAGGGAGTTTTGGTAAGTCTTGGTGGGGTTCAGGAGGGTGGGAGGTAGGTGGCCATATAATTTCGGGAAGATTCGTGTATTCGTGGGGAATCGCGATACGTTTTGCTTCCCCACGAATACTACGAATAGTGCAATATACATTGCGGATCGTTAATACGGCGAAAACAAATGCACACCCCTATTCACTACGTGTTACCCTGAGGAGTGGGGGACGCGGCTAGTCACAAGTGGTGGCAATGGCCTGCGGAGCGGGGTACACCAGTGCTAGGTCCCACGAAGCAGAGCAGTTAAGCAGTGGCCCGCAGGGCGGGGTACACCTATGTTGCTCTTGTGAGGCAGTGGCCCACAGAGCGGGGTACACCCATGTTGGTCCCCACGAGTGGAGTCTTAAAGCAATGGTCCGCAGAGCGGGGCTCACCACGCTGAGTCTCCACGAAGCAGAGTAGAACGGCAATGGTCCGCAGAGCGGGGTATACCGAAGAAGAGCCTCATGGGTAGAGTAGTTCCTGGAGCAACCCCAAGGAGTTGGGGAATGGCAGACAGCGTCTGAGGCGCAGGGCCCTCCGAGGAGTGGATAGCCAGAGACAGGCGCAGGGCCCCCGAGGAGCGGGTATCAGAGAGTGTCTCATGCCAGGAGAAGCAGGAACCAGGAACCAGCATCCGTAGCGAGAAGCAGGATTAAGCAAGGAGGGAACTCGTTGCCAAGTCGAATAGAGTCAGGCCCCGATGGTGCTTAAGAGTCTAGGGCTAGCAATGTCATCAAGGGGAGATGCCGCTGAGGTTCTGCTCTGGCTTTTTTCTTTCATTTATTTTTTACCCCCGAAATGCAACAAAATAGGAAATATCGTTGGTATTTCCTATTTTGTTGCAAAAGAATTCCCAACCCTACTGCCAAGTGCAGCAAGTGTGCAATGCAATTGATCCACTTATCTCATTTTCTACTGCCTTTTTCATGTTATTTCCACTGTAACAACAATAATAAACAGGAAAAGCAGTACTGGTCTAGCTGCTAGTCCTACATTTTTGCTACTATATTTTTGCTACTATATTGACGGAGGTATGGCTCATAGCCAGGACAGCCTATCTGTTACCTGTCATTGACATTTCCTATTTCCCTGGCAGGAAGCAGCCGCTGGCTGCTGCAGTCAGTGGTAGGTCCTCTGGAGGCAGCAACAAGTGTTAAGTTTTAGGTGCATGGGCAAGCTGGCTGATGGGAATTGTCCACCTCTGCTTCATCTTTCCAAAAGGAGAATCCTAAGCCAGGCTTGAGAAAAAGCTCCAAGTCTAAAACAGAATGATCAAGAGGCCATCACTGCACTGTGGGATGGATACAGCATGTTGGGTAGTTTTGGGATGATTGTGCATGCAGGTGAGGCGGAGAATGACACATACCCAGAAGAGTCAGAGTTAAAGCCAGGGCATATTCAAGGATTCAAATCCTCCAGGATTTTCTCACAAGGGATAAAATGCACTCACCATGTGCTCCTCTCCCAACCATACTTTGTTTTAGGAGGGACTGCATGGTACATAATATAATCTTCCTACCCAGACCGATCCTTTCCTTTTCTCCCCCTCGGCACTCTCACATTTCTCCTAGGCCATGACACTTCTCCCACCTCTTCCTGGGGCTCCAGAAAAAGGTCAAAGAACTTCCTCCTTCTCCCCCTCCTCTTCTTTCCCTAAATCCACAATCTGGGATGAAAATGCTTCTGCCATCTCCAGCCTGCCAGCCATGAAAATTCAATCACCTCAGATAAGTCCTTTTTCTAGCCTCTGAACACACTATGGGCCCGATGCAATAATTATGCGCAGAAAGCGGGCACCGAACATTCAGTGCCCGCTTCCTTAACGCGCCCCAAGGGGGCGCCTGGGGGCCTCCACAAGATCGCATTAGCAAGGAGGCGCTAGGGTCACTTGCGAGCCCCTAGCACCTCCTTGCTAACGAGAGCCTGAGTGCGTCGGCTGTCCACCGCACAGCCACGGGTTCAGGAAATGGACGCTTGTCAATTGAGTGTCCATTTCCTGGACCTGCATTCCGGTGCTTTCTTTTTGACTTTTTTTTTTTTTTTTGGTTAATTTACTTTAGTTTTTCCTCCTATTTAATATCGCAATGATATTAAGTAGGAGGCAGTACAGAAAAGTAGTTTTGTAATGAGTGCTGTTAGACTCACTCCGCATTGGACACGCGTTGTAGAGGGGCTAATCCCCTTATTGCATAAGGAGATTAGTTACCGCCTATACAACCCGCATCCAGCTGCGGGTTATACAGTGCGCTCGGCTGAGTACATCGGCCCCTACATCTGTTATCTAAACTTACCTACCCTGGACTGCTGAGTGGCTTGGAGGTGATTCAGACACTCCTGGCTCTGCAGTCACAGCTCCTGGATCTTTTACTTTAGGTTCTCAATCTCCCAGAGATTGCTGGTCTGGTGGTCACAGTGCTGGAGGAGGAGGAGGGCATGCCAGGAGGTGGACAACATTACTGTCAGGTTTCTCTGCTTCCCAGCTGCTGGAATGCATTGCTCCGCTTTCAGAAGGCCTGCACCAGCCAGAAATAGGTGTCCCTGGTAGAACTTGGGATTCTGATCTTGTGGAGGCCCCAGAACAGCCTCTGGTCCCATGCTCACAGGAACCAAAAGTATGTGTGATTGTGCGTTCAAATTAACTACTGAAAATATGTGTGTAGATTGACTGCAACGTGTGCATTTTTGTGGGCAGCGATGGCTGGATATTCAAAACAGTATGGCTCAGCGCCGACAGAGGAGGCAAGATGGCGGCATAGACGGAGGCATGGACGCTGGTTTCCTTAAGCTGTTCAAATTTTTGGATTTCTTGTGAGATATGGCCACCGAAACGCAAAGGGAAGGTGAGGATTTTCCCCTCACTACCCCTTCAATCCCCGATACAGCAAGAAATCACGCGGTTCATGCTTACCCCTGCACTATCCCCGGGAGCCAAGGATCCAAGCTTGTCAGGCGTTCTGGGAGGACAGTCCGACCAAATTGAGGAGGCGTCACTGAGTCCAGACAGAAGACCACCTCTGGCGCAGAGGGCGGGAGAGCAATGCCCGGGAAGCGCTACAGAGGAGGTAACTCCTACCGGGTCAGTGTCAGCATTTTCGACCCGATCAGACGAGGAGGAGGATCAAGCCGCGGAGGCACTGAGACAGGAACCAGAGGAGGGGGAGCTAGACCTGGACCTGATCGAGGGAGCAACCGGGGGAATAGACCCGTCTGATGGTGGTGAGTCCCTGGACGTTGTAACCCGGCCCGCCGTGGTCACTTTAGAACTAATGTGGGATTTAATGGCTGAAATGTCGACAAATATTAAGAAACTTGAGAGAAAAATGGATACAAATAGTGGGAAAAGCCATCAAGAAATCCAACTACTCAATAAATCCATTAAGAAACTGGAGGAGAGGATTAAAGCTTTGGAAGAGACAGAGAAAAAGAACATGGAATTTCACGCTGCGGTGGTGAAAGAGAGAGCTCTATTTGCAAGGCGAATAGAAAATTTTGAGAATAATTCAAAACGTTTAAACCTACGTCTCCTTAATTTTCCAAGAATTGTGGGGGAAGTACCACTGGATACTTTCTTCAAATTTCTTAAAGAAGTGTTGGGATATTTGGAAAATGATCTACCTAATATAAATGTATGTTATTTCCTGCCAAAAAGAATTTCTAATTTAAATACTCCTGATCAACCATTTCAGGGAAATCTAACAGAATTTCTTGAAAACTCAAACCAAGTGATTGATAGGGGAACTTTGATAGTTACCTTTATAAATTACCTTGACCTGAATAAGGTTATGAAAAAATATTTTTCCAAGTACCCAGTCTCACTTTATGAGAAAAATGTAAAGATTTTCCCAGATTTAGCTTTAACAACCCAATTGCGGAGGAAAGAGTTTTTAGTCCTTCGCCAGGAGGTCGTATCCTTAGGGTATTCATTTACACTGAGGTTTCCATGCAAATGTTTGTTAAAAAAGAATCAGGAGTCATTTGTTTTTCTCATTGCTGATCATTTGAAAAGTTTTATTGAGCAGAGGAAATTAGTCACTTCATCCCCATTAATAAACTAAACATAGAGAACAGTGCAGGAAAAATCTATGTATTTGCTTTCTTATGTATTCATTTATTTGGATTAGACTCCCAGTCTTAACTTAAATGCCTCCTTTGTTTTGATGGAGTTATTACTATATTACTTGAAATATATAAGTAAAAAGATTTTTGTTTTGAGCTGATTGAATTGATGTTGCTATGAAGAATAAGACATTTTTGTTTAGTTTGATATTTCAGCAAAAAACTCTTGTGTTTATGATTCATTATGTAAATTCACTTATATTACTATGATGGTGTATAATGAAAATGATAAATAAAAAATAATTAAAAAAAAAAAACAGTATGGCTCATCCTGCTGCTGTTTGAACATTTGGGACTATTTCCATTCAGCCTCAGATATCTGCTTATGTGCTCACTTAAGAACACTACTGAAAATTAATCTCTTTATTATTTGAATCTTCTCTACAGATGAAATAGTCGTGAATACATTAGATGCAGTATTTCATCACACTAGTTTCTATTGTTCCCCTGATTCACAGCACATTCTTGACTCACAAATTTGTGTCTGCACTTAGCAAATCAGTTCTTTACAAGATCATTTGGAATTGCTATTGGTTACCCAAATATATAGCACCTGCTGCTTCAACAGCATGATACTTTCTATGCTGTGGTTTGAGAAAATGTCACGTATTCCCAAAGCATATGTTCTATATTATCACTCCTTAGAAATTTGAGTGTTATACGCTACATGATATCATCCAAGCCATTTGACTAAAACAGAAAAAATAACGTTCTATCTATTTTTTAACCACTGTCATATTTTAAGAGCTAGGAAGAGGAGGAGATGACAAAAATATTGGAGATACAGTATTATGGTGATCTTGCCCATCATTGTTTCTATTGCTCCGCATGTTGTCTGATGCCGAGCAGTCCAAGACTTTCATTAATAACCACGTGTAGTTTTGCACTGGCTCTTAATCTAACCACTTCATCTTTTGTTTATTCATGCCTTCATACGGCACATGTTGGTTATACCATTGACTTCTGTTTCTTGAATCTAAAGGACACATACAATGATGGCTGCCTTTTATTTATATATATATATATATATATATATATATATATATAATACACACACATATATATAATACACACACACATACACAATTAATCAGTTGAGATTAATTTAACATATCCAACATTTTTCTTCCTAAACATTTAAGATGGCATTAAAGGCTAAGGTATAAGGACTATAAACTTATTTTACTTTTACTTTAGGCTTGTTTACATCAACCTTGGTTTATATCCAAGTCACGGCACCAAGATGTCTGCAGCCAGAGATAAAAGAAGGTTAGTATGACATCAAATCCATCCCATATCTCTGACAATCTAAAGTTTAGCCTGAAACCCATAGATTTGTTTAGGCGCTTGTCTCTTCATATTCATTTAAGCACTTGCCATATGGACTTCTGAAGTGTTAGTGCATTGCACATGTTGAATTCAGTTTTCTTGGAAGAGCTCTGTTAGAAATAATTAAACATTTGCTTTCTGCTAGCATGCATGTCATTTATGCCTGTTAACTTGTTCACTACAGTACTAAATATATTCAATTATTCTAGCTTTCTATTACTGACATCCACATTAACAGTCTAGCATAGTTATTTTTGCTTGGTAATCATAATTAATAATATAATAATTATAAGCAATAATCAATATGAAATATTAGTTTAAAAGATAAGGGGCATCATTTGTAGACTTTAATAGAGATGTGCATAGTTTTTTGTGTTCGTGTCGCTCTTCGTTTTTCGGCCGCCATGGAAAATGTCGTTTTTTTTCGGTTCGGGTCTTTTTTTTCGCGAAAAATCGATTTTTAGTTAGTGCGCGCTAACTCCCAGTTAGTGCGCGCTAACTCCCCGTTAGTGCGCGCTAACTCCTGTTAGCGCGCACTAACAAAAACCGTTAGATTTTGTTAGTTTTTGTTAGTGCGCACTAACAGGACTTAGCGCGCACTAACGAGGAGTTAGCGCGCACTGACTCCCGTTAGTGCGCACTAATCGGAAAAACGAATTTTTGCGAAAAAACAGGAAAATCCTGATTTTTTTCGGGCTCCCTGAAACATGCCGAATTGGACAATTTCGTTGCAATTTTCCAATTCAGCAAAAACGAATGCACATCTCTAGACTTTAATGTAATACTTTAACAGAAAACGAAGAAGATAAGTATCATTCATTTGCATAGGCAAATAGTGATTTACATATGTAGATTGGATGACTTAAAATTGCCCTCTCTCAAGAAGACATAAAGTGCTCTGCTGGCTCTACGATGTGAGTACTTTTAGACACATCTAGAAGAGGCATTCCCAGGGATGTGCTTAGTTTAGGAAAAGAAAATAACACATGTCATCTAAGGCCTGATTTACTAAGGCTTTTTTCCCATTCTTAGTAAATGAGGCCCATTGATTACATTTTCAATCGTATGTATGTTATATTGCCCAGAAAAAGTACCTGCTCAAAAACACATGTGCAAATGTCTATGAATACTTTTCACCTATGGCAAGTTTCAAAGTGAAAGTACAACATGCTGTCTCTTTGATAAATGGTGTAAAGACCGTGAGTATAAAAACCCACAGATTTATCCCCTATGCAGACAATTTGAAAAATTGCCTCCACGATGCACATGTGCTTAGTAAGAACAACAAAATCAATGTGCAGAAACACTGAAGATGTAAAAATGCTTCTCTATCATCATTATAAAATGTGCAGTCAGGACTATTGACTCCCCCCCCCCACACACACACCCCATGCATCGGAGTTATGGCACAATACAGAGTCAGAATGTGGATCTCAAGGACCACAGCTTTATTAAGATGCAGAAACATGCGGCCATAGCTGAGCTACCAAGCAGCACAAACATCACCAAGTGACACTTGGGTAGCCCATTTGACACATCTCAGCAAGCGAGCTACACTTCAGACCAGCCTGCCCTTTAGGCATCATCCAGCAGATTACCACCACCACCACCATCATATGGGCCTCACAGTCACCCCACTGGGTCAACCACAATAGATGTGAATACACCCCAATCACACCCATTCTGCCATTATCTGGTGCAATGCCCCAATCCCACCAATGGTCACATCCTTTATTTGTACAAATCCCCAGTTACACAGATTGCTCACCAGTGTCTCTCAGTGTTGACCAAGGTCAGCCAGGCAAAGTGGATTCAAACTGCTCAAAACATAGTTGATGACTCAGGATTTCCAACCCTTGTACAAGATGTGACATAAATGGAAGAACACAATATAACAATACAACACAAGCAAAATATGAGAGTGGGTGGGGATAACTTGCTACATATGAGCAGCCAAGGATTAACAGCACCATATTCCCCCTCCTCTTATCCCCACCCTGCCCTCACCACAAAATTTCTTACCCAGTTGCAGGTATTTTTCTTCTGCTTAACAAAGGAAGTTCAGTGCCTAGACTGCTAATTACCCATCCATCCCCAGCAGAACTCCAGTCAGGTATTGGAGCAATGGAGAAGGCCAGACCTCACACAATATTATCTAAAATGACCAGGACCTGACCTGACCACCTCTCCAGAATGTAAAAGATAGAGGTATCAGTAATCAAAATGCACAATGCATGGCACATCATTCCCGACAGTCCTCAAAGGCCCCCTTGACTATATTAGAGCTAAATAATTAGTCATGCCATGAGAAATACCAATTCACATTAGGGGTGTGCATTCATTGCCTACAAATTGGTAATCCGCAACGTATAGGGCCATATTCGTTGTATTTGTGGGGAAGCGAAACGTATTGCGATTCCCCACGAATACAACAAATCTTCGCCGAATTATTTGGCCATCTAAAGGAGCCAATTTAAACAAACCCCCCACCCTCCTGACCCCCCCAAGACTTACCAAAACTCCCTGGTGGTCCAGCGGGGGTCCGAAAGCCATCTCCTGCACTCACACCCTCGGCTGCCAGTATTCAAAATGGCGCCGATAGCCTTTGACCTACTATGTCACAGGGGCTGACCAATAGCACCGCTAGCCCCTGTCACATAGTAGGTCAAAGGCTATCGGCGCCATTTTGAATACTGGCAGCCGAGGGTGTGAGTGCAGGAGATGGCTCCCGGACCCCCCGCTGGACCACCAGGGAATTTTGGTAAGTCTTGAGGGGGGTCAGGAGGGTGGGGGGGGGGGGGGTTGTAGTTAATTTAATTTTAGCCGGGAAACAAATAAGAATTAATGTATAAATGTATCGGGGGCCCCCCTTGCCGAATGCAACGTATCTGCTCCCCGACGAATACAAATCCCAAATGCAACGTATGGCGTCCCTTTGCACATGCCTAGTTCACATTATTCATATTATTTGCTTGAAACATATGTAAAAAAACAAAACAAAGGAGATCTAAATTTCTCATCATTATTTGATTTAATCAATATCTTTTAATTATCAAGCAAAATTCATTAAGCACATAGAAACTGTAGCATATAAACTTTAGGGGTTAATGAATCAATTGGTTTAGATTTAAACCCTTTTCCTGACCAGCTGTATTACAACTAATTGTTACACACCCCGTCCATGCCCAGCCCGCGCATGGGCCTGCTCACTTCTCTGGTTCCACGGCAGGTCCCAGGTTGGCCTCCCTAGTGGTAGCTGCGAGCTCTTCCAGGCCTCGGCATCCCATGGCAGCGGTCGCCGGGCCTTCTACTACACACCAGGCCTCACGCCGGAGCTCGGCGTCCTCAGTGGCATTGTCCATGCCCCTACACGCGCGGACCGCCTGGACTCTTGTAGGACCAGGGGCGGGTCCTAGCCCCACGGCGCGCCCTCATTGATTCCCTGATATTAGGAAGTCCCTGCCTGCACTTCCTTGCCTTGGCAATCGGGTTTGTACTTTGCTAGATTGTCACTGCATCTGAACCTTGTTCCAGTCTTGTTCCAGGATCCTTCTGTTCCAGTCTTGTTCCTGCCATGTTCCTGCATCCTAGAATTTCACCGTCCTTCTGTTCCTGTGTTCATCTGTCCGTCTCCCCAGGTACTACCTCCGGACTGTTTCACTGGCACTGACCTCAGCTTGCTCCTTCACCTGTCTGCCTGCTGCCTGCCTTCTGACCTCGGCCTGCCTGTGACCTCGTCTGACCTCCGGAACCTGACCCCTGCTTTGTTGACTACTCCTCAGACTGACCCCCAGATTCTGACCACTGCCTGCTTGACCACATCTCCATATTCTGGTTCTGTTCCTAGCCTTGGCATCACCTACACTATTCTGGTCCTCCTTGCTCCATCTGACCTCCAGTCTCGAACCTGACTGCGCTCCTCTCCTGTCTGTGGGCATACCTGTCTACCATCTCTCCAGGAGACCCTGCGAGGCCCACCTAAGTCCAAGTGGCCTGGGTCCCTATGGGTTCCTCCTGGGGGGACCTCGGGCTTCCAGTGATGAAGCTCATCCTAACCTCTGTTTCCTCCAGTGCTTTGCCCTCTGGGGGCAGGTACTTCTTGGTCCCTACCAGGGAGCCGTTCTCCACTGCTCCAGGACAAGGGTTCACCCCCGAGCGCAACACTAATCCTCAGACTCCTCTCAGTTGATCCATATTTCAGGAAATCCCTAATGCATACATCAGATGAAAGAGCTAGATTTTTATTTTCATTTTATGCAATTTATAAGAGCAGCACTGCCATATTATACAGCATAGTTTATATAATGATAGAGGGGTTCCCAGGGAAGATAAGACTATAGAAGAAAAACAAAACAAATTCTTTGCTTTCATCTTTACTCAGGAGGGAATCAGGAATATTCCTAACTTGGAAACATTTTTTGAGGTGCTGATTCAGAGGAACTGTAGCAAATCATGGTGAACTGTGAAGATGTAATAGACCTATTGACAGACTAGAGAGTAAATCACTGGGACTGGATGGTTTACACCCCAAAGTTGTAAAAAGGGAGCAATGAGTTAGATGATCAAAATTTGCAGATGACACAAAATTATTCAAAGTAGTTTAATCATGAGCCGATTGTGAGTAATTGCAAGTGGACCTTGTGAGATTGGGGGAATGGGCGTCTAATTGGTGGATGATATTTGATGTGTACAAGGATAAAGAGATGCGCATAGGGAATAATAATCCATATAAATATGCACTGCTGAGTTGTATATTAGGTATCATCTGCCAGGAAAAGGTTCTTGGAGTCACAGTGAACAATACTTTGAAATCCTTGGCTCAATGTGTGGTGGTGTTCCAAAAAGAAAATAGAATGTTAGCAAAGGAGTGGAAAATATCATAATGTCTCTGAAACAATTCATGGTGCAACTGTACTTTGAGTACTGTGTGCAGTTCTGGTTGCCCCATCTCGAAAGAGATGTAGCAGAACTAGAAAAGGTACAAAGAAGGGGGATCAAAATCATAGTGGATGGAATGGCTCTTCTTTGATGAAAAGCTAAACAGGTTAGGGCTCTTCAGCTTGGAGAAGAGACAGCTGAGAGGAGATATGATAGAAATCTATGAAATCATGAGTGGAGTGGAATGGGTAAATAAGGAACAGTTATTTACATTCCATGAAGTTATTATGTAGCACATTTAAAACAAATCAAAGAATGTATTTTTTTCACTTAGCACACAATTAAACTATGGAATTTGTGGCCAGAGGATGTGAAGAAAGTAGTTAGTATAACTGTATTTTAAAAAGAGTACACAATTGGTGGAGTAGTAACCTAGAGGTTAGAGCAGTGGGCTGTGAACCAGGAAAACCAGGGTTCAGATCCCAGTGCCACTCCTTGTGACATTGGGTAAATCACTTAATCCTCCATTGCCTCAGGTACAAATGTACAGGCCTGTTTACGAAAGATTTTCTCCATGTTATGTCTATGGGGAAAATGCTTAGTAAATAGCACCCTTAGATTATAAACCCTCTGGGGATAGGGAACTACCCATTTTATCTGAATGTAATCTGCTTAAGTGCCCGAAAAAGCAGAATATATATCATATAAAAATATACTGAATAGACAAATTCCTGGAGGAAAGGTCCTAGAAGCCATGTAGATTTGGGAAAGCCGCTGCTTAATCCTAGTTATAAAAAAAAGGATTGGGCCTATTCTTTGGGATCCTATGGGGTACTTGTGACCTGGATTGGCCACCATCGGAGACAGGATGCTGGGTTTAATGGACCTTTAGTCTGGCCTAGTGTGGTACATCCTATGTTCTTATGTCATTTTCAATCAATCAATAATGAACTAGTACCACAACTCTTTGAAACTGATACTTTTAGGCAAAGGGACAATCATTTATGGAAAAACTCTGAGGTCTCTGCCTTCAGAGAAAACCATTTAATATAGTCATGGTCCCACATTATTCAGTGATTGCAATGCCCTTATGTGCTTTTATAAAAATATATCAATTTATACAGAGAACTTGTAATAATATCATACATCACTTTCCTAAATCAAAAGAGGTTCCAACCAGTACTTGACATGTCCATGTTTTGATTTACTGCATCTAGAACTCTGGTTCATCAGTATAAGTCCTTAATTGTAATATTGCCCAAAAATCTGTAACTCAAGCTGACTTTTGTGCACAGGGATGATAACTTTCAAACTGGCGAGTGAGCGCACTTTGGCAAATGTTTGTTGGCATGGGCTCAGATATGCGGCCATTTTATAGCATGCACGCACATATGCCTGCATGTTATAAAATAGCCTGGTTGCGTGCACATGTGCACCAATTTTAAGTGGGCGTGCAAATCCCAATTTCTCTGCATAAATCAGGGTATTTTTTTTATAATTCTTTATTTGTTTCCAATAATTACAACAAATAAATTAATAAACAAATCACAACTAAGCGAGAGTGACTATCTTTTAAACATTCTAATCATCACAATCTTTATAACTGAAATCTTATCCATAGATGTCATTACTCACTAAAACATAAGGAAAAATAGAAGTGGAACATCTCTAAATGAACGGAGTAAAAAGAAAAAGAAATTACAGTGCATCTATATAGATCCTACTTATACTCTATTCGGTCATTAATTAGCAAGGAGGTTTTTGAGACCCTTTGGATCTATAAACAGGTAGTTATTTCCATTCAATTTAACATAACATTTGCATGGATACTTTAAATTAAAACGCCCACCTTTTACCATTATTTTCTCCCTATACTGAAGAAAGTTTTTCCTGCGGACTTGCGTAATTTTTGTTAAATCTGGAAAAATCCATACTTTCTGTCCGTAGAAAGTAGTTGTTCTGTTTCTGAAAAAGGATCTCATTATATTATCTTTATCCTTCCATTCACGGGATCCCGTGACAGGATACTGTATAAAGAGGAGAGGAGACTCTGATTGCACATCAAAAAATGTGATCTATTTGATTCAGTGTCCCTGTCCCAAAAATTATGTGGGCAGGACATCAAGAGTTATAAGAACACGATTGATTGAGCATAGATCGAAATTAAATGCAAAAACTGTGGAAGCACCAATGGTGCAGCACTGCATTGAGCATGGACACATCTTTAATCAGCTCAGATGGACGGTCATAGACAAGGTTGCAAGTATGATCACAGGCGGAGATGAAAAGAAGAGATTAAATCATATTGAGCAGCAATGGATTTTTAAGTTGAATAAGTGGCACCACAAGGGTTAAACGAAGAAGTGGAGTGGGCGAGTCTAATTTAAAACAGATCAAGAATCAATATAGGTCCATTTGAAAAAGTGGCCCTTTAATTTTGAGACCACCAATCAACAAACGTTAGTGAATATGACGT
The DNA here is from genome assembly GCF_901001135.1 of Rhinatrema bivittatum. Classification (NCBI taxonomy): domain Eukaryota; kingdom Metazoa; phylum Chordata; class Amphibia; order Gymnophiona; family Rhinatrematidae; genus Rhinatrema; species Rhinatrema bivittatum. The sequence goes on from NC_042620.1 coordinate 210,286,037, forward strand.
AATACGTAATGCGTATTCCATACCATTGGTCGATCTGCGATCTGCTGACCAGCTTTTAAAGCATAGTGAAGACGCTAAAAAATAACGCCGCCACTCGGAGCTTGTAAGCCAGAGAGAGAAGACGGACAGCCTGAATGAAAAAGACACGATTTTTGGAATAATTATGAACTACACGTGAACAAGGATTGACATACTCCCCTGACGAAGGAACAACGAAACGCAGCTGTGTCGGGAGATAAGTCTTGAATAGTTTCATTAGGACAGTGGCAGTTTAAAACATAAAAAAATCGGCGTTCATACAAAACCCTTTTTAGGGAAATTTGAAATAGATGGCGTGTAGATAAAAAGGAGATTTAAACATAATCTTCCACGAACATAGGGATAAAAGAATTTGGCTATCCAATTAAAGCTAGAAATAGTTTTGAAAGAAAAAAAGTTGAATTATCCTGTTATGTAAGGTGGAGATTACAATTGTTTTTTAAGAAAAAAATTTAAAAAAAATATTCTATAAAAATTATTTTCAAACACAAATAAAATGGACAAAAGGAGGAAGGAGGCAAGTTAATGATTATACTACAAGAAGGGAGCAAGGCCGTGGAGGCATGCACCAGTAATATGAAACTTACCTCTTTGTTCTTAATTTATTTCATTGAATTGAGTAAATAATAAAAAAGATAGTTCATTGGAACTTTTTTGTAGGTGAGAGCACGGGATTTTAGGAATACATTTATATTTTCATTTCTCATCACAAGCGGAGAGAGATATTGATAATCATTACAGTAGTATGACACCCCAAGAATTAAAGACAAAACCACTGTCCGAAAAGCAATGATAGAGGGTGTTTAAAATCATAAGAGGTCTAGAATGGGTAGATGTGAATCGGTTATTTACTCTTTCGGATAATAGAAAGACTAGGGGGCACTCCATGAAGTTAGCATGGGGCACATTTAAAACTAATCGTAGAAAGTTCTTTTTTACTCAACGCACAATTAAACTCTGGAATTTGTTGCCAGAGGATGTGGTTAGTGCAGTTAGTATAGCTGTGTTTAAAAAAGGATTGGATAAGTTCTTGGAGGAGAAGTCCATTACCTGCTATTAATTAAGTTGACTTAGAAAATAGCCACTGCTATTACTAGCAACAGTAACATGGAATAGACTTAGTGTTTGGGTACTTGCCAGGTTCTTATGGCCTGGATTGGCCACTGTTGGAAAGAGGATGCTGGGCTTGATGGACCCTTGGTCTGACCCAGTATGGCATGTTCTTATGTTCTTATCTAAATATGGCTTCAGTTCCTATCTGTAATTGTAAGGAGTCACACTGTGTCACCTGAGAGATGTAAGGTACCAAAGGAAAAACATGTAGTCTAACATGACCCCTAAACTTGTAACACTATCCGAGCTTTCTATAACACAGCCATCCAGTATAGGCAATACCAATCTACTCTCCAAACTTTCAAGCATCCTCCCTGTTCCCAGAATTTCTGTTTTGGACTTAATCAAAACCAGTTCGCTAGAATTCACCCAACAAGAAATCTTTGTCAAATAGCTACCTGCCAAATCAAAAGTTTTAGTTATGCACAGATTGGAGCAAGTATAAGCCCAAAATGAAAGGCCTAATTTACTAAACTTTTTAAAAATTTCTTTATAGACACATAATGGGAGAAAAGCCTTAGGAAATTAAGTCTTTTGTCATAATTTGAGTTAGTATACTCATCATCAATGCCTAACAAATATTAAGAGGTAGCTTGTAAAAGCGTTGTTTGTGCAAAAATGCCCACATACATGCGCAACGTGTATTTTAAAAAGTACGCGCAAACAATACCCATGCGTATGTCAAAAATAAGAGGGCAGAAAGGGGCCAGAGCATGGGCAGGGGGCCTTCAGTTACGTGCGTAACTCCATATTTTAAAACCAGAGACCACCACGTGTGTCGGTTTCTTATCCGCATAGCTTTACTGCTGCTCCAGATGAGGAGCAAATCTGTAGATCTTGGGTTTTAGGGCTCACAGGAGATGGAGAGGAGTTTGTCACCCATGGTTTGTACAGGATAAAGAACCAGAAGGGTCTTAAAGACCTCAATGTTAACTGGGCAAACTGGTGGACTAATTGGAAAAACTGGTTTGTCCCTTGTGGGAGCATGTTTTAAAATCCATCTACACACACAAGTGTAAAGTCCTCAGAAAGATACTTGAAGTATATATTTTCCAGCAATCTCTTAAGATTAGATACATACATATGCGCAGCAAGTCTTTTTAAAAACATATGCCTGCAAATGTGCGCACGATTTAGAATTGCAGTGTATCTCTGCTCATGTGCTGATACACGCATGTATGGGTGCACAAATGCTTGTTTAAAAGGCTAATAAATTAAGGTACAATCAAATTAACTGTTTTCATGCAATGACCCATTATAATTCCATGAAAATGAGTTTGGAGATAAATATTGCACGTTAAATTGCACATGATAATCCAATCACCACCTCTCTGAGGTGCAGTTACGTCTCGTGATAAAGGCTATGCATTGATATCTGTGCATTTTAACATGTAAAATAAACAATAGGTAATGTGTTGATCTAAAAATTTTTGCAGTTCATTATTTATTTGTGCATAGATTTTGTAGCAATATTCGCAAAAGCTAAATAATGGCCCGGATTTTAAAAGGCCTACGCACGCTGGGCCTGTTTTAAAAAGGCCTGACCACGCGCGTAAAGCGCCAGGACACGAGTAAGTCCGGGGGCTTCAGAAAAGGGGCGGGGAGGGAGGCGGGGAAGGGTCAGAGGCTCTCGGCACCGTTGTGCTGGGGGATTGCGTGCTGGCAGGCTGCCGGCGCGCACAACCTGTGCCTGCCCCGAGGCAGGCGCAGAAGGTTAGATTAAGGTCTGGGGGGGGGGGGGGGGGGTCCTAGGTTAGGGCTAGGGGGCGGGTAGGTTAGGGGAAGGGAGTTTAGTTTAGGGGGTTGGGAATGGGGGAAGACTGCGGGCATTGGCGCGCGCAAGTGGCACTAATGTGCACTCCCTTGTGCGCGCCGACCACCGATTTTATAACATGATCACGTTATAAAATCATGTGTGCATGCCGGGTAGCACACCTGTAGGTCTGAAAATCTACCCCAATGTGAGTGTGAGCAAGTTTACAGACATCTCCGTCAGACTAACTTAAAGGGCCAGGATCAACTATCCTGTCTGGTCCTCCTTAAGAGGGGAACCTGCAGGGAATCCTGGGGTGGAGGGAGGAGCCCTTCACCAGAGCATAAAAGCTCAGGGCCTAAAAGGCTTATGGAAGCCCTGGGGATCATGTATGAAAGATCCCATAATTTAAGACTTGCTGGGGTAGATTTTCTAAATTTGCGCGATCGCGTACTTTTGTTCGCGCAACAGGCGCGAACAAAAGTACGCTGGATTTTATAAATCCGGGGTCAGCGCGCGCAAGGGGGTGCACATTTGTGCAACCTGCGCGCGCCGAGCCCAGTGCGCGCTGCCTGTTCCCTCTGAGGCTGCTCCGATTTCGGAGCGGCCTCGGAGGGAACTTTCCTTCGCCCTCCCCCCACCTTCCCCTCCCTTCCCCTACCTAACCCACCCCCCTGGCCCTATCTAAACCCCCCCCCTTACCTTTGTTTCATGATTTACGCCTGCCAGCAGCCCGCTGGCGCGCGATCACCCAACCCGGGGGCTGGTCCGGAGGCCTCGACCACTCCCCCGGGCCGGCGCCACGCCCCCGGCCCTGCCCCCGCAACGCCGCGTCACGCCCCCGAAACGCCGCGTCATTTTAGACGCGCCCCTTTTAGAAAGCCCCGAGACTTAACGCGCGTCCCGGGGCTCTGCGTGCGCCGGCGGCCTATGCAAAATAGGCGCGCCGGCACGCGTAAATCCGGCCGGATTTACATGCGCAGGGCATTTAAAATCCGCCCTGCAATGTCTGAAGCCTAACCATTCCCTAAATCTAAGGTGAGCTATACTACTGTTTTGGGTCTTGCAGTTAAGCTGGGCTGCTGTTTGTTGCTGCTATTATAAAATACTATGTATTGACTGTACTCTCCTGAAATTAAGCTGGCTGCAGCACTGTTTGCTTTTATTTGCATTTTTTTGTGCTGAAGTGAAGGCCGGTGGCCATTTTGTTTGTGTAATTTTACTGTAAATAAAGAGCACTGAAGCACAACAAGAGTCTACTGGTGGATTCCTCTGGCTGTACGTACCCAAGCCACTGACTGCTCGAGCTACCACAATGTGATAAAGCAGCAAACAGTGCACACAAAATTTCACAAATATAATAGTGAGTGTGTGCTATTTTCCAATTTAGCAAACATTAAAGGCCAGATTTTAACAGGCCCACGCACGCACTTGGATGCGGCTACACACTGCACACATGTTATAAAATACAATTCCCATGTATACATGACATGTGCGGGCAGGTGGCCTCCTCCATGCATGGGAGGGGGGGATTTTTTCAATTATGAGCCGTGACATGATTGGGCTTCTTCCCCCCTACTTAACCTTCCTCCCTTTTCCCCTCTCCACCCCAACCCCTAAATCTAGCCTACCTAACCCTTTTTTTTTGTTTTTGTTTTGTAACTTATCTGCTCTGATGAGCAGAAGTACGTTACGTGCGCTGGCGAGCACTGCCCAGGACAGCGTCTAATGCTGCTGTCTTGGCACGCCCCCCCACCCCTCCCTGCCCAGATCAGTGGCGTAGCCAGAAATGAGTTTTTTGGCTGGGCCTAAGATTAACATGGGTGGGCACTAAACACTTGAGCCCCCTCCGCCCAAGCCCATCTCTAGTCTTCTCTTCACACTCAAGCCCATCTTTGACCCCCCTCCCCCTCCTCAGTAGTGAAAGAGGTACCTTTCTGAAGCCAGGTGGAGGAGAGGGAGATGTGCTGACTCAGCTCATCGCTGGGGGGGGGGCGGGAGTCGGGTCCCCCTTCCCTTCTCTTCCCTTCCCTTCCTTCCCCTCCTCCATCTGGCTTCAGAAAGGTAACTCTTTCACTACTGCCAGATCAGATGAGTTCTTCTTTACCCCCTTTATCATTTTTCAGATCTGAATAATAAGGGCTTCCTCAGTTCTGCTCCTCTCCTGAAGAGACAATAGTGGTGTGGGGTCAGGGAGCTCTAAGCAAGGCAGCCAGAGTGGCCCGCCAGGCTTGCCTCGCTCACCGTGCTTCTCTTGCTCCCACGAGGTGTGTGCATGCCATGCAGTCTGCTCGGCTGCCATCGTGCTCCTCCTTATCTGACCAACATGCGACCTGCGCGTGTGTGGTGAGAGCAGACTCCTCCTGGGCGGTGTGGCCCAGCCCTGCCCTCAGACAAACTTGAGGCTTTTGTGGGCAAACCTCTGGTTTTTGCACACCAGGGTCTGTTGCTGCCGCTGCTGCTCCTGCCGATTGCCGAACTTAGTGCAGCGGCTGCCGCCCATTCCGACTGCCTGGAAAAACAATTTGGGTGGGCCTGAATAAAAAAATGGGTGGGCCTCTGCCCACCCAGGCCCACCCATAGCTACGCCACTGGCCCAGACCCTGTCCGTCCCGCCAGCTCCTTTCATCTGACCCGGCACTTCGGCGTGTATTGGGGGTTACGTGTGTGGCCGGGCCCTTTAGAAAATGCACGCGGCATGCACGGGGCCCGACCATGTGCATAACCCCCAAAATTTACATGTGCGGACTTTTTAAAAATCTGGCCTTTAAAGCATTTGTGAACTTCATCACATCTATCTGTATATTCTCATGTTCTTTGTTGCACTGTAAAGCACTTGTTGCTGATTTTCGTTTTAATGTGAACCGATGAGATGTTCCCAACGTTCATCGGTATATAAAACTGCTAAATAAAAATAAAAATAAATAATCTTTGCTACATCGGCCTCATTGCATTCTATCAGACACATTCAGCAACTTGCCTGCTAGTCCTGGGCCTGATTTACTGTTTTTTTTCTACTAGACAGAATGGGAATAAAGCTTAATAAATCAAGCCCTAAAACAAAGTTAATTGATGCCTGTCAGTATCCTGTGAAATTGGTGCTATTTTTCTAACGTACCTTTTCTCTAATTTTGTATTAACTGGGAACCTGATTTTTTTCTGCAAAAATAGGAAAGAATTTTACAAAAAAATGGCAATTTAATATTTCTGTTGTGTTTGAATTGCCCTATGCTTAATAAACTCCTATAAATATGTATAAAGGAAACAGACCTATTTTATAACACAGAATGCCTTGCTTGGGTTGAAGGAAACGCTTATATAACATGTTTTTGCAATTTCAGATTGCTATTCTCTGTTGAAATTTAAAAAAAAATGTAAAACTTGAGACTTCCTTATCAAAACTTCTTGATGCTTGAATGGCAATCAGTCTGAAAAATTCCAGACATACATTTTCTTAATTTATTCTGCTATCTACAATACTAGCCTGACCCTTAAAATGAGAAAACATAGTGCAGAAAATCATTTCCTTATTGATAAAAACAAAATCAGCCTTCAGGCTATAAAGGTGATAATACAGTACCATATTTTTTCAAAAGAAAGACTGGGAAAGATATAGCACCTGCAGATTGTTACTAACCTTTAGTAGATTGTGTTTGGACATTTGGGAAAATGTGAACTTTCTTGCAAACTGTTCTTATTTTTTTTTTTTTTTATATGAAAAGCTATCCACAGAGAGGCCAATGCAGCATCTCTGGTATGTGGATTGACAAAATACTGAATTTGCTTTTAATCTGGCCTTCTTTATTTTTACACCAAGAAAATAAGATCTAATAAAGTGCAACTAATTATTAACCTGTAGAACAAATGCAGACGACACCTTCTTTCAAATTATAATATGCAAAGAGGAGAAAGTATGAAGTAGATATTGGAAGGAGAAATAAAACAACTTATGGATGAGAAAGCATATTTAATAAACTTCAAGAATGGTAGTTTAAAGGACATAAGATCATAAGAATATTAGAATTGCCATACTGGGTTAGACCAAGCCCAGTATACTCTTTCCAACAGTGGCCAATCAGGGTCATAAGTACCTGGCAAGATCCCAAACAGTAAACAGATCTCATGTTGCTATCACACAGTGATAAATAGTGGCCATTCCCTAAGTCTACTTGGTTAATAACAGTTTATGGATTTCTCCTCCAGGAAGTTGTCTATACCTTTTTTTAAACCCAGCTACACTAACTGCCTTAACCATATCTTCTGGAAATGAATTCCAGAGCTTAACTATGCATTGAGTGAAAACAAATGTTTACTGATTTGTTTTGCATGTGCTACTTAGTAACTTCATTGAGTATCCCCTAGTCTTTGTATGTTTTGTAAGAGTAACTGGTTTACATTTACCTGTTCTATTCCACTCATCTATCATATCCCCCTTAACTGTTTTTTTCTCCAAACTGAAAATCTCTAACCTCTTTAGCCTTTCCTTAAAGGGGAACTGTTCTATCCCTTTATCATTTTGGTTGCCCTTCTCTTCACTTTTCTCAATGCAATTATATCTTTTTTGAGATGCGGTGACCAGAACTGCATACACTACTCCAGATGCAACCTCATCATGGAGCATTGCAAAGGCATTATGACATTCTCCATTTGATTTTGTATTCCTTTCCTAAGAATTCATAACATTCAGGGTCATTCATCAAAATGTGTTATGGCTTTAACACACGTGATAACATGTTAACGCATGCATTAATGCCATAACACATGCAATAACAACACCAACACATGGCGCAAATGCACATTTTTGGGAGGGCGGGATCAGGGAGGAGTTTGGGCGGGATTTACGAAAATGAGGGGCAATATCGCAACTGCTATTGCAAGGTTTTAATGCCAGAAATAAGTACACCTTTTTTCCTGGCATTAAGCTGTGTGATATGCCCAAAACAGCCATAGCGCAATTCGTGATAATTTTTTAGAATTGTATTTTAGCCATTTCTGGGTTTGGGAGGGGAGAGGGGGAAAAGGAAGAGAGGGGAGAGGAGTAGAGAGAGAGAGAGAGCCTCTGGGAAGGGCCTTAGTGTGCAACTATTTATATCGCTATAGGAGAGCCATCTAATAGGTTGAGGTGAGGTGTTGTTGGTGGTTTAGGGTTTAGGGGCCAGTTTCTTATGTAGCTTGAGAGTTACGAATAGCCCAGTACATCTTGGTGAAGATTTGATATCTTTTGGAGTGAGGAAAGTCTCACAAAGATGAAATTTTGTATTATGTTATCTCACCCTAGCTTTATGGTACCATGTTATACAGTCCAGCAAGCTAGAGTGAGAGAACATAGTAGACATTTTATCTTTGTGAGACTTTCCTCACTCCAAAAGATGTCAAATCTTCACCAAGATGTGTACTGTGCTTAATATTATTGATATATTGCTGTGGGGCTAGGGGATGTGAACATTTTAGTCCCTTAAATTTATGTAATGCACTTAGGGCCAGATTTTCAAAGGGGTACGCGCGTAAGATACATGTGTACCCCCCTGAAAACGTGGCCCCAAACTCCCCCTGCGCGCGCCGAGCCTATGTTGAGTAGGCTTGGCGGTGCGTGCAAGTCCCGGGACGGGGCGTTCCAGAGGGTGTGTTGGGGGGGCGTATCACGGCCGGCATGTCATCGTGGGCGTTCCGGGAGGCGTGTCGGGGGTCGTGTCGCGGCCAGTGGCCGTTGTCGCGGCCAGTGGCCGTTGTCTCCGGACCAGCCCCTGGACCGGACCATGGCGTGCCGGCGGCCGGCCCGGTGCGTGCAAGTTACGCCTGCCTTGAGCAGGGGTAACTTGTGTAACAAAGGTAGGGGGGTTTAGATAGGGCTGGGGGGTGGGTTAGGTAGGGGAAGGGAGAGGAAGGTGCGGGGGGGGGGGGGAGTGGAAGGAAAGTTCCCTCTGAGGCCGCTCCGATTTCGGAGCGGCCTCGGAGGGAACGGAGGCAGGCTACGCGGCTCGGCGCGCGCAGGCTGCCGATTTTGGGCAGCCTTGCGCGTTCCGACCCCGGATTTTAATGGATATGCGTGGCTACGCGCGTATCTATTAAAATCCCGCTTACTCTTGTTTGCACCTGGTGGGCGAACAAAAGTACGCGCAGGCGCAGATTTATAAAATCTACCCCTAAATGTTAATTTGGCAATGACCTGCAAGGGGATAAGGACTAGGTGAATCCCTTGTTTTTGATAAATCCCTGATTGATTTTTTTATGTGAAAATGTCTCTTCTCTTATATGGGATAAGCATTTATAAATCAAAGAATGAGCTTAGAGGTGGGTGGTAGTTGGGGGTGAGAGGAAGGGAAAGAAAGACCTAAAAGAAATTAAATGCCTTTCCTAGTTGTATTTTTTTTAAATCAAGGCACACTCACAAACTAAAAAGAATAATTTATTATTTGCAGTGTAATACAATGCTGTTTAAAGGGAAAATAATTAAATTATATAAAAGATTGCAAGCATTGTACTTTAATCAGTAGCTTTAGAATGTATTTTGATAGTAGTAGCATCTCTAGTCTTGTGATTGCTAGAGAAGTTTATCACCATATAAAATGCCAGCACAGGATCAGCAACCAGTACTGTACATATGGCTTGCTAAGCCCACATACGAGAGAATATTAGATTTGCAATACTGGGTCAGACCATGGTCCATCGAGCCCAGCATCTTGTCTGACAGTAGCTGACGAAGAGGTGGTGCTATGCAACAAAGGAGGGTTCATGCAGAAAGGGTTCAACACACTTTATTTTGTGTACACAGATTAACAACAGTGGTACAGCAGGCAGAGTCTGCCTGCTCACTGTTTCTTGCTCTCACTATTCCCCAAGAAAACAGGTGTTTAGTTCCCCATGCTGCAGTGCTGAAGGCCTGGGGATGCTTGCTCATTTCAGACAGTGGTGGCTGCTCCTCAGCACACTAACTGACTTATGGTGCAAGGGCACTGGCAGGCACAGTCAGATACCGCTGGCCCTACCCAGGTATGGCTCCTCCTCCTGATCCTGTTCTTGGTTGAGCCTTCCAAACTCTTCACTGAGGTGTTTCCCCAGGCATGGGTTTCCCTTTCTAGGTATAGGGACCTTGCCTTAAAGAGTCCCTGCTAACTTCCTACAAAGTTTCAGCCTCTCCTGCTTCTAACATACATTGATAGTTCCTAACTCTCTAAATTCACAATAAACGTACAATGCAGCATCTTTAATGATCACACTCACAATTTTTATGTTTTCTCTCTTGGCTTCTTTGGTTTCCCTGTGTGTCCACCTGAAATTCCCTGATGCCCACACCATCCCAGCAGGCCCTCCTCTCCTCCCATTGGCTGTCTCCCCTGACCTGTGTCTGCATACTAGGGATGTGAATCGTGTCCTCGATCGTCTTAACGATCGATTTCGGCTGGGAGGGGGAGGGAATCGTATTGTTGCCGTTTGGGGGGGTAAAATATCGTGAAAAATCGTGTGAAAAATCGAAAAAATCGAAAAATCGCAAAACCGGCACATTAAAACCCCCTAAAACCCACCCCCGACCCTTTAAATTAAATCCCCCACCCTCCCGAACCCCCCCCAAATGACTTAAATAACCTGCGGGTCCAGCGGCGGTCCGGAACGGCAGCGGTCCGGAACGGGCTCCTGCTCCTCAATCTTGTTGTCTTCAGCCGGCGCCATTTTCCAAAATGGCGGCGAAAAATGGCGGCGGCCATAGACGAACACGATTGGACGGCAGGAGGTCCTTCCGGACCCCCGCTGGACTTTTGGCAAGTCTCGTGGGGGTCAGGAGGCCCCCCACAAGCTGGCCAAAAGTTCCTGGAGGTCCAGCGGGGGTCAGGGAGCGATTTCCCGCCGCGAATCGTTTTCGTATGGAAAATGGCGCCGGCCATACGCGTATGGCCGGCGCCATTTTCCGTACGGAAAATGGCGCCGGCAGGAGATCGACTGCAGGAGGTCGTTCAGTGAGGCGCCGGAACCCTCGCTGAACGACCTCCTGCAGTCGATCTCCTGCCGGCGCCATTTTCCGTACGAAAACGATTCGCGGCGGGAAATCGCTCCCTGACCCCCGCTGGACCTCCAGGAACTTTTGGCCAGCTTGTGGGGGGCCTCCTGACCCCCACGAGACTTGCCAAAAGTCCAGCGGGGGTCCGGAAGGACCTCCTGCCGTCCAATCGTGTTCGTCTATGGCCGCCGCCATTTTTCGCCGCCATTTTGGAAAATGGCGCCGGCTGAAGACAACAAGATTGAGGAGCAGGAGCCCGTCCGGACCGCCGCTGGACCCGCAGGTTATTTAACTCATTTGGGGGGGTTCGGGAGGGTGGGGGATTTAATTTAAAGGGTCGGGGGTGGGTTTTAGGGAGTTTTAGTGTGCCGGCTCACGATTCTAACGATTTATAACGATAAATCGTTAGAATCTCTATTGTATTGTGTTCCATAACGGTTTAAGACGATATTAAAATTATCGGACGATAATTTTAATCGTCCTAAAACGATTCACATCCCTACTGCATACTTCACAGGCAGGGAGCCAGAGAGCAGCTTATAGGAGTTAGGGGCCTTGCTCAGTAGATGCAAAGTGGCCCAGGCATTTGTGCTCCTGCCCAGGTATTTAAATGTCTTTAACATATATGCCCTATCCCACCTTTCCTCCTGGGTATACATGTTTAGATTTTTAACTCTGGATCCAAGCACTGCTACCTCTACACAGTGACCATTTATATCAATATCAGTGGTATTGTCATTACAATCTGAAGGGAAATTGGAACAGAAAGCTTCTTCTACCCAGCCCTCACATTTTACTCTTGCTAAAAGTACTTGTCCTGTTTTTCTACACTTCTGAATATTTCCCCAAGTAAAAGATGTTTTTAGAAGGCTAGTCTTGCTTTTCCTGATGAGGACTTCTTTTTGAAAATGATTTTAGTTTTCCTAATTCCTAAAATATCTTATACAACTGGGTTTTAGTCATGATAATCTTAACTGATCAAAATTCCTCCCTCTCCCCACACAAACTTTACCAGCCAAATTTGTGCTGGTAAAATCACTACCCACACAAATTTGGGTGGATAAAAAGGGGGATAGATGGGGGTGTTCACAGGGCAGGCTTTTACATTTTTTTCTGGATAGTGTGATATTCAGTGCTTCCTACTAAATTTGTGCAGACAACTCTGTGCACTCAACTATCTGTCCTTTATCTACCTGTGCAAAATTTGTGTGATTAAATGTAACTGGATATTCAGCAGCATTGTTCGAAAATTGTGTTGAAGATCTGGACAAAGATAACCCGGTAGATTCACACAGTTATCTTACCCTTTGAGATCCATATTCAGTAGGCCGGGTAATGTACAACTGAGCTGGATAACATGTTCCTTATATTCAGTGGGATAAACTCAGAAGCAGGTCTAGTTATCCAGCTAACCTAGCCAGGTATCTCTTCCTCTCCCTGGAACACCCCCAAAATGCTCCTTTTTTATCTGGCTAAATTATTGCCAAATAACTACTTATCTGGCTATATTTTAGATGGCTAAGTGGCTGAATATGCCACATTTGCCATTTAGATGTCTCTATGTCACATGGTAGGAGCAATGGATGGCCGGCGCCATCTTTACTCATCAGCCCCTATTATAGAGTATAGGGGCTGATGAGTAAAGATGGCCGGCGCCATCTTTAAAGATGGCGCCGGCCATCCAGTGCTCCTACCATGTGACAGGGACCGGCCAATGGCACGGATACCCTGTCACATGGTAAGGGCAAAGGGGCATCGGTGCCATTTTTTTTTTTAGAACAGCTGATGCCTGGGAACAGGAAATCTCTCCCGAGGCCCCCCTGGATCTCTCCTCTCCCCGAGGCCCCCCTGGATCTCTCCCCGAGGCCCCCCGAGACCCCCCTGGACCACCAGGTAATTTTACAAGGTTTTGGGGGGTTGGGGGGGTCGATTTAAAGGGTCGGGTGGGGTTTTTTTTTTAGCGGCGCGGGCCTCCCTAAAAAAAAGGGTCGGGAGGGTGGGGGAGGCTAAGGGGGGTCGATTTAAAGGGTCTGGTGGGGTTTTTTTTATCGGGCCATCGGCGCCATTTTAATTAGTGGCAGCCAAAATGGCGCCGATGGCCCGAGAGCGGGAGATCGTGCCGGGACCCCCCCACTGGACCACCAGGTAACTTAACATTTTGGGGGGTTCGGGAGGGTGGGGGAGGGTAAGGAATTGGTTTTAAAGGGTCGGGGTGGGTTTAGGGGTTGTTTTGGTGTGCCGGTTTTCCCACCCTCCCCCAAATAATTCCCGTGCCCTATTTAACGATACAATACAAATGCCCCTGACGATAAATCGGGGGCATTTGTATTGTATCGTGCACTCTAACGATTTAGGACGATTTTAAAATTATCTGACGATAATTTTAATCGTTCAAAAACGATTCACATCCCTGCACAATACCACTATACTTATCTTACCTGCAGGAAAAGAGTCAAAGCTTGGCTATTGAGCTAATCCTTCCTCTAAATTCCACTTCAAAAATTGTAGCAAAATTGTAACAAAAACAGTGAAATAGAGTCTCTTCTATAACTTGACTCCTAGAACTTGACCATGAGACCTCATCATCAACCACCACCTAATTTCCTTTCTTAGTGACACTTGCTTCCTCTGCATTAGGTGTCTGCCTTATACCAAATATATCTTCCCTTTTGTATTATTAGTTACTCTGGCTCTCTAATCAATCTAGTAGACCTATGTTCTACCATATCTTTTGCGACTCTTTAGATGACGTTTACAATCCTTCTCATACCTCTAATCATATCTTATATGGCTCTCCTTAATATTCCCCTCGTTGTGTTTCTCTATGTTGATTGCAAATTGAGACATAAATGTAACACAAATTTATTTATAAACTTGATTGTAAACCACCTTGAAATCAGCTTGGTAAAGGCAGAATAGTACATGTTTATAAATAATAAAATAAACAATCTGCTGACCAAATTGCCGAGATAAAGACAATGATCAATCACTTCTGGCTAGGTTAATGCCATCTTGAATTCCCACATTACTCTCCTTAACCTCTTGGTTTCAAAAAGATTGTCTTTGTAAACAGGTCAGGGCTTCAGAAACCTATCCTGGTCACCCCACAGTCAGTCAGATTTTCAAGATTTCCATAATATCCATGAGATAAAGTCATATGTACTAAAGTCCCACCATATGGAAATTAATGTCATAGATATTTATTGTGGATATTCTGAAAAGCCAACTGACTGTAGGGTCTCCAGGACAGTTTCAAAAAACCTGACGTAAGTAACATATTTTCATTAGCATTTTTGCATTTATTCCTATATTTTTTTTGTTTTTATAGGTATGTTATTTTCCCTTGATAAGGATTTAAAATACTATATATGGTTTTATGGTAACATCAACATATAAGTATACATATGATTAATGAGAAAGTGCCTCCCTTGATCCTGTTTTTCTCTTGATAATCTATTTTTATCTTAGTATACTATTTGATTTTATCTGTTTGGCTTTTTATTCAACTTTTTATATTTAACAATGCTCCTGCATGCTTCATCTGTTGCTACTTGTCATCTGAATATTTGCAATACACATGAAACTCTTGACCTTTTCTATTTGAGGCTGATTGTGAATGCTTTTAGATTTTATAAACATAATTTTAAGCTTTTTGAAAGCCTCAATTTATTCATCTAAAATGTTTTCCTTAATAAATTCAGTGAACTGTTATTATTTTCCATAAAACCTTGGGGGATGGATGATTATGTATTTATGTACTCACAAGGTCAGTTTAATGATGCAGAGATTTAAATAATTTTCATGATAAGCTTCAGGATATATGGAATACCTCTTTAACAATCTCCTGTTGCCCGCCTGCAGTGTGTGAAGATTCATAAGTGCTCACAAGCATCTAAATTGAAAGTTTACATGCAGCTTTCCCCTCATTGTTGAACCTACTCAACAAAGGTTCATTCCAATAGGGAAGAGATATTTATTAGAAATAAAACAGGCATAGTTAATAAAGGTAATTGAAAATTTATCTTTGACTCACCACCATTTCAATTTGCTAATGGATTCTTTTTCAGGGATAACATGGAAATGCTTTTCCTTTGTATAGAGCCCCATATATTTTGAAAGACATATAGTGAACTACAAATTATAACACATGTGCAGCCAGAAATATCTAGTTGTTCCATGAGCCTTATGAAGGGTGAGTTTGAAAAAGACTTCTGCAGGTGAACTGGTGCTTTACCCATTGAAATGGCTGTTTAGGAAAATTGTGCCACTGATACCCTTGTAAAATTACATGCACAGAACACTATGGGGGTCATTTATCAACTCGTGTTATGGCATTTTCGCATGCGTTAAGGCATTTTTCGCATGCGAAAAGCACCATAGCGTATAATGCGATGTTAATTTTTAAAAGGAGAGGGATTGGGGTGGAGTCGGGAATTTTGTGAAAGTGGACTGGCTTCGCACTTTGCAAAGCCATAACACACAAAATCGCACAGTTTTAACACCAAAACTAACTACCCAGGTTGAGAGTCCATCAAGCTAGGTTGACAGAACATTGTACAAATCTCATCTTTGTGTGAGTTTCCTCATGCCAAAGTACATCAAATCTTCACAAGAGAGCACTGTTCTGTTCGTATGTCTCACCCTGCATGTCAAAGTGGCACCTAACCCCTACACTACTACCTAAACCTCACTTCGAGTTATTAGGTAGGCCTCCTATAAAGGTATAAATACCTAACTACTAGAAGTGCCTTATAGCTATTCTCTCTCTCTCTCTCTCTCTCTCTCTCTCTCTCTCTCTCTCTCTCTCCCCCCCAAGTGGTTATATTGCATGTGATATTTACAGCTTTTTGATAAATGTTGGCCTATGTGTGCGGGGAGAGGCGACTCCAGAGATGGAGTCTGGGTAGGGTTGGGATTTATGCGCATACTTTGTGATTGATTTTGAAAAGTATGCACATACGTTTTCTCGGCAAAACTCTATGCACCAAATAGCAGGTTTAGTAGTCTCTGTGTGTAGTTTTGCTGAGATAATTTTAAAAGCAGACTTAGGCATATGTTTGCTTTGAAAATTGTACCATTTATGCATATATTTGCCAGCTAACTTACAAAATGACCACCTAAATGTATGCAAAATCAAACTACACTGCATAAAGAAACAGTTCTACTCCCACCTAAAAATCAATGTCAGTTGAAGGTGTTCTGTTTTAAATAAAAGTAATAAATATAGTTGGGCAAATATAGGGGGTCATTTACTAAGCGGATTGTGTGCGATACCAAGATGGGGGTGGAGTTGGGGTGGCGTGGAAGAGGAGGTGTCTGGGCGGCATCGGGGCGGCACCGGTGCTCACGCCGCGAAGATTGCGCCAGCAGCGAAAGGTAAGCACCTTTATCTCTGTCAGTTTCGCGCCGAATAACTACACCTTTTATGGTGTAGTTATTTGGCACGACGCCAGCAGCGATCGCACCACGGAGGTGCGACCACTGCCGGCTATCGCAGGATCGCCCCCTGTTTTGTCCCCCGCCCCCCGTTGCCGTGGGATTCAGGGAGCCCTGCGACGTTGGTAAATCTAGGCCATTGTTATTTATTAGATATATTGAAAACATTCACTAATATACAGTTCATAACCTTCTTTGCTAGGGTTACATAATATCTCATTTATAAAAACAAAGACTATTAAAAAATTGCCAAGACTCCAATATTATCATCTCATTTTATCAGGATGTCAAATTGTGCAACATACCCAAGCAGCACAAAGAAGGAATGAGGAAAAGAAATAAAATCATCTTAATAACAAAATGCTGTTTCATCTGTTATGGTACAGTTGTTCTTTCATTCTGTTGGCTTCCAATAGAAAGAAACAGAAAGAAGAATAACTGCACGAACATGCCGATACGTGGGTTCAGTTACAAATGCAGATAGAATGATGACACCGTCTTACAGACTTTAGTATGTGGATTACAGGTCTGTGTACCTTACTGTGTATTATTCAACGCTTTCCTAACTGGGCCAGATCAATAATAAAAGCTCTGTGTATCCACACATGCATAAGTAATTATTTAGTAAAGCCCACATAATAGGCTGGACATGATGGGTTTTTCTGGATATTGGACCATGATGGGAAGATTGTATAACTAGAATGAGAGCTGCATGGTGCTCTCTACTATAAAAGAGTGACTTCACCTGTCTGGAACAAGAAACATCATGGACTTGTAATTTAGATGAATGCATTATCTTTCTCATTCATTATATGTCTTATTTATATACTTTGCATGATTTAACATAATGATTAGAAATAGAAGTTAACAAAAACAAACAAATATTTATCAGGACTAATTTAATACATTTCTTGGTTAGCTTTCTTGAGCTCAAACCTGAAGAGAATTTTAGCTCACAAAAATTAGACAAAAAAATGTATTGTTAGGCCATCTGATATATTTTTTTTGTTTATTCGTTAACCTTTCTTTCTGTGCATTCAAATGGACTAGTATGAAAACCACACAAAGAGGTGGATTTTAAAAGGATTGCGTGTGGCAAAACCGGGAGATACGTGCGTGACTTGGACATGCGCAGGCCGCACGTATTTTAAAAGGCTCGCGACCACGTGCATATCTCCCAGTACGTGGATAATAAAGTTTTGGCAAAAAGGGGTCAGGGCATGGTCTGGGCAGGGCATGGGCAGACTGGGACTGCACCATGCAGTTACGTGCACTAGTGAGTGCCGGGATCCCACAACAGCGTAACTTGCATCTGCTATGGGCTGCACGTAAGTAGGTAAATTAAAAAAAAAAAAAAAAGGGTAGCTAGCGGGGTTTTAAGGGTCGGGGTTAGTAGGGTAAAAGGGAGGCTATTTAAGTAGGGTAAAAGGGAGACTACTTAGGTAGGGGGTTAGGAAGTCCTCTCTTTTACTGGGGCGAACTGGGAAGGAACTGGGAAATAGGCCTAATGCATCGCCACATACGTCTACTAAAATCCCCCCTTCCCACCCCCACTTGTACACTGCAGACGGCATTCGTGCGCACATTGATATAAAATCATGCACACGAACATGCAGGTAGCTGATTTAATAACATGCCTGCATTTATTATTTATTTATTTAAAGTTTCTTTTATACCGATGACCGTTTACACATCGCATCGGTTTACAGTTAAAAAGGAACAATTGGGCAGAACCCTTACATATAACATTGAAAAAAAACAGGTTAACTTTTGGGCAGGGCCCTTACATGTAACTGAGAACAAGGAGGTTAAGACTGGGATAGGGTATAGAGCTGACTATGCCGAGCAGCGTCCTTGAAATCAATAATGTTAGCATGTTATCAAATCAGTGCTCTTATGCGCACACGCTGGCAAACACGCGCATGTGCAAGTTACTACTTAATTTAATATAATGATGTCATGTTGAAACTTTTGGCAGTTCTTTTGAGTTATTGCAAAAATAAGATGTTGTAGTTGTTCACTATAACCCTGATGAAGATTTAAGTATGGGAACAAAATGTTGGTAAACATTTTCAATGTATATATTAAAAAATTATAAATATGCATGATTATTAGGAGGTGTGCAGCAATAAAAAAAAATGTTTCATTTGAAAATTCATTTTATATGGACCCTAGTTCATTTCTTTAATTTCATAATTAAAAAAAAATGTTTTTAAGTTTGATTTGTTTTCATTTGCCATTAAAGTCAATGAAGGAAGCACTTATGGGTAATTTCCAGTCTATATTGAGCTGCAGAATAGGGGTTTTCTAATCAATTATCTTAAAACTTGTAGGAATAAATTAACAGAAGAGGAAAAAAACTCCAAGGTACCTAGAAAAATTAGTGAGACTGGATAGTGGCACAAAAAGTGGCATGAATAGCCTACGACTGTTGCGTGCCCTGTCCGCGGTAGGCCCGCGACCGGGCCTACTCACCCTTGCAGCGCTGCTCCTAGACCCGGACTATCCTCGCTCGCGGCTGTGGGCAGCCGCCTATGCCCCCGAGCACCTACTGCCTCATTGGCTGTTCCAGACTCCTCCACGGACCTCCTCGGTTCCCGGCGGGCCTCCCCGCGTGGGCAGTGGGGAGATGCCGTTGTCTGGCTTCCTGGGGGCCCTGGCTTATGCGCACGCACCTCACGTTCTTTTAAAGGGACCGCGACGGGAAACTAGGCTGCGGCCCTGGATGATGACATCAATGGGCCCTGGTATATAAGGCAGGGCTCCGCCACTAGTTCCTTGCCTTGGCAACAGTTCTTCACATTTGATCGTGTGCTCGTTGTCTCTCCCCTCGCCTTCGACCATGCTGCTCGCCGCCCCCCAACTTGAGTCGGCCCTCCCTGCGCGATCGGCGCCGGCCCATCAGGGCCAGGGGAGGTGGACCCGAGACAAGGCACCCGCGAGGCCACCGAGGCAGAAACAGGCATGGGATTTAAAAAATAAAAAAGAATCGCTAAAATTGAAAGCGAACCGCGCAGCCAGGCAAGCCCTTCCCTGGAAGCCCCGATGTCACGACCGGCTCCCCAAAGCCCTTTAAAAGGCAGACGGCTCAAGGCACGCTCTCTCTCTCCCCTCGCCTTCGACCACGCTGCTCGCCGCCCCCCAACTCGAGTCAGCCCTCCTGCGTGATCGGCGCCGGCCCATCGGGGCCAGGGGAGGTGGACCCGAGACAAGGCACCCGCGAGGCCACCGAGGCAGAAACAGGCAAGGGATTTAAAAATTAAAAAAGAATCGCTAAAATTGAAAGCGAACTGCGCAGCCAGGCAAGCCCTTCCCCAGAAGCCCCGACGTCACGACCGGCTCCCCAAAGCCCTTTAAAGGGCAGACGGCTCAAGGCGTCGTGCGCACGAAGGGGCGCCCCTTTGTGCGCCCCTTCGTGCGCACCTGAACAAAGAAATAGAAACCACTTACTCTGACTACCTCTAGATACTTCCAGAAACCAACAGAAACCGAACCTTAGCAACTCTCATCTCCTGCCATCCCTCAACATACATTCATCCAGGCATCCAGCCTCACACCCCAGCCTGCTTCCAGCCACTCCAGCATTCTTCCAGGCACCCCAGCCTGCATCCAGCCACTCCAGCATTCTTCCAGGCACCCCAGCCTGCATCCAGCCACTCCAGCATTCATCCAGGCACCCCAGCCTGCACCCAGCCACTCCAGCATTCATCCAGGCACCCCAGCCTGCACCCAGCCACTCCAGCATTCTTCCAGGCACCCCAGCCTGCATCTAGCCACTCCAGCATTCTTCCAGGCACCCCAGCCTGCATCCAGCCACTCCAGCATTCTTCCAGGCACCCCAGCCTGCATCCAGCCACTCCAGCATTCATCCAGGCACCCCAGCCTGCACCCAGCCACCCCAGCATTCTTCCAGGCACCCCAGCCTGCATCCAGCCACTCCAGCATTCTTCCAGGCACCCCAGCCTGCACCCAGCCACTCCAGCATTCTTCCAGGCACCCCAGCCTGCACCCAGCCACTCCAGCATTCTTCCAGGCACCCCAGCCTGCATCCAGCCACTCCAGCATTCATCCAGGCACCCCAGCCTGCATCCAGCCACTCCAGCATTCTTCCAGGCACCCCAGCCTGCATCCAGCCACTCCAGCATTCATCCAGGCACCCCAGCCTGCATCCAGCCACTCCAGCATTCTTCCAGGCACCCCAGCGAGCATCCAGCCATTCCAGCATTCTTCCAGGCACCCCAGCCTGCATCCAGCCACTCATCCAACCACCCCAGCACTCATCCAGGCACCCCAGCCTGCATTCAAGCACTCTCCCAGCCATTCTAGCGTGCATCCTGCCACCCCAGCACCCACCCAGCCAATCCAGCAGGCATCCAGCCACTCCAGCACCTACTCCAACAAAACCACACCACAGATCATCCCGACCTCTTCTAACAACAACATTGTCCTCACCAAGCAGTTTCTAGAACTCTATTCGACCTCATCCAGAAGCTTCCTGCTTTGCTCCCTCACTCACACACTATGATTCAAGCGTTCCCCATCCCCATTATCTCTCACCATTTCCTTAGCAGAGATAAACCACCGATCCTCAACCATCAACGCTCAAAGAGATCTTTGATCCCTATCATGACATCACCCCTTACTCAATTCCTGGGCCTCTCTCTTATTACTCTAACGCTTCTCAATTCCCAATCCCTCACAAAAAAATCACATATCCTTAATGACTACCTCTTGGACTCTCAACCTGCTATCTGTGCTATCACTGAAACATGGTTACAAAACACAGACATTGCCTTAATTAACCAATTGCCATTACAAGTATACGACATATTATCCTTACCCAGACAAAAAAAAAGAGGAGGAGGAATACTGCTAGCTGCAAAAAAAGAGTTGAGAATATCCCACCAACCAGTGTTCTCAACGACTAAACTTGAAATTGGGCTATTCAAATCAAACACCCTACAAATCTGTCTAATTTATGCCCCCCCTGGGCTCCTAGAGTCTGACCCCTCCCCGCTCATCGAAATCGTCTCCAAACACATTAACACAGACGTCCCTGCCTTCATCTTAGGGGATTTCAACATTCATGCAGACTCTCCATCTCCTACCCCCAACTGTGAAGCCCTCCTTTTCTCTTTCCAAGCCTTGGGTTTTAAACAAATTATAAATAAACCCACCCATAAAGCTGGCCACACCCTGGACCTCATCTTCATAAATGAACCCATATCGTACCACACCCCCCCCCCCCATCTGTACCCCCACACCCTGGTCAGATCACTCATTGATCACTACAGAACTATCAATAAAGAGAAAACAGACTCCCTGCCTTCCCAAATCAACAATATGGTTCAGAAAACCATGTTCATTGGATGACCTTAACTCAAATCTGGCCAAGGACCTACCCAACCTGGATCTCACCAACGCCGACACTGCTATGACATCATGGCTTAACATCACTCACTCAGTAGCTAACAAAATCTGCCCGTTGACTTCCAAAGAAATCAACCCAGCAATTTCAAATAAGAAATCCTGGTTCTCTACAACACTGAAAAATCTCAAACAAGACCTACGTCACAAAGAACAATGTTGGCGCAAAGATCCATCACCTTCCCTTCTAGCCAATTATAAAACCGCTATGAGTATCTATAGAACCACCATATTACGCACAAAGAGAGATTTCTATGCCAAGAGAATACACAGCTTCATGTACGATCCAAAAACACTATTTTCCTATGTATCAGCCCTCACTAAACCAGTCCCTCTAACCATCCCAGAAGAAGAAGCCCAAAACAAATCCACTGAACTGGCTCTATTCTTCGAGAAGAAAATTCACAACCTACTGGCACCACTAAATAACTTAAACACCCATCCTCCACCTATCTACAAACCAACACATTCCACACACAAACCGCTTCTAGAATCATTTGAACCCACATCTTCCCTGGAAATTGAATCTTTAATCAATAAAATGAAGCCATCGGCACATCCTTCTGATCAAATACCCACCAAACTCCTGCTTACAATCCCAAATACCATATCCAAACCCCTGGCAGACATCATAAATTGTTCCGACACAAGGATACGTTCCAGAATCACTCAAAACCGCCTCTCTAAAACCTTTACTAAAGAAACCTAATCTGGATCCAACCAACCCAGCAAATTTTTGCCCCATAGCAAATCTTCCATTTATCTCCAAACTTATGGAAAAACTAATCAATAACCAACTCACAGACTACTTGGATTCCTACAATATTCTCTTCCCATCACAATACGGTTTCCATAAACACCTAAACACGGAAATGCTCCTACTATCTTTAACTGACAACATCCTAATGGGCCTAGACAAAGGCCAATCCTACCTTCTGGCCCTTCTTGACATCTCAGCAGCATTCGACACGGTAAACCATGCGATTCTCATCAATCGTCTAATGGAAATCAGAAACACAGGCCTGGCACTCAAATGGTTCGAATCCTTCCTCAATAATAGGAAATACAAGGTGAGAATAAATGATAAAGAATCCCATCCCATTCACTCCAACCATGGCGTCCCCCAAGGATCCTCGCTATCTCCCACATTGTTCAATATTTATCTGTTACCTTTATGCCAGCATCTAGAGAGCCTAAACCTAACACATTTTGTATATGCAGATGATGTACAGATCTTAATCCCTGTCACAGACCCCACCTCTAGCTCCTTGCACTTCTGGAACAACTGCCTCAGCTCCATCAATAATCTACTCTCAAGTCTCAATCTAGTACTTAACACCTCAAAAACAGAACTTCTATTCATCTCTCCAAAAGACAACAACCCCCTTACTCTCCATCTCCCACCATTTGTAAACCACGTGAGAAATCTAGGAGCCTTGCTTGACAACAGAATGAATCTCAAAAAATTCATTAACACAACCACCAAGGAATGCTTCCACAAGCTACACGTCCTGAAACAAATAAAACCTCTCCTTCACTTTCAAGACTACAGATCAGTACTCCAAGCCATACTGTTTTCAAAGATAGACTACTGTAATGCGCTCCTCCTTGGCCTTCCAGCCACCTCAACGAAACCACTACAGATGCTTCAAAATTCCGCAGCACGCATCCTTACAAACTCCTGGCGCAAGGACCACATCACACCAATCCTAAAAAATCTTCATTGGCTACCTATCAACCACAGAATAATATTCAAGACCTTATCCATCATCCACAAAAACATACATCACCGATCTACTCTACAACTCAAAATACCTCTCGAATTTCACGTTTCCACAAGACCGATCAGATCGGCTTATAAAGGATCGCTCCAAGCCCCCCCTAACAAATCCATGAGTCACACTTCCATCCAGAAACGAGCACTATCCACGGCCGGTCCGTACCATTGGAATCTTCTTCCCCCGGAACTGCGACAAGAACAATGCCCGTTCTCATTCAGAAAGAAACTAAAATGTGGCTGTTCACACAAGCCTTCCCTTAATGGACACTACTAACAGCACAGCTATCCATTCCATTTCCACAAATCTGCCTCCCTTCCTCCCTCATTGGTGCCTGCTGTTTTATTGACCTAAAAACTAAGCCATTGTCTAAGATCCTATGTTAATCTCTGTTATATTACTCTTAGTCACGTTAATCTTTGTTATACTACTCTTAGTTACATTTTTAACTAATTATGTTAATCATATGCCTTTGATCTCTTCTCTCCCACACTGTAAACCCCCTGTTCATTGTAACTTTATCTTCCTAGTTAATTGGTTACCCCGAGTTTCAATGTAAACCGGTACAATAAGACGCTAGTCTTGAGTATCGGTATATCAAAAGTATTTAAATAAAATAAAATAAATAAAATAAACAGTTCTTCACGTTTGATCGTGTGCTCGTTGTCCATTGTTCCTGGTTCCTGATCCTGACTCTGTTCCTAGTTCCTGCTCTTGTCTCATACCTTGATCCCTTCCTTGCTTCGCTGGACTGATTCTTTGGCTTTGACCTTTGCTCCGTTGGACCAAGCTCAGGATTGCTTCTCTGGCTTTGACCCTTGCTATGTTGGACTACGCTCTGGACTGATTCTCTGGCTTTGACCCTTGCTTTGTTGGACTATGCTCTGGACTGACTTACTGGCTTTGACCCTTGCTCTGCTTCGTCTCAGTACCTTGTCTTGCTCAGCCGCTTGCCCTGACCTCAGCTTGCCTTGACTACGCCTTTGGTATCTACTTGGACTTGGCCTCTTGGCTTCGGCCTATATTGCTCAGGTGCCCACTGTCTCTGCCCTGTTCTTGTTGGTGCCCGGGTCTCTGGATCCCTGCCTTGTCTGGAACTACGTCGGTCCTTTGATACCTCTGCTGGTTCCCAGCAACTCTTGCACCACCACTACTGAGAGTCATCACACGGAGGCCCACCTAAGACCAGCCAGCCCCGACACCCAAGGGCTCAACCTGCGGGGAACGAGGGCTGGTATTGGGGAAGCTCCAGTTGGCCTCCGTCTTCTAGTCAGCTCCGCCTCCCAACATTGGGGACCCATAAGGCTTGCCCTATGGGTTGTGTCAACCCCACCTTGGGCCAAGGGTCCACCACCAGTGCAAAGGGACAAAGGGGTACCATCATTGGCAGAATGTCACATTGTGAGAGGAGCAAAGAAGTAGAAAAGTGTGAATAATACCCTAAGATTTTAAAAGAGGGCATCAGTAACAGTCATGAACCCTTGATGGTATCTTAAGCGGCAAATTGGTACCCACTGTGGCATTAGTATCCTAAGTCAGCAATAAGGTTGAACAAAGCAGAAAAGGTGTCAGAGAAACCAGCAAGGCAGGTACTGATAAAGGGGCCAAGCAGCACAAAGAGTGGTTTGAAGACTCCAAAGCAACATGAGAGGTGTAAAACATCCCCCTTTCCAAACTGGCAAAGTTTTAGGTCTGGAGTCCGACAGCAAGGAAATATAATAAAGAGAACTCATTTGGACATGGGAGCAAGGCTGAGAGGCATAAAGACCAAATGAAAATTAAATCACATTCAGTACATGGCAATGGTTTTTCTAATAGTTGCAGTGTGGTTTTCCTGGAAAGTGGTGAGGGCTGTTTTATTTAGAAAAGTATATTATTTAGCTGACCTCAGGCTGTTCCATCTCCTGCATTTTCTGGTTTTGCATGAAATCTCTCACACTATTCTTTTATCACATTCAGGATTCAAAATGGCTACCCTTGAGCACTTTTTGGCTTGTGCTTCTATTTTGTCCTTCAAAATGAGGGGGTGGGGTGGGGGGGTTGGACAGAAACTAGCCAAGTATAATCAATCATTCTGAATGGGGTGGGAGAAGCAGGCTCAGATTTTAGGAGGAAAGGAAAAACTATGGAACAGGTGCCACCGTGTCCTGGTAGGGATAAAACCAGTGTCTTTTACTGACTGTTTTCAAATTTTTGTTCAGAGGAGAAAACACCCTAGTATAACAAACCAAGAAAAAAACAGGGGAAGAACACTCCAAGGCTCCAAAAGAAGGCACCAGCAACAGTGACATGAACCCTTGATGATATCTTAAATTACAACTGGCACCTAAAGTGGCAATAGCATCCTAAGGCAATAAGAAGGTGGCATGAAGAAGAAATGGTGGGTGAAAAAACCTCAAGGCAGGCATTGATAAAGGGGTGAAGCAGCACAAACAGTGGCTTCAAGACTCCAAAGCAACTTGAGAGGTGCAAAGCAGCCTCCCCCCCCTCCCCCAGGTCTGGCAAGACCTGGGGGGGGGGGGGGGTATGACAGCAAGGCACAGTGTCAAAGAGAACTGCAAGATTCAAGGTCTGGGCATGGAAGCAAGTATAAGTGGCACAAAGACCTCTAAGGTGCAGGTCGGAATTTGGATTTTCTTGAGAAATGGGCTTGGTGAATGAAAATATCATCACATTCAGTACATGGCAATGGTTTCTCTAATGATTGTGGTGTCATTCTCCTGGAAAGTGGTGAGGGCTGCTTTATTTATAAACCTTTTCCTATATTATTTAGCTGACCTCAGGCTGTTCCATTTCATGATTTTTCTGGTTTTGCAGGAAATCTCTCACACAACTCTGTTATCACATTCAGAATGTCAAATGCTTAGTCTTGAGCATTTTGTTTTATTTATGCCTCTATTTTGTCCTTCAGAATGAGAGCTTTTATTTTGGACAAAAAAACCACCCAAATATAATCAATAATTCTCAATAGAATAGGAGAACCAGGCTGAGAATTTAGGAGGAAAGGAAGAACTATGGGAGAGGAGGCATGAGGGAGTAAGGAGAAGGTCTGCTCCTTCTATGGACCACAACCTTTCGCCCATCAAGGCAAAAGGCTGTGGTCGCCCTGCAGTGACGTTAGCTGGACGTCTCCAACCCTCTGACTACAAAAGCGGCGGAGGAGCGGCACAGAACCGAGAGGAGGCGTGAGGGAGTAAGGAGAAGATCCGCTCCTTCTATGGACTCTGTGCCGGTGAGAGAGATCTGAGTGGGGAGCCCATCGAGGCAAAGGCTGTGGTCACCCTGCAGTGACGTCAGCTGGATGTCTCCAACCCTCTGACTACAAAAGCAGCGGAGGAGCGGCACAGAACTGAGAGGAGGCATGAGGGAGTGAGGAGAAGGTCTGCTCCTTCTATGGACGCTGTGCCGGTGAGAGAGATCTGAGTGGGGAGCCCATCGAGGCGAAAGGCTGTGGTCGCCCTGCAGTGACGTCAGCTGGACGTCTCCAACCCTCTGACTACAAAAGTGGCGGAGGAGCGGCGCCCAACTGCCGCTGGCACCACACCTAAGCCACGCGCTCCGAAGGGGCACGCGGCTTGGACCAGCTTAGACCGGCATAGCCGGGAGCCGGCAACCCCCCTTACATTTTCTTTTTGGTTTTTTACTGTCTTTGTTAATGGGGAGAAAAAGGAAGGCGCGGATCATGACCTCCTCCCCGACTCAATATCCGAGTACAGGACCTATGAACCACCATGTGGTTAGGATGGTAGCTCCGCCAAAAGAGGACAGTTTGGGAGCAGTTTTTTATGCTTCCCTAAGTCCTGGCAAAGGCCCAAAGTCTCCCCTCCAGCCAGTCAGAACATCGCTTTTGGAGACATCTGGAAACCCGGTAGGACAGATCCAAGAGGATATCAGCCTGATTAACCAGGCTGAAGTCCCTAGGACTCATAGTATTATTACTTCAGTAATTGAAGAGTTTAAACCTCCGGGTAATATGGGTAGCTGTTCTCCTGGAATTGTTCAGGGGAATTTTACCCTGGAAGATTTAGGGAGAATGATAATGAAGTTGGATGGGAATATTATTAAGATGAATGATTCTTTACTATCTGTAATTAAGGAAAATAAGATGTCTATTGAATTACAGGAAAAGAAATTAGAGAAATGTGAAAAAGATCTGTTGGGGGTCACTAATAAATTGCAGTTAATTCAAAATTCTGAAAATGCTTTTATTAGAGATAGTTTGACCATCCATAAGGATTTAGAGTATATGGAAAATTTAATTAGAGTTAAAAATCTAAGAATTATAAATTTTCCAGTAACACGGCTTCTCTCACCCTGGGAATTATTCAAGAAATTTCTAAAGGAAAACCTGTTATATGAGGAGGATGAAATTCCTAAACTTTCAAAAATTTATTACCTACCTAAGAAAGCCTCTAGTAACACTAGTGGTCAAGTGGTTAGGGAAGAGCCCTCCTCACCGGGTATATATCGACTTTCTTGGAAGAGTCGGTAGACCTAATAAATAACAGAGCAACCTTAATAGTATCCTGCATTGCAGAACAGGATAAAGAGAAGCTGTTTAAAAAATATTTTGCGGTTAAAGATATATTATTTTGTGGACATCTAGTCCAAATCTTTCCTGATGTGGCTAGATCCACTCAGGCAAGGAGAAGGACTTTTTTGACCTTAAAACCGAGAGCGTTAGCACTAGGTGTTACGTTTTTTCTGAAATTTCCTTGCTTATGTCTATTAAATTATAAAGGAAAGAAATATGGTTTTTTAGACCCGTTAGTTGGAAACTTTCTTGTTAGACAAAAGTCAAACTTCACTATCAGAGACAGAGGCCAAGTAGAATTAGGAATAATCCTCGCTCCTGATATGTAATTCTTATTATTGAATGTGTTTGCCCAATATGATTATATATTGCCTCCTCCAGTTATGGGTTTAGTGATGGGTAACAGTTTATTTTTGTATTATTTGAGTTATTATAATTTGTTACTATATGTCACTAATTTCTTGATTTCCATGGAGTGTAAAAAGTGCTGAAAAATCTAATAAAATATAAAAAAAAAAAAAAAGGAAGAACTATGGAAGTTACAGGTGACATTGTGCCCCGGTAGTGAAACCAGTATTGACTTTTTTCAAATTTTTGTTAAGGGGACAACATACTCCAGTATAACACCTCAAGGCTCCAAAAGAATGCACTAGCAACAGTGACATGAACCCTTGATGGCATCTCACGTGGCCAAAGTGGCAATAGCATCCTAAGTCAGCGCTATTTTTGGGGTTCTTGCTGCTTTGTCTTCCCTATCCCTGATAGGATTGATTCTGTCACTGGGATGTGAAGATTAAAATGACTTCATATTTTGCAGTGGTATCATAATGCCCACTGACTGTGCCAGTGCCACACTAATGTGTATGAGTGCGCAACATAGAGACATTGCTGCACTATGTGCACATTGCTGGCACTTGTTCTCTAACATTGACAGGCTTTACAGCACAGCCTGGTATTATTCAGTCTCTACCCTCCCTAAATGCCCAGTGTTCACAATGCCCACTGCCCAGACAATGCCCACTGCCCAGACTAATCAGTACCAGCTATGCAAGCAACTCAATAGTTTGCCTCCAGTCACTAAAAAGCAAAATAAAAAAAGGGGGGAAAAAAAGGAACAGCAAGCAATACAAGTCCTGTCTGAAACACAGAACTTCAAATGCAGTGCTGCCTCACTGCTTTCCTCTTATGTGTGAATGACTGGCATAGTGACAGTAAAATGGGCAGCAGCAAAAAAGTTGATTGCAAAAAGTAAACCTTACACTCAGAGAAAGCTCAAATAGCAGATGCTTCCAGACAATGTGTTCAGAGAATGCATTCATAGCAAAACTCTGACATGTTCAGTCTTCAAGGTCAGCGTCACTGTACCTGGTGTGCTGCGTTAGTTCTGATTGGCAAATTGCTTCATTGTGATACATCATCTCTGTTGTCTCCTTGACAATAGGTCCAACCTACTCAGCTCTCCCTACTGCCTGCTCTAAACTTTGCATCAATTTCTAACTTGTCACCTGTTGCTCTCCCTGTGACTTTTACGAATCCATTAACTATAAAGGCTTCCAGAAATCATTGAATTTCAAACGAATGAAACAAATAGGATTTGTTTAATTTGTGGGAGCCCTCCTCAATTTGTTTTGGGACCCCATGAAAAAATGAATTGGCCCTTATTCATTTCATTTTTCTATTTCTTTCTAAACTAATGCACATGCCTACTGGTTATATCTACTAACCATAAAATAATTGACCAAGGTAGAAATTAAATACATGCAGTGTACGACATCATTCATGACCAATATATCTGTCTAAACTGGGCACTTGGTGAATACAGCTGTAAGGGTAATAGTAATCTTAGCTTTATTATTCTTATCTGTATATTTATAAATGTTGTTTTCACATTGCATATCAGTGCCAGTGATAAATAGAAAACATTTATTCAATAAATGCTAAAATTGAATAAAATATGGGGGGTCCCATATTAAACACTGACCGGCTGGCAAAGTTAGGTGGATAAACTTACCCGGCTAACTTAGGTGGGATATTCAGTGGCATGGGTGCACTGCTGAATATAGATGGCTATCTTACAGTTAGCCGGATAAGGAAGATCACTCCCTTAATGACCTCACAATCAGGGGACGTAAAGAGAATTTTAGGAGTTTACAAAAAACCCTCAAAACATTTGAATCTAAGATGATCAAATACGAAAGGAATTATTAAGGATGTTGGCTTTCTCACCCATTACCAGGCATAGGCTCTTTGGACTGTAAAGTTTCACTGCCACTGTTACTTCCGTCATTCCCCCTCTCACTTATCCAGAACTATAACGGCATAGGTATGGGCCTAGGCAAGGTCATAGCTGAGCAGTGTAACTGCACTGCTTCCTCACCTATCTGATGTAAGAAGTGTAGCTATTGAAAGCTAATCACAGCTATAGATTGTGTTAGTCCAATAAAATGTTTACCTACAACTTGTTTCTTATCCCTTACGTCTACATAGTCAAGCGGACTAACACACCACCCACAATACTATGCTCGATTTAAATATGAGAAAGACAGGTAGAGGGATTGCTTTACTTTAGAAAGGCAGGTATGAATGGACTGAAGCCTTGGCAGGCAGTGCAAATACTCACAAGCTTCCTACATCTATTAATTGAAACCCCTTTTTTGTGTTTACAAAAGCATAGAATCTAGAGGGAGTCTTTATAGAGTATATAATACAGAAGTTTGTCTGGCCCCATATCTGTTGGCATTACTGTATGCTACAATGCAAGAAACTCATATCTGATCGTTCACCTATCAGGGTACAGGCACAGGATGAAAAAGTAAGAGGTTAACCAAGTATAGCAAGGGTACTCCTGGGCATGAGAGTGGGACTACAGTGTTACATTTCAAAAGAATTTGTAAAGGAGCTTATCAGGTCAATTCAATAAACCGACCAGCAGCAAATTTATCTAGGTAGAGTTACCAGGATACCTTTTGCCAAATATTCAGTGGGCCAAATCTCCCACACAATGTACTCAGATAAAAATACCTGGCTAAAGCTTTCTGGGCAACTGCAGCTGATCACTGGCTTACTCGATATTTCCATGTGTCATAAAATTATCTGTGCCGCCACCACCTGATCCCACCTAGTCCAGATCCCCTTCTGAAAAAAAACATTTTGTGTTGGACCCCCTCCTGTGTCCTCAAATTCACCCCATCCCCTTCAAATGGTTAAAGAGAAAGGAAAGCTGTAAATCCTATGACCCGAATCCCCCACCTCATTTGGGCCAGATTAAACCCCCAAGTGGCCCATTTCTCTGATGACCAAGAACCCCCACTCACCACAGCAATGCCATATCTTTGAATGTGGTTCCCAAACTAGCAGAAGAGGCAAACGAAGCCCCCTCCCTCTCTGTCCTGCATTGCTCTGAGCCATATACTTTGCAATACATTGAGTCACTTTCTGCTCCCAGAAAAAACATGCAGAAGAATGAAAACCAGGGAAGCACAACAGGGAACCAGGCTAAAAAGTATAAAATCCTCGTGTGTGTGTGTGTGCGGGGGGGGGGGGGGGGGGGGGTGTTGAATCTTTGTGTTCTTGTTTTGTGAGGCTTAGAAGCCTGGCCAGGCCCCAGTAATTTAAGTTCGATAACTCATGCCCTATGTATAGGTAGTCCTCTGATAGATTGTTTTTTTTTGTAATTTATCCGTTCTTGCTTCTTCATTGGAGCATTGTGATTAAACCTATTCTAATGAATGCTTCTGGGGCCTGCTTTACTAAGCAAGAGCAGTGCTAATACCTTGAACGGGCCAAAAAGGACAAACCAGAGCCCTGCCCTTCAGTGGCATGCGGTCAGGGCCTTCAAGGGATTCAGTGAATCCCCAGCCCATAGATGTCACTACAGGATAGCAAGTGCCCAATTTTATACATCAGATGGGGCAGGAATAAACTAAACCCCTGCACAATCCAGTCAGTGTCATCACACCTCCCTACATCCCCTGGGCAGCAGGAGTCACGTTTATCCAAACGTCATCTCTTGCTGCCGCAAGGCCAGTCTCACAGCTCTTACTGCAAGACCATTCCTGCTGCAGCAAGAGATGATGTTGAGATAGACATGACGCCTGCCACTGCCCACCCCACACCTCAACAGGCCACCATGCAGCCTGTCCCATGGCAGCTGAAGATAGAGAGAGAGAGGACATGGTACCCGCCAGCAGACCCACATCTTGCTGGCAACAAAAAGAGAAGGAAGCGGTGGCTTCTAGCAGCCAAAGAGAGAAGGCAGATGAGGTGGCTGCAAGTGGATACCTTCTTGCTGGTGGCCAAAGAGAGAAGGACTTCATCTCGCTGGAAGTTAAAGGGAAAATGTGAACCTAGTGATGCCAGCAGACCCCATCCCACTGGCAGCTGAAGAAAAGGCCCACGCCCTGTGTGTGTGTATGTGTAGCTGAAGTAGAGCCTGGGTGGTGGGGTGGTCACTGCCTGATATGTGTGGGTGACTGCCTGTGTGTGTGTGTATATGAGTACCTGGTTGTGGGAATGAGAGCCTGGGTGTGTGTGTGTATTGGTGTGGGGGTTTGAGAGACTGCGTGTGGGTATCTGCCTGCGTGTGTTTGGGGGGTGAGAACCTAAGTGTGTGTGTGTATGTGAGACTAGGTGAGAGCCTATGTGGGGGGGATGTGTGTATATGTGTGTGACTGCCAGTGTGTGGGTGTGTGTTTGGGTGTGTGTTTGACTGCCTGTATGTGTGTGTGTGTGTGTGTGTGTGAGTGAGAGTCAGGGTGGGTGGGGGAGAGCCGGTGTGTGAGTGTGTGTGAAAGAGTTTGTGTGTGTGTGTATGTGAGAGAGAGTGGATAAAGTTTGTACAGCTCCCCCCTTCTCTAAACCACAACAAAACATCCCATGTATGAAGAGCTGGAGGTTCTTAAAATCATTATCAGTTTCATTATTCAATGTTATTTGATATGTCTACTATTTTGTAATATTGTTTTGGTATTTTGGGAAATTCTATACACATTTTTAAGAGGTTTTAATTATTGTATATTCTATTCATGAGTTGTTTTAAAATATTTTTCTTTTTATTAGTATGGTTTTACTTTAATGATTGCTGTTTTATGGGTTTTTTTTATTTTGTTGTTTGTTGGTTTCTTAGACCTGGATTTATCAAAATGAGATAAGTATTGCATGCAATAGCAAAAGGGGCATGAGATTTGTGCAATGTTCTCTCCACCTAGCTTGATGTTACCCAGGTACAGTGTCCATCAAGCTAGGTTGAGAGAACCTTGCATAAATATCATCTTTGGCTGAGTTTCCTCACTCCGAAGGTCATCAAATCTTCACAAGAGACCACTGTTCTGTTCATATGTCTCATGTTGAATGTCAAAGTGGCCCCTAACCCCCTACACTAATACCTAAACCTCACCTCAAATTACTAGATGGGCCTTCCATAGGGATACAAATACCTATCTAGTGAGAGGACATTATAGCTAGTCTCTCTCTCTCTCCATCTCTCTCTCTCTCTCTCCATCTCTGTCTGAGCTTTATAACATGCATGTAAGTACTCACACATGTTATAAGATAGGTCAGGTGCATGTATGTGTGTTCCTAATTTTAAGATTGTACTTATACAGGAGGGCAATGTCTGTTTCAACATGCACAGGTGAGGGGATTTTATAACAGGTCCACCTCCAGACCATGACCAGCTTCACCAATGCATCCTCCAGTTTGCCCAGACTATAGCTTAGGTTCTCAAAACCACCTTTAAGTTCTTTAGTCTGCATTTCAATGAATTAACTCAAACCCCTCAAGCACTTCCTATGTGGCTAGAAATTGTTTTATTCTGACTTTCACCTCATCTATAGCAGAAGTAAAGTTGCACTGAAATAGACCTGGATGCATGCTCGGGCACTTAGCTACCTGAGCACATATCTCCTGGCCCTGCCCCAGAGTTGCCCATGCCCTGCACACATTCCGTCCCTTTTTTTCCCAATCGAGATACTCACCCATTGGTACTTGTGTGCGTTTGTGGGCGGCTTATATAATTGGGTGAACAGGCGCATGTGTTAGATACGCGCCCGACTCCCGGTTTTGGCATGCAGCTGGCTTTTAAAATTCATCTGTAAGGTTTTCAGGATATTTACAATGAATATGCATGAAATGGATTTGCATGCACTGCCTCTATTGTCTGCAATTCTATCTCACATGACTTGTTAGGTGTACCTCAAGGACTGGGTTGAGAACCTCTGTCCTCGTCTACAGTGCAGGGAACTGACCAAGTAAAAATCAATAATTATACAGATTTTACAAACCATTCATTTATTTTATTTATTTTAATATCTATTCTGTGAATCCAATTATTTTAGGGTGGATCCCATCAAAACATTCTTAAAATAAATAAAAATTAAACATAAAATGCAATAAAATAATTTTACAAAATAATATTCAACAATAATATTGCACTGATATATCCTTAACTGCTACCCCACATCAGTGATTCCATCTGCTATCCTTTTCTTTATTCATCATTGTGATGTGTTTAATATAGAGTCTTGGAAAAAGTGAAAAAAATATGGGTTTGTGACGTTTTCTCTAGAACAGCTTGCCCCAAGTTAAAGGTTCTGAGGCTTGTACAAGATTAGATTCCAACACATTTTAAACAGGGATTTTCCAATAGAATTGTCTATGGAAGGAAACAGGCAAACAACTGTTTTGCTGATTAGGATGCCAATTTCATCTCTGGATTTATTTTGACAGCCTATAGACATTTATTTCTAAAAATCTTCTAGTTTAATTTTATTTTCTCTCAGCACTTTTATCCTCCATACAGTTGAGCAATTCAGAAGTTGTTCCAAAAAATAACTACAAAACTGCATTAGCAGACCCAAACTCCAAATACTGGAACACAGAGCAGCATAATGAAGTCATAGCTTGCAGCATTGACCTTTAGTCAGAGACAGTTATGCCAAAATATTATTTGATATCAACTATTAATTCCATTATTATTTTGAAAATGAAAGTTAGATATTCCTAAGGGTATGAAAGTGAACAAAAAAAGCATTTTTAGAGTTAAAAATCTGCAAACATTTTCCATTCGAACAACATCCAGATGACTTTCTAACATTGGAAATAATAGTGTAAATCTCCAATGGACTGAGAAACTAATAGACTAATTGACTGGTGAGAGAAATAACCATGAAGTTCCCCTCTATATTGTATCATGCTACCAGATGGGCAGATGAATCACATGAAAACTGATTTTCAGGATGGCAATGTAATTTTAAGCACTGTGTGGCATGGAGTGACAGCATTAGCAGTATTGTCCAAGCACTTAGCAGAAAGGTATGAACATATAATCCAAGTTTAACTACCTATGATAACTACTCTTGGAGTCAAAGATTACAAGCTTAGCTTATCTATAAATGCTCTGGACTTGAAAGTACAGCAGCTTGTTGTACCTTTTTGCCACTGCTCTATAATGTGGCTGTTAACCCCTCAGAGGTTTCCTTTCATTTGTGTGCAATTTTTTTTTCTTCTGCCTGTCCTGTAGCTCAATCAATATCTTCTATCATTGCCCAGATTCAGTCGCTTGCGGTACCAGCAATGGATGAGACACAATAAAAAAAAAAAAAAAAAATTCAATCATCATTTCTTTCCTGCAGTTCCGCACCCTGCACTCCTATTTCTAGGCAGCCCTTGTCATTCCTGTCCACGTTTCTTGCATGCAGCAGGTCCGTGATTAAATGTACTACTGTACTGTGGTGAACAACTTACTCCACTGCCTTGAAGCTGTTATTGTCTCTCTTTAAAAATGGAAGCTGGAAGCGGTTAGTGCATGCGGCTAAGCACTGCTATGTTCTACACCTCATCAAAATGCAAGGCGTTCATCCTGTAATGCAGTTTGTTTCCTCTCAGGACGGACAGAAATTCTGCTGCTCTGTGATTTCTCGTTTCCCATAATATGTTTCAAAGTAGAACCAATCATTTTAACAATTTTTTTTTTTTTTTTTTGCTTAGTCGCTACCTGATGAAACAGCATCGTATTCAAAGCAGCTAAGAGGAGAAGATCAACAATGGTACAACTAGAGAATTACAGAATCATTAATTCACATTTCCTGGTCGCCTCCTATAAAGTACATGCTTGCAAAAAATCAGGAACTCTGCATAACAATAGACTGTTGTTACTGAATCTTATTAAGTTGATCAGAAGCAAAAACAAAGAAAAATGCACGGAGTGACTTACCGTATAGAATTGTAATGAGAGAAACTGGCATGACAAGAATTCCCACTAGCATATCTGCTACAGCCAGGGACATCAGGAAGTAGTTGGTGGCATTCTGCAGCTTTTTCTCCAGGGACACTGCCATAATTACCAGAATGTTACCTCCAATTGTCAGAACAATGATGACCAAAATCAGGAGGGCTGGCCAGTTCTTATCTGTGATAGAAGTACCAGATCCTTCGTGCGCTTCAGAGGTATTCGGAGGATTAACCGTGGGCAAACTCTGATTCAGAGTCCAACTATTATTTATGTGCCAAGCCATCAGACCACTGTGCAAACTAAAATCTAGAGTAACAGACACTGTTGTCAGGCTGATTAATATTCCAGTGCCACTCAGAGAGCTCATCATCTGCAGTTGGCTTCCCCTTATTAATTGTGCATCGATGATATTTATTTTTTTTCAAACAGAAAGTCCAGAGTGGCAGAAGTAGAAATGCATTAATCCAAAGTGAGAAAATGGTTTGATTTTCCATAATGGTCTAGACCTCAGAGAAGTTACAGTTGAGTTCCCCTGATCCTCTTCTGACATATTACTTGATAACTGATATGCAGCCCAGAAGGACAGAAGTTTTTGTAACATCCAAGTCATTCTCACGTCCAGCATTCTGTAAAGGAAACAAAAAAAAAAAGGCACAAGCTTCTTTTTCAATAAAGTCACAGTATACTCAGAACTTTATTTTCCCATGCAAATGCTGTACTCAGCTTGAGCTCTCTTGCTGGGTAGCATGTTCATCAGACTGAAAAATACCCGATAGAAGGAACAATGCCTTTTACTGGGCAGAAGTGAAAACACATCAGTGCGATCAGGGTGGCACGCTCCCGGGATATCCAAGCACAAAAGTCATCATAGGACGCAAGCAAGCACTGCTTCCAGAGAATGCTTCAAACCAGACAGAACTCATAAAACCTAAATTCCATCCTTGGGATGCGCAGGTCTTAGTCCAGCAAATACCTTGGAGTTTCCTTCTACTTTACGATCAAGTCTTAGAACTTTGGGATTTTGCTTACATTGAGATTAACAGGGAGAAGAGAGGGGGGCAGTACTGAAGTTTACATGACTTATCTGCTGTGCAACAGAACCCACTAATATCTTGCTCGTCTCTTTACATGATTTTTTTTCCCCTTAGTACTATCACTTAGCTGATAGTTTAACCATTTTTCTCCATCAAGAAATTATGCAACTTTACAAAAATTTATTTCTTTATTTAAAATCTTTTTAGTATGCACATGAAGTGACAAGATTGTGAAAAATATTCTTCTTGATGCTATGCCAACTATACATTTGATTCTAACTGTAGAGTCAATTGAAATTATATTGGCTGTTTTTAAATTTGTTGTAATCTGCCTTGCGGCCATTCTTGGTAAAAAGGCAGAATATCACGGGGTCCATCTTCAGTAAGCCGGCTAGTGGGCAAGTTATTTGGCTAAAGTTAGCTAGACAAGTTGTCCCATATATTCAGCAGGATAAATGTCCTGCTGAATATAACCAATCTAAAGGTATCCAGCTATAGATAGTCGGATAAAAAAAAAAAAAAAATTGTTTGACTATAGCATGTTCAGTTTTTGTCATTCGGCCTTCTAAAAATATCCGGTTAAGGCCACATAAGGCCAGATAACTTTAGATACCGCATATTCAGCTAGGTTACCCAGATAACTCAACCCCTCCCCGAACACCTCTGAAATGCCTCTTTTTTAATACGGCTAGAATTTATCTGGCTAAGGGCTGAATATAACCGAGGAAGCCATTTAGACAGATAACTCTTCACGTTATCCGTCTAAATTGCTTTTGAATATGGACCTCTTTATGTATATAAATAAATAAATAAAATAAATGCTTTCCTGCTCCACTACCACCTCTCTTCCTACCTTCTTCCTGTCTGCATCTTCTGTTAATGAGGTATGCTTCCATCCTTTGTGCAGGGCCATGATTTTTCTTCTCTGTGCCCCCCAACGCAAATTTTTACCCTGCTCTCTGTGCTTCTTTCTCCTTCCCCTCTGCTTTTCTGACCTTCACCCCCCTCCTTGGTGTCTCTTTGTCTTTCTCATTCTCTTTTGTGCCCCTTTGTGCTATCCCCTCCTTCCCTGCAGCCTTCTTTCCTTGGGTCACCCTTTCTCCCATGCATTTCTATCCTTCACCCTCTCCCTCCCCATACCTTATTCCCTTATTCTCCAGTGTCTTTCTTTCCCTTCTCTGCCCTGTGGCCTCTGTCCCTCACTCTTTTCTTGGTGTGCTAGGTGACCCTGTCTCTCTAGCCACCAAAGAGGAAATTGCTCCTGTCTAGCACACCACTACTGCTGATCAGAGAGAGAGAGGGACGAACATTTGCTTAAAAATCCATTGAAAGAGGCCTCTCTCTTTTGCTGTATTTCTCATGAACTGTGGCATATTTTATTTCCTTTTATAAAAATCTCCTCAGGTTCAGAGAGCCTATTTAAGCTGCCATTTAATTGTAATTTGTGCCCCCAGGAAATGGGACGATGATATCTTGTAGCAGGTTAGTTCATTTTTGTATTTGTATCTTGGTATTGTGTATTTGATTTTGGTACTGTGTATTGATTTTTTGCACATTTTGATTTGTACTCCATCTTAAACGGACAATAAGGGCCGGATTTTAAAAGGGTTACGTGCATAAGGTACGCATGTAACCCTTTTAAAACCACCCTGCGCGCACCGAGCCTATATTGCATGGGCTTCTGGCGTGCGCAAAGCCCTGGGACGTGCGTAAGTCCTGGGGCTTTCTTGGGGTGGGCGTGTTGGGAGGCGTGACGCAGACGGCACGTCATCGGGGGGTGTGTCGGGGCGTGATGCGGTCGATGTGTCATCCGGGGCGGTGCTGTGGGCGTGGTTTCGGCCCAGGGGTGTTCCGGGGCATGGCAGCGGCCTCCGGACCAGCCCCCGGACCGGAACATGGCACGCGGCAGCTGGCCGGGCGAGTGCAAAGTTACGCCTACTTCGAGCAGGCGTAACTTCTGCGACAGAGGTGGGGGGTGGGTTGGGTAGGGGAAGGGAGGGGAAGGTGGGGGGAGGCGGAAGGAAACTTCCCTCTGAGGCCGCTCCGATTTCGGAGCAGCCTCGGAGGGAACGGGCAGCGCGCGCAGGACTCGGTGCGCGCAAGTTGCACAAATGTGCACCCCCTTGCGCGCGCTGACCCCGGATTTTATAAGATACGTGCGGCTACGCGCGTATCTTAAAAAATCCGGCGTACTTTCATTCGTGCCTGGTGCGCGAACAAAAGTGCGCGCGCGTGTAGAATTATAAAATTTACCCCTAAATGCAGATAATAAGTTTTAATAAATTCAAAATTTTGAGAGATCTATAGTTTAGTTCCATAGCTCAGTGGAATTTGCAGGTACGTCTACGATGAACAATCCAGAAAGACAAAAGGCTCAAGTCCCACGTATGGATATAAACCGAGATTGAGAAAGATTTGCATGCACTGTCTCCATTGTATGCAAATCTATCTCATGCTTATTCATTGTGGATATCCTGAAAACCTGGCCCGTTTGTGGCACTCAAGGACTGGAGTTCACCATTACTGATCTTGGTTTATAATCTCACAGATATATTTGTCTCACTCTGTCTACTGATATCTAGGATTAGTTCATTCTTATGTTGATATCCTTAAATATTATAAAACTTTATATAATGGTATATGTTATTCTCTTCTTTACCTTCAACAGGATGTTAGCCTGTCAGTTACTTAGGGTTGTCATAACTTCAGGCCATCAGGGTAAGGCTGTGCCTCCCCTCTCTTTGATTTTTCATGTGCATGAAGTTTTAGTTTTTCTGATTTCTCTAAAAATAAATCAGGACTACAAGTTTTAATCTTTATATACTTTTATCATAACTCTCTGCTGCTGTTTTGAATCTCATCAAGCTCAATAAAATGCTTTAAAAAAATAAAAATATTTAATTTAATTAAAATAAATGTAAATTAATTTAGAAAAGCTACAGAGAGAATAAGGTGCTGATAGCTAAAGCAGGTAAAGCATGCAAAATTAAGACATTTAAAACTAATAAGGAGCACCAAATCTAGGGACTGAAATGCTCTGAATAATCAAGGAAAAGCTAAAACAGTCTCACTTTTGCCCTGCTACATGCATGGATTTGTAAGAATTAAATTAAATTAAATTAAATCTCTAGCAGGCAATAACAGTAGAAAACAAATGAAGAAGCCGATATACTAAACTGACTCATATGCTATTTGCTGCTTTTTCATGCATAACTTACTTTTTGAGAAGCACAACACAAAGTACATGCCAAAAATAGATAATGAGCTGAAAAATCATGCAAATCATTTCATTACCTATGTTTTCATAATTACATTTCTTGTGGAAAATTACAAATTGGTAATTTCTTGCAAAATTTAACTACACCACAGAGAGATATAGTTATGTTTCTTTGCAATAAAAGTCCATAATTTTGTGCAAACTTTATTCCAAAAAGTTTTGTAAAAATCCAATTTGAAAATTATTTTCAAAGCAATCTAGCCCAATGTGACTAGACTGCTGTTTTTTGAAAAATTTCCTTCAATGCAGGTGAAAGTATGTGCAGTGTTTCACAAAATGGATACTTTTATAATCATTTGGAGGAGGTCTTCCTGGAGAGGGCAGGATTGAAGACTTTGGGAATAATTTTCAAAATGATTAATATGCTTACAAGCAGCATATATAGTAGCAAATTTCAAATGCCCATTTATTTGTTTAAGGTGCACTTTTGCACATAAAACCTATTGGCCTGAGTTTAAAAAGCAGTTACTTGAGTAAAACCCAATTTTACTCAAGTAAATGCATGTTACTCGTGTAAGTGGGCTTTTGAAAATTGCTACAATATATGCCATTGAATTGTCCATAGGATTTGCTCGTGTAAGTGTACTTTACATGCGTAAATGGCTTTTGAAATTTGCTAAGATAGTATGTTACATTTATGCGCATAGGGGGTAATTTTCAAAAGGAGTTACACATGTAAATGTAACTACTATTGTAGCAATTTTCAAAAGCCATTTACTGGAGTAAAGTGCACTTACACAAGTAAATCCTATGGACAATTCAATAGCATATATTGTAGCAATTTTCGAAAGCCCACTTACTCAAGTAAAGTGCATTTACTCGAGTAAAACTCTGTTTTACTCGAGTAAATGCTTTTTAAAATCAGGCCCATAATTCCTTTCCAAAATTACTCCCTTTTGAAAATTGCCTATATCATGTCAATTTTCAAAAGCCCACTTATGCACTTTCAGTTGAATTTTCAAAAGAGTTAAACACATAAATGTAACATACTATCATGGTAGTTTTCAAAAGCAATTTACCAGCATTAAGTGCATTTAACAAGGGTAAAACCTATTGAAAATTCAATGGCATATATAGTAGTAATTTTTAAAAGCCAACGTATAAAATGCATTTCCATGTGTAAAAACCCAGTTTTAGGCATGTAAATGCTTTTGAACATCAGTCCCGATGTGCATAGACTCGTTATTCAATTCTACATGTGTTATTTTCAAGGAAAAAATAGAAATTGGAATGGAAGTGTAGCCTAGGGTTATAGCAGCAGACTACAAATCAGGTAAGCCAGGATTCAAATCCTACTGCCACTCTTCAGGCAGTTCTCTTTCCTCTCCCTGGCTTCAGGTGCAAACAGGGATGGTAAATTTTAAACAGGTGCGCGGGCGCACATGTGGACATGTTCTTTGACCAGCGCCCAGGGATGTGGCCATTTTATAACACTTATACGTATATGCACACATTTTAAAATAGCTTGGCTGCATGCACAAGTGCGCCCAGTTTTAATTGGACATGTGCCTAAGCGTGCAAATGCCGCTTCTACCACGTAAGTGGAGGGAATTTAATAGACACGCATTCCGATGCCATTCCCAGTTTTCCCAGCTTGTTCCCAGTTCACGCAGGTAAGGTTAGGACTTCCAAACCCACCTAGTTTTAAACCCTCCCTTCTACCCTGGTAGCCCTGGCCTTTAAAATCCTGCTGGTCTAACTAGAATTTTTTGTTTTACAACTTACACATCATCCATAGAAGAAGTAAAGTGATGCGCAGGGGACTCTGGCCCGTGCCTGTGCGCTTAAGGATTTATGTGCAAATTTCAAGTTAAATTCCAGGAACTCCCATGCCCCGCCCCTTTTTTGGAACTTTTCATTTGTGCGTGCAGTGGCAAGTCCGCGCACATCTGGGAGGCTTTTTAAATCTGCTCAATGCGTGCATCTCCCTGTTTTGGCGCGCATGGGGCTTTTAAAATTTACCTTATAGATTGTACGCTCTCTGGGGCCAGAAAAATACCTGCAGTACCTGATAGTAATCTGCTAGGAAGTGTGATAAAAGTAAAATATGAGTCAAAATAAATAAAAATTCCCTCACAAGATATGTGTTGAGCTCCTGTACCCCTCAGCCATGTAGTTTCCCTTCGAAAATTATCGACAAAGGCCACATATATAAAGTGCTCATAGACTTTGTAA
This sequence comes from Rhinatrema bivittatum, assembly GCF_901001135.1. NCBI lineage: Eukaryota > Metazoa > Chordata > Amphibia > Gymnophiona > Rhinatrematidae > Rhinatrema > Rhinatrema bivittatum. The sequence continues at coordinate 210,328,826 of NC_042620.1, forward strand.
CTTCATGGGCTTTTTCAAAATTATACCCGATAGCGCACAGGCCTACATACAATATTTTTGGAAAAAAGCTCAAAAGACATTAAAAATCAAGCACAATTGAACTGTACAGTTTTTGTAAAGTAAACACCAATCAACCCTGGCAGACCCTTACTTATTTTCATACAAATTGTTGGTTTAGTTTCCTGTTTTATTTCGTTTGCTTGTTCATATCTGATGCTCATTCATTTCAGTTGGGTGGTTCATTTCTTTTGTTTCCATTAAAGTCAGTGGGGGAAGCAATGCAGCCTATTTTTGACTGTAACTTTGGGGGTTTCCATCCAAGCTTTATGAAATTTGTCAGCAGGCATCAACAGCAGAAGCAACGACACTCCAAGATATCAAGTGTGGCATGAACACGCACAGCACCAAAAGAGGCGCAAAGAGCACTAACAGTGGCACGAATAGCCCAAGCCACTGTGAGAGTGGCAAAATGCCACAAATAGAGTCATGAACTATCCAAGGTACAAAGAAAAGTACATAGAGCATCAACAATGGCATGAAAACTTTACACATAGTGGGGTAGATTTTATAAATTTACGCGCGCGCGTACTTTTGTTGGTGCACCAGGCGCGAACAAAAGTATGCTGGATTTTATAAGATACGCGCGTATCTTATAAAATCCGAGGTTGGCACGCACAAGGGGGTGCACATTTGTGCAACCTGTGCACGCCGAGCCCGGTGCGCGCTGCCTGTTCCCTCCGAGGCCGCTCCGAAATCGGAGCGGCCTCGGAGGGAACTTTCCTTCCGCCTCCCCTCACCTTCCCCTCCCTTCCCCTACCTAACCCACCCCCCTGGCCCTATCTAAATCCCCCCTACCTTTGTTGGCAGATTTACGCCTGCCAGCGGGCTGCTGGCACGCCATCACCCGACCCGGGGGCTGGTCCGGAGGCCTCGACCACGCCCCCGGGCTGCGCCCCGCCCCCGGGCTGCGCCCCGCCCCTGACACACCCCTGACACGCCTCCCGCCCCTTTTACGAAGCCCCGGGACTTACGCGCGTCCCGGGGCTATGCGCGCACCGGCGGCCTATGCAAAATAGGTGCGCCGGCGAGCGAGTGCCCTGCGCTCGTAAGGCTTTTAAAATCCAGCCCAGTGTGAGGAGTATGGCAGAAAGAAGAGTGGCATGAATGTAGCAAGACATAGAGTGATTGGTATAGAGAAAGCACAGTGGCATCAATACCCCAAAGCACAGAGAGGAGTATGACAGTAAGAACAGTGGCATGAAGACACCAAAACACAGTGAGGAGTATGACAGTGGGAACAGTGGCATGAAGATACCAAAACACGGGGGACCAACTTATAAATTGGTACGCGAGCACACATGTGCTCCTGTTCAACGGCTTATGCCCAGGGATGTAGCCATTTTGTTACATTCATGCATATATGCATTAGGGGTGTGCATTCGGATTGACCGCATTAGTAAAACGCAACTCATATTTTTTTTTTACTTAAAAAATTGATTCGACATAAACGATCGGATTTCCCACATATCGAACATAGATATGTTCGATATGTGGGAAATCACGATTGTTGAGCCAAAATAAAAATTTAAACCCCCTCACCCTCCTTAATCCCCCCCCCAGACTTACCACAACTCCCTGGTGATGGAGCGAGGAGTGAGGACACCATTTCTGCAATCCTTGGCGAGAAGCATGTGACGTCGGCGGCACGTCGAGTGACGCCGGCGTCACGTGATTCCCGGCTCGTTCGCGCCGGACGGCTCGTTCGGCCCAAAAAGAACTTTTGGCCAGCTTGGGGGGGCCTCCTGACCCCCTCAAGCTGGCCAAAAGTTCTTTTTGGGCCGAACGAGCCGTCCGGCGCGAACTTGCCGGGAATCACGTGACGCCGCGTCACTCGACGTGCCACCGACGTCACATGCTTCTTGCCAAGGATTGCAGAAATGACGTCCTCACTCCTCGCTCGATCACCAGGGAGTTGTGGTAAGTCTGGGGGGGGGATTAAGGAGGGTGAGGGGGTTTAAATTTTTTTTTTGCACATATGTACATATACCCAACTCATTGGATTTTTTTTATGTCCATATTGGCCGCAAGTGGGACCCCCTTTCGGACATAAAAAATATGAACATAAAATTTTGCTCTGCACATCCCTAATATGCATGCATGTTATAAAATAGCCTTGTCGCACATACATGTGTGCTCAATTTTAAGGGGACATGCGCATGTGCCCAAAAATCCCACTTCTACCACGTATGTGCGGAAATCTTAAAAGAGAAATGAGCCGATGCCATTGGTAGTTCACCCAATTAATAGATAGAACTTCCAAACCCCCTAGTTTAATAGTCTCCCTTCCCCTCTGTTAGCCATGACCCTTAAAGCACTGCTGATCTGTCTAGTCTTTTTGTTTTATTACTTACATGTCATCCATAGCAGAAGTAAAGTTACATGACAGGGGACCCTGGCACACACCAGTGCATGTATGTACCTACAAATTTCATGGGAAAATCTGGGAACACTCATTCACCACCCCACCCCTTTTTGGAAACCTATTTGTGTGTGCAGCAAATGTACGCGCGTATCCTGGCAACTTTTAAAATTAGCTCTGTGTGCGCCAGCCCGACATATTCACATATCCCCTAATGATGCACGTGTCAAGCTTCTAAAACTCACCTTAGATTGAGGGATATTTCAGCAAGCACAGTGGCATAAAGATACCTAAGCATAAAGCGAGGTATATGAGAGCAAGCACAGTGGCCTCAACTCCCAAGACATAGTTAGAAGGGGGTATGACAGCATCGACACCGCAAGGCATGCTTGTTAACTATGCTCACTAAGAACTTAGTACAAGCCATACACACAATAATTAGTACAGTCATACAGTGTCACTGACTCTTTTACACAGAGAAAACAAACTTTCCCCATCACAGTCAGTCACTGGCCACTCTGTGCACACAGCAAGAGAAAAACTATCTTTCTGTATGTTTTTATACAGACACTACACATGCTACTTGTCTGTTGTAGAAGAACAGTCTTATCTAGCGGATACGCAGTTATACAGCAACCCTTTGATAGAGAGATTATAGTTTCCCTTGCTAGCAGCAGCACTAGGATATATTGACAGTAAAAGCATACTTTGCTTTTTCCTCTAAATTTCAAACATTTTCCAAATCATTTCTTTAATTCTGGAACTTTGAAGTACAGAGTTTTAAAAATTCTGACTTTGTAAGATCCAACAGAGGAATACTGAAAACAAAATGGTCACTGATTGCTCAAAGTACTCTAATTTTTATTGTTACCTAAAAAATGATGAAGTCAATGCAGCAACTAACTGGCTGAAAAAATACTGAAACAGGAGTGGCCATGTTTTTTCCTTGTCCCATTCCCAACCATCTCTGCTCTTTTGGCTTTACTTCCCCAGGAGACTTTAATGGGTATGGACCAAATGAGCTTGAAATGATTTGGATTTTTTGGGGGACTGTGTCTATTCAATTTGGATAACTCAATCCAAACAAAAAACCGACTCATTGAGATCAAATTTCACATTAGGAGCAACCTAATGCACATTCTTAACTGAATATAGGCATAATTGAACAGGATCTAGGGGTTTTGGACTGCCTTCCCTCCTTCCTTGCTCTTTCCTTGCGGTGTGTTTTCCCTTGATTTTCCCACCTAAGTCCTGAGTGTTCACGGGAGCCATGAGAGAGATGGAAAGAGCTAGGGCTGGGATTGGGTGATGGATAGGAGAGGGGGCAGGAGGAGGTAGAGGGATTCTAGTGATGCGTTAGGGTAGTGGGAACAGGGAGGAGGCTGGCAACTACAGACCGGTTAGCCTCACTTCGGTGGTGGGAAAAGTAATGGAGTCACTGCTGAAAGAGAGAATAGTGAACTATCTACAGTCCGGAGAATTGATGGACCAGAGGCAACATGGATTCACAAGGGGAAGATCCTGTCAGACAAATCTGATTGACTTTTTTGACTGGGTAACCAAGGAATTGGATCAAGGAAGAGCACTCGATATCATATACTTGGATTTCAGCAAAGCTTTTGATACGGTTCCGCACAGGAGACTGGTGAATAAAGCGAGAAGCTTAGGTGTGAGTGCCGAGGTGGTGACCTGGATTGCAAATTGGTTGACGGACAGAAGACAATGTGTGATGGTAAATGGAACCTTCTCTGAAGAGAGAGCGGTTTTAAGTGGTGTACCGCAAGGATCGGTGTTGGGACCGGTCCTGTTCAATATCTTTGTGAGCGACATTGCGGACGGGATAGAAGGTAAGGTTTGTCTTTTTGCGGATGACACTAAGATCTGCAACAGAGTGGACACGCCGGAAGGAGTGGAGAGAATGAGACGGGATCTAAGGAAACTGGAAGAGTGGTCGAAGATATGGCAGCTGAGATTCAATGCCAAGAAGTGCAAAGTCATGCATATGGGGAGTGGAAATCCGAATGAACTGTATTCGATGGGGGGGGGGGGGGGGGGGGGGGAAAGGCTGATGTGCACGGAGCAGGAGAGGGACCTTGGGGTGATAGTGTCTAATGATATGAAGTCTGCAAAACAATGCGACAAGGCGATAGCAAAAGCCAGAAGAATGCTGGGCTGCATAGAGAGAGGAATATCGAGTAAGAAAAGGGAAGTGATTATTCCCTTGTACAGGTCCTTGGTGAGGCCTCACCTGGAGTACTGTGTTCAGTTCTGGAGACCGTATCTACAAAAAGACAAAGACAAGATGGAAGCGGTACAGAGAAGGGCGACCAGGAAGGTGGAGGATCTTCATCGGATGACGTACGAGGAGAGATTGAAGAATCTAAATATGTACACCCTGGAGGAAAGGAGGAGCAGAGGTGATATGATACAGACTTTCAGATACTTGAAAGGTTTTAATAATCCAAAGACAACAACAAACCTTTTCCGTAGGAAAAAAATCAGCAGAACCAGGGGTCACGATTTGAAGCTCCAGGGAGGAAGATTCAGAACCAATGTCAGGAAGTATTTCTTCACGGAGAGGGTGGGGGATGCCTGGAATGCCCTTCCGGAGGAAGTGGTGAAGACCAGAACTGTGAAGGACTTCAAAGGGGCGTGGGATAAACACTGTGGATCCATAAAGTCAAGAGGCCGACAATGAAGAATGGGTGACTCGCCATAATGATGGCTACTGCCTGGAGACAATACCCTTATTCAATAAACATACACATGCTTACTGTGACTCCAACATCACTCTAAGCTTCAACAGCAAGAGGAAATGTGGAAAAAAGGATTTGCACTCACAAAGAGGGGAGTAGCTGGCTTGTTACGGCGGTTACTACCCCAAACCAAATAAGCCTGATACTTCACTTTCAATGCATATACAGCATAGTTCTCTGCTTCAACGGCAGGGGAGAAGAAAAAAGGGTTCGCACTCACAAAGCAGGGAGTAGCTGGCTTGTTACAGCGGTTACTACCCCAAACCAAATGCGCCTGATACTTCACTTTCGATGCATATCCAGCATGGCTCTCTGCTTCAACGGCATGGGAGAAAGACTGATACATCACGCATTTCCAGCATAGCTCTCTGCTTTAACAGCAGGGGAAAAGAAAAACTGATGCTTCACGCATATCCAGCATAGCTTCAATGGCAGGGGAGAAGAAAAAAGGATTCACACTCACAAAGCGGGGAGTAGCTGGCTTGTTACGGCGGTTACTACTCCAAACCAAATAAGCCTGATACTTCACTTCGATGCATATCCAACATGGCTCTCTGCTTCAACGGCATGGGAGAAAAACTGATACTTCACGCATATCCAGCATAGCTCTCTGCTTCAACGGCAGGAGAGAAGAAAAACTGATACTTCACGCATATCCAGCATAGCTCCCTGCTTCAACGGCAGGGGAGAAGAAAAACAACCAATAAGGGCTGTATAACATAGTCTGGGTAAAACAAATAAGCATGGGTGTAGCTTGCTTATTGCGGCGGTTACTACCCCTACTACCCCTAACTAATCAAGCTAGATATTTCACTTGGATGCAGCTCCATCACTGCTCTCTACATTAATGGTGGGGGTGGAAGGGAAATAGAACCAAGAGCTAAGAGAAACAGATAAGTATGAGAGAAAAAATGTGTGAAGCTTGCTGGGCAGACTGGATGGGCCGTTTGGTCTTCTTCTGCCGTCATTTCTATGTTTCTATTTGTTTCTATGTTTCTATGTAGTGTTCCCTCACTCTGTGCCCTGCTAGCTTGAGGGGTCTTGGCATCTTGGATACGGCAAAACAAGGACCTTATTGGGACTTAGGGCTAGATTTACTAATACCGCCGGGCTCTTTGAATCCCGTGGTAACAGGGGGCGGGGGGGGGGGGAACCCCAAATATCCGGCAGCGAAAAAGATGCATACCTTTCGCTGTCGGTGAAGTCTTCGCAGCGACAGCCCCGGTGCCGCCCTGACTCCTCCTCTTCTGGGGCTGACTCCACCCCAATCTTGGTATCACGTGCAATCTGCTTGGAAAATGACCCCCTTAATGACTTATGGGAAATAAATAAATCAGAGGACTGTAGAGATTGTAATTAGATGGATATTTAGAATATAAGAAATGGCACAATACTGAATTGTATTTTGATGGCTTGTACTTATATAACAATTTAGTTTAATGAGATAAATGGTGTGTGTGTGTGTGAGGTTTTTTGTAGAAAACATGTATAAGGCAGCAGTTTGGGCAACTGAGTAGTTTATGTTTTAATACTTGCTTTAATATGATGAGAATAGTAATATTCTAATAAATATATTGAATTGATTTCATTGAAGTGTTCATTGATGATTTTTGTTGGCAATACTGTAAAAAAGAATTTTTGTTTAAATTGATGTAGTTAATAAGAAAATTATTATTTTTTAATTTTCTGTTTTTTTGTTTTGATGCAGATAACTCAGGTGCCAATTTTTTGTATGCCTGTGGTTAAAAATGAAAGCAGATTCCTAGAAATTGCTAAGCATGTTTTAAAGGAAGATGCTGAGTATTTCTCTTGCTTGCCTATGATTTATTTTATATCAACAGAACATTCATACTGATTATTTTTAAAGGTGTAGTTTAGACTATTTTGTCTATTGAATCTAATACTTTAAGAGCTCTTCAGGTTGTGGAGTCATGCTAGAAAAAAGATTTTATTTGGTGGAAAGGCAGATTCTTGATTATTCTCAGCTTCTTAAGGGAGGTATTAAAACCATCCAGAAAATTTTAGATCAGAAGGATCAATTACTGCATTCTACAAAGGAAGCTGTTGCTGTTTTTATTAAAAGTAATATAAATTTGAGCAAACAAAATTTGTTTTTCAAATATGATCATGCTGTTTTGCCTTGCATCAGCCATCTGCCAAAATAGTAGATGCAGATACATGTCCCATGTATCTGCACAAAATTGCAGAAAATTTTCAAAGGGAAACTACTTTACTGAGTCACTAAGGGCAGTGTGGAGGGGGAATTGATAGAACAACTAGTTTCCAAACCATATCGCCATAAGGTCATTCAACTAGCACACAGCCACCTTTTAGGGAGTCACCTGGGGAGGAAAAGACCTGAGAGGAAATATTGGCAGGGCCTACATAAACAGGTCCAGTTATATTGCTGGTCCTGCCCTTCCTGCCAACTCACTAAGCCTGCCGGCGTGGTACCTTTCATCCCAATCCCCATCGAGACTCCTTTTGAAAAGCATGGACCTAGTGGGGCCACTAGAGAGATCTACTCAAGGAAATAAGTACATCCTCGTCATTCTGGACAATGCCACAAGATATCGATAGGCAGTACTGCTACAGAATATGAAGACCCCAATGGTGGCAACCACCCTAATGGAGGTTTTCTCATGACTTGGACTACCCAAGGAGATCCAGGCAGATCATTTCCAAGATAATGAAACAACACTGCACCTTACTCAAGGTAAAAATTCTGTACCTTGGTGTATCACCTGCAGACCAATGAACTCATTGAGTACATCAATCAGATGCTCAAGCAAATGTTTAGGAAATTTGTGGAGGAAGACAGCAAGAATTGGAACTCACTGCTACCCTATATGCACTTCGCAATCTACAAAATATCTCAGAGCTCAATGGGGTTTTCCCCTTTCGAGTGACTGTATGGAAAGAAGCCGTGAGGAATCTTGGACATAGCTTGTGAAACTTGGGAAGACAAAAGGTAGCCTGTGAAGAACCCTATTGACTGTACTCTCCAAATCCAGGATCACCTAAAAAGAGCTGGGTAGGCAGCCCACCTGTGCCTAGAGAAGGCACAGGCTACCAAGCCTGAGGTTACAATTACCCTACAATCTAAATAGTAGTCCAGCTGGGGGACTGCATCCTTGTTCTCATCCCATCTTTGGGAAGCAAGTTGTTAGCCCATTGACAAGGATCCTATGAAGTTTTGGAGAAAAAACAGTGCCTGTACAAAATAGCCCAAGCAGATAAATGTAATAAAACTCAAAACTACCACGTAAACCTTCTGAAGAAGTGGGTTGCACAGATGTGCGGAATGGTGCAAGAAGAAGAGTTTTGTCCAGAGGTCAGACCTGAAGTGAACCAAACCCATATTCCTTTCAGAGAGCAGCTGTCCACTGCACAGACAGCTGACTTAAATGAGCTGGTGGAGCAAAACAAGAAGATCTTCTTGATCCTACCAGGTTGTACCCACCTGGTGCAGCATAACATTATTACGACTCCTGGAGTTGTTGTGCAGCAGCGACCCTATCAGATTCCTGAGGCTAGTTGCTGTGCCATTCAGACCAAAGTGAAGGAGATGCTCCAGCTTGGAGTTATAGAGGAGTCTAAAAATGATTGGTCCTCCCCCATAGTGTTGTTGCTGAAGTCAGATGGGAGTATATGGTTCTGCATTGATTTTAAAAAGGTCGACAAGTTCTGAGAACTAGATGCATACCAAATGCCTTGAGTGGATGAACTGATTGAGCATCTGGGATCAGCTGAGTTCATTTCTACCTTGACCTTACAAAAGGGTATTGGTAGCTTTCATGTCAGTGATGCAGGAGAAGACTGTATTCTTGATGCCAGAGGGATTTTCCAGTTCATCGTCTACCTTTTTGAACTCCATGACACCATGCAATGTTTCAGCTCTTGGTTGACTACCTGCTCTGCCCACATCAAGGGTATGAAGCTGCCTATTTGGATGACATCGTTCTGTACAGCCAAGATTAGAAGACACATCTAAGTCAACTCCAGTCCATGCTAAACAGTCTGAGGAAAACAGGACTAATGGCCAACTCTAAGACGTGCTTGCTGGGAGGACAAGAATTCCAGTCTTTTGGATACAACCTGTGGAAGGGCGATATCAACTGGGTGCCAGTCACGCAAATAAAAGCAAACGTGAGCGCATTCCTAGGCCTTATGTGGTATTACAGGTTTATCCCCAATTACTCAGAGAAGGCAGAGCATCTCACAAGGCTGTTGTTGAAGAAAGCACAAGAAAAGGTCCAGTGGTTAATTGAAGCAGAGGAGGCCTTCTGGGCTCTAAAAGAAGCACTATGATCCAAACCAGTCCTGATAATTCTGGAGTTCACTGAACCCTTTATGGTATAGACTGATGCCTGAGTCGAAGGCGTCGGAGCAGTCTTAGTCCAAGAGAAGAATGGATAAGAACATCCTGTGACATACATTATCCAGAAGCTGATGTCATGGGAGAGGTTTTACTCAACAGTTGAGAAGGAGGCCATGCCAGTCAAGTGGGCCTTAGAGGCCTTGCGCTATTACTTGCTGGGATAGTAACTGCCATAATGGACCACCAACCATTCCTATGGAAAAATAGAAATAAGGAGTACAATGCAAGGGTGAAGAGATGATTCCTGGCTCTACAGCTTCATCTATAAGATACGGCATAGGGCAGGAAAGGATATCTCTCTGGACACTAATGCATATTAGTGTCCAGAGAGGTATTCCTAGTACAGGCAGGTGCTCATCCGAATAAGAATGAACTAATGGAGAGGTTATGTGAGGGAATGTACAGGAAACTCCCTCAAACTACCTTAAGGGACCGGCCACAGCTATCTACTTAGTAACATAGTAATGATGGCAGAAAAAGACCAAATGGTCCATCCAGTCTGCCCAGCAAGCTTCCTTAGGTAGCAACTGCCACTCTGTGCAGGCTACCCCCATGTTTCTCTTAAAGGTAGTAACTGCTGCTCCATCCTGGTTACTCACCAGGTTTATGATAACCCATAAAAATTTCAGCTAGCAACATTTTTTATTGGGTGATGAGCTCTCTTGAAAATTCATGTAGTGCTGCTTGAGGTGCTTTGCTTATAGACTTGGCCGTAGAAGCAGTCCCACAGTTTTTTCCTTATGTCGGCATATCAATACCCCAGACAGTCCCTCTTGGTTCTTGTCTGTTTAAAAGTCCCCTTTTCCCCCTAATGTCAAAGTGATGCAGTTGCATTAAAAGCATCAAGGCTTATTGGTTAAGGGTACTAATCTCCATGCCTTCTGCTAAGAGTAGTAACTGCCACACCAGCACATTCCCCATGCATCATTTCCTTTAGAACTAGGCCATAGAAGTAGTCCTGTGCTTTTTCCCTTATGTCTGCATATCAATATCACAGACCATAGAAGTCAACGCCCTCGATTGTTGTTTGAATCCAATTCCCCTTTTCTCCCCGGCATAGAAGAGGGGAGCAATGCTGCAGTTGCATTAAAAGCTTCAAGGTTTATTGGTTAAGGGTAATAATCACAGTACCTGCTGCTAAGGATAGTAACCGCTGCACCAGCAAGTTATCCCCCTACATGCTTTTCTCATTTCCGTCCTCTAACCTTTAGAGATCCACAATGTTTATACCATGTCCCTTTGAATTCTTTGACTGTTTTCATCTTCACCACCTCCTCTGGAAGGACATTCCAGGCATCCACCACCTTCTCTGTGAAGAAATATTTCCTGATATTTGTTCTGAGTCATCCCTTCTGGAGTTTCATTTTGTGATCCCTAGTGCTATTATTTTCTTTACAATGGAAAAGGTTTGAAGTTCATGCATCATTAACACTTTTCAGGTATCTGAAGGTTTGTATCATATCTCCCCTGCACTTCCTCTCTTCCAGGGTATACATATTCAGATCCTTCAGCCTCTTCTCATAAGTCCACACCATTTTTGTGGCAATTCTCCGTACCATCTCCATCCTGTCTTTATCCTTTTTGACATACAGGCTCCAGAACTGAACACAGTATTCCAGGTGAGGACTCACCAAGGACCTTTATAAGGGATTATCAACTCCTTTCTTAGCATTCAGACATGTGAATCCAGAACCAGTGGGTTATGCACCTCTACCAGCAGATGGAGATGGAGCAAAGCTGATATCACGGTATATATACCCCTGCAGTGACATCAGCCCACCAGTATTCTCCATCTCCAGCAGATGGTGGATGTTCTACCCCACAGGGGATTGCTTAAAAAAAAAAGAAAGGATTTTTTCAAAAGAGAACAGAAGAATTATGTGCCCTGCTCTCCTGTGGTGATACCTTATGGTCCCTCCCTCAGTGGAAAATTCCTGAGGTGATTTCTTGAATCCTTCCCTCTGATAAGTGCCTTGGTCCAGTAGCTGGTTTTTTAGCCAGCGTGGACTTAGCTATATAAAAAAAAAAAAGCTGAAAGGCAAGTGGGTGTAGGAGGCTAAGCATGGCATTTATGGTCCTTACCCTCTCCCTCCGCAGCTGGAGCGGCAATATAACAGATTGCTACTCCTAGCTTGTCAGCTAAGCTCATTCATAACAGATTGCTATCTCCGCAGTCTAACAGCAGGTTTACAACAATGGTCAATCCAGTCTGCTCAGCAAGCTTATGGTAGCATCTTCCATGCCATACAGGACACCTCCATAGTTAGTTTTCCAGACCGTCAAAGTCAGGGCCCTAGTTGGTTGCTGTCTAAGTCCAGTTCCCTGTTATCTCTTGCTATTGAAGCAGAGAGCAATGTTGGCGTTATATCGAAAATATCAGGCTAATTGGTTAAGGGTAGTAAAAGCCACATCAGCAAGTTACCCCCATGCTTGTTTTCCCAGACTATAAATTTCAATGTCCTTGTTTGCTGCTGTCTGAATCTAATTCTCCTTTTCCTCTTTTCTCCCTGCTGTTAAAGCAGAGAGCAATAATGGAGCTGCAACAACAGTATGAAGGCTTAATGGTTAAGGGTAGTAACCACCACACCAGCAAGTTACCCCCATGCACTTTTTTCTTCATTCCCATCCTCTAGCCTTTTGGAATCCACAGTGTTTATCCCATGGCCCTTTGAAATCTTTCATTGTTTTTGTCTTCACCACCTCCTCCAGAAGGGCATTCCAAGCATTCATCACCCTCTCTGTGAAGAAATATTTCCTGACTGGTTCTGAGTCATCCTCTCTGGAGTCTCATTACATGACCCCTAGTTCTACTGATTTCTTTCCAATGGAAAAGGTTTGTCAATTGTGCATCATTAAAACCTTTCAGGTATGTGAAACCCTTTCAGGTATGTGAAACCCCATGCCGTTCCAGCTACTCACGATAATTATGCCAATTATGTTATTATGTTAAATATGTTAATTATGTTATGTTAATTATGTTACCTTTTTCAGCTCTCCCTTCTGGCTCAATAATAGAGCCTCCTCCATCTGCAGCCCCGTTGTTGCATCGTGTTAGTTTTGTTGTCCCTTCTTCCCCTCTCCCTGTTCATTGTACTCTCAATCTATCATTTGATGTAAACCGATATAATGTAACTACTAACATCGGTATATAAAATCTCTTAAATGAATAAATAAATAAATGTGAAGGTCTGTATTATATCTCCCCTGCACTCCTCTCCACCAAGGTATACATATTTAGGTCTTTCAACCTCTCCTCATAAGTCATTTGATTGAAATCCTCCACCATTTTAATCGCCCTTCTCTGGACCACTTCCATCCTGTCTCTTTCCCTTTTGAGATACAGTCTCCAGAACTGAACCCAGTACTCCAGATGAGGCCTCACCAAGGTCCTGTTCAAGGGGTTTATCACCTCCTTGTTCTTACTGGTTATTCATCTCTCTTTGCAGCCCAGCATTCTTCTGGCTTTAGTTATCCCTTTGCACATTGCTTTGCCATTTTCAGATTGCTAGACACTGTCATCCCAAGGTCCCTCATGCTCTGTGCATAACAGCCCTTCACCTCCCATCACATACAGCTCTTTTGGATTGCTGCACCACAGATGCATGACTCTGCACTTCTTGGCATTGAATTCCAGCTGCCATATCTTTGACCAATGTTCAAGCTTTCTTAAATAACGTCTCATTCTCTCTACTCTTCCTGCATGTCCATTCTATTGCAGATCTTAGTATTATCTGCAAATAGACAAACTTTACCTTCTATCCCTGTTGCGTTTGTGCCTCTTCTTGCCCTCGCTCCAACCTTTTTACTTTGGGAGCAACTCCCTTTGGCTCTGATGGACAGTTGCAGCTGCAGCTTCTCCCTGCCTCTTGGTCCCGGTGTCCTGGCTTGATGCTACGGATCCGCCATGTTCTTGATGACGTAAGGGCGCACGCACGCGCTCCAGACTATGTACCAGCAAGGGTGCGAACCTCGGGGGCGTCCCCCCCGTAGTGACATCATCCATTTCCACTTTAAAAGGTCTTTGTTTGCTAACCTTTAATGAGTTAGCAAGGAACTCCAACAGGACTTGCTTCGGCAGTCCACAATACTTGCAACAACGAAACAACGATCCGAGTCAATGAGGGGAATCCGTCTCCACTGCTCGGCCTTTTCAAACTTACCAGGAGTACCCACTCCATGGGGGCTCCGCTCTCTCTTCTTAATTTCAGATTGCCAAGACGAGATCCGGTACTTGCTCCTTGAGGGCCTACATCCCTGAATACTCAGAAGACTCCTCATTGCCTGGAAGCGATCACAGACGTGAACACAGTGAGTTCTATTGTAGATAGGAATCAATACTCGCTCTACGAGGGCCTACATTCCTATAGCTCTGAAGACTCTCTTCTGTCCTAGACGTTATCGCAGGTACAGGAGATCGTGAGTTACATTGGCAAGATTGCAGATAGGAAGCGATACTCACTCCTCGAGGGCCCATGCTCCTAAAATCCTTTACAGACTCTCTTCTACTCTAGAAGCCATTTCTTATACAGCTATTGTGAGTCCTTATTACAGACTGTTTGTGGGAACCAGTGCTTGCCTACGGCTTCTGTTCCTGAATGTACTTAAGACACTCTGTGGCATAGAGACCATTGCAGACGTCTACTATTGTGAGTGTACCATCTTGTATCCAGTATACCCTGTCTACTCACTACTCCAGTATCAGAAGGACTTCAGCTCTGTCAGACACATCGACTCACTACTGCCACCAGTGGTGGTCCAGCTTCCAGCCTAATAAAGAACTATTTGTGTTTATTTCATATTCTAGCCTAGCCAGTGGTTCCTCTTAGGATCTCCTCCTGGGAGTGCTGTCATCTGCCATCGGCCCAGGGATTCACCATTTCCTCCAAGTGGTCATTCCTTACACTACTGTCACTCTGTGGGAGCCAACCACTGCAGAGCACTAACACCGCTCACGGAAGTATTATATATATAGCTAACTTCTCTTTCTATGGGACTTGCCAGCAGCCTATATATAACAGATTGCTACTCCGTAGTGGAAGCATGATAGATTGCTATCTCAGTAGCGAAGTACAATATACTAGGGATGTGAATCGGGCTTCGGACGATTGAAAATATCGTCGATATTTTCAAAATCGTCAGAAATCGGGGGCTCCCCTAAAATGATAGGAAAACCTCAAGATATTGATCGTGGGGGTTCCCTTATCGTTTTGGGGGAGGGTGGGAAAAACGGCACACAAAAATAACCCCTAAACCCACCCCGACCCTTTAAAACTAACCCCTTAGCTTCCCCCACCCTCCCGACCCCCCCCAAAAACTTTTTACAGGTACCTGGTGGTCCAGTGGGGGTCCCGGGAGCGATCTCCCACTCCGGGCCATCCTCCCACTCCCGGGCCATCGGCTGCCACTAATCAAAATGGCGCCGATGGCTTTTTGCCCTTACCATGTGACAGGGTATCTGCGCCATTGGCCGGACCCTGTCACATGGTAGGAGCACTGGATGGCCGGCGCCATCTTGGGCTTCTACCATGTGACAGGGGCTGACCAATGGCACCGGTAGCCCCTGTGACATAGTAAGGGCAAAGGCTATCGGCGCCATTTTGATTACGGGCAGCCGATGGCCCGAGTGCAGGAGATCGCTCCCGGACCCACACTGGACCACCAGGGGCTTTTGGCAAGTCTTGGGGGACCCTCCTGACCCCCACAAGTCTTGCCAAAAGTCCAGCGGGTGTCCGGGAGCAACCTCCTGCACTCGGACCGTCGGCTGCCAGTATTCAAAATGGCGCCGATAGCCTTTGCCCTTACTATGTCACAGGGGCTACCGGTGCCATTGGACAGCCCTTGTCACATGGTAGGAGCACAAGATGGCGCCGGCCATCAGTGTTCCTACCATGTGACAGGGTCCATCCAATGGCACGGATACCCTGTCACATGGTAAGGGCAAAGGGCCATCAACGCCATTTTGATTAGTGGCAGCCGACGGCTCGGGAGTGGGAGGATGGCCCAGAGCGGGAGATCGCTCCCGGGACCCCCACTGGACCACCAGGTACCTGTAAAACGTTTTTTTTGGGGGGGTCGGGAGGGTGGGGGTTAGTTTTAAAGGGTCGGGTTGGGTTTTTTGTTTATCGGCTCGGGCACAGCCGATAAACAAAACCGCGATTGGGCCCGATACAAAAAAACCCACACGTGAATCGGAACCGGAATCCGAACCGATTCCGGTTCCGATTCACATCTCTACAATATACCTATTGTTAGCTCCTCTCCTCAGAAGAGTATCATCGTACAGATTGCCAAATCCTCTTCCCTGGGGAGTTGATCCATAACAGATTGCTACCTCTTTCCCTTACAGAAGCATCTAACAACAGTTCGCTAACAGATTACTAACTCTGCCCTCCTGACGGGGTATGCAGTACAGATAGCTAACTCCTCCCCTCTAGAGGAGCAGATCATGACAGATTGCTAGCTCCTCCTCCTTTCCAGAGGAAAGCAGAACAGATTGCTAACTCCGCCCTCCTGGAGGAGGAGAGCGGTAACAGATTGCTAACTCCCTAGCAAGAACTGTATCAGATTGCTAACTCCGCCCTCTTGGCGGGGGGAGCAATAACAGATTGCTAACTCCGCCCTCCTGGCGGGGTGAGCAGTAAGAGATTGTTAACTCCAGTGAATCCGGCTGAAAATATGGAACACATTTAACTCCAGTGAATCCGGCTGAAAAATATATGAAACATTGACTCCAGTGAATCTGGCTTAAGTTGTTACCTTAACTCCAGTGAATTCTCCTAACAAGAAAAGAATTGGAGAAGCCTAAAAGTCCGGGAGCGACCTCCTGCACGCGGGCCGTATTGCCAATATTCAAAATGGCGCCGGCGCTACTTTTGCCTTCACTATGTCACTATGTCAGTGAGGGCAAAAGTAGCACCGGCGCCATTTTGACTTTTGCCCTCACTATGTCGACATAGTGAGGGCAAAAGTAGCGCCGGCGCCATTTTGAAGATTGGCAGTATGGCCCGCGTGCAGGAGGTCGCTCCCGGACCACCGCTGGACTTTTGGCAAGTCTTGTGGGGGGGTCAGGAGGCCCCCCCAAGCTAGCCAAAAGCCCCTGGGGGTCCAGCAGCGATCTGCACTCGTGACATTGGGTGACAGGAACCAAAATGACGCCGGCGCTACCTTTGCCCTGTCATATGGTAAGGGCAAAGGGCCACCGGCGCCATTTCTATTAATGCAGCCGTGGCCCGAGAGCGGGAGATCGCGCCGGGACCTCCCCCCCCACTGGACCCCAGGTAATTTAAAACATTTTGGGGGGGGGGGGGGTTCTGGAGGGTGGAGGATTTGTTTGAAAGGGTCAGGGTGGGTTTTAGGGTTGTTTTGGTGTGCCGGTTTTCCTGCCCTCCCGCGCCGGGACCCTCCCACTGGACCCCAGGTAATTTAAAACATTTGGGGGGGGGGGGTTCGGGAGGGTTGGGGATTTGTTTTAAAGTGTCGGGGTGGGTTTTAGGGTTGTTTTGGTGTGCCGGTTTTCCTGCCCTCCCCTCTCCCCCGATTTACGATTTTTTGACGATAAATCGGGGGAATTGCTATTGTATCGCGGCTCTAACGATTTTTGACGATTTAAAATATATCTTACGATTGTTTTAAATCATCAAAAAATGATTCACATCCCTAGTGAGCACTAGATTGAAGATCACACCCTCCCTCCATTACCATTTGTTTGAGCAGAGCTCCTTGAAGGACACCTCCTATTTCTCTATGTTTTGTAGATTCCACAGAAGGGATGCTCCAATCCAATTCTGGAAGATTACAATCTCCAATGAGCAACACTTCTCCCTTCTTTCCCAGCTTTTGGATGTCATCAATCAGGTCTGTCCAGTTCATCCATTTGCGTTGGAGGCCTGTAGATCACACCAATAAAAATTGAAGCACCATCTTCTCTTTTTAGGACAGTCCATAATGCTTCTTTTTTACCCCATGTCCCTGGCAATTCAATTGCTTGGATATTGTTTTTGACATAAAGAGCTACTCCAGCCCCTTTTTTGCCCTCTCTGTCCTTCCTTAACAAGTTATAGCTAGAGATGGTTGCATCCCAATCATGAGACTCAGTGAACCATGTGTCCATAAGAGCAACAATGTCCAATTCCACCTCTGCCCTTAGGACCTGCATGTCAGGGATTTTATTGCTCAAACTATGAGCATTTGTGGTCATAGCTGCTCTTCCTAGTCGCCTTTTCTGTTATTTTGAACTGATTTTGTTACTTTGTCTTCCCACTTCCTGTATTGCTTGGGGGTGACATTCCAGTTTCATTGGCCACCTCCTGCCACTCCCACTTCCTAGTGTAAATGCCTGATAATGTATGATCTGAATTTTTCACTTAGTATCCTCTTTTCTGCCACAGACAAATGTAGGCCATCCTTACCATATAATATTTTATTGCTCCATACATAGCCCCAGTCTTCAATGCATTCAGAATTATTTTCCATATACCAGGTTTTGAGCCAGATATTGAAATGATCTATAAAGTATAACCTTTCCTTTCTCTTTCCATGAACTGGTAGTACTTCTGAAAAGGCAATAGTTTTTGGCAAGTGTCTAATCTTCTCTCCTAGATTTTGGAAATCTCCCCGTACCTTGTGGACACCGTTTACAGTGAGGTTATTGGTTCCCAGATGGATGATAACATTGATATCAGTGTTCTTACTTTCTTCTATAATTGCACTGATCACATGACTTGCATTTCTATTAATTGAGCATCCTGGAATGCATTTAACCATTGTGTTCCCATCTAATTGAGTTCCCACATTGGTTTCTCTGATGACAGAGTCTCCCAGAAGAAACAGCTTTCTTTTATGACATTTGACCATGTTGGAGGGTTTCTGGGTCAGTTGGGTGACTACTTCCCTTTCAGTTATCACTTCATGTTCTGTTGCTGGGGCTTCTTCATTTTCCAAAGCAGAAAAAGCATTATGTAAGGGTAAGAGTTGGTGTCTCTTCATCACAGGCCTTATTCTGTCAGAGCCGACTGAAATCCAGTTATTTCTGGGATTCTGAATCTTGCATGTCTGTGGGAGAGAGGATAGGTATTCAGGATGCTGTCCAGTTGGGGAGATTGGGTGTCTTATAGTCACATGTCTTGTCTATCAGATACCATAGTAAACCATTTATTCTTGGGATTCTGAATCTTCTGAGGAAGCTGAGGAAGATATTCTGATTGCATCAAGATAGAGCAGGTTTTTTTTGAAACCTGAACAATTCCTCTTTCAAATGCATCACCTGCTTTTTCATTGCAGACAGTTGAAAACAAATTGGTCAACCCTTAAGTCTCCAAATGGTAGGCCTTGGGTCATAAGCACCACAAATGTTACACTGATAAAAGACATTCTGGTAATAGTGACTATTACACAAGTACTTTAGTCTTATTATTCACTTAACCAAGTCCTTGCAGGAACTATTTAGGAAGAAAAAACTTAGGGGTGGGTGGGAGGGGGCAGGGCGGGAAGGACCAAACAGCTCCTGCAGATAGCAGCCCTTTGTTCTGTAACTTATAAACACAGTTTTTTTTTCAATATACTAGCCAGGAGTCTAAAAACATTAGCTAGATTAAATAGATAGAGATATCAAACCATGCAACAGGAAATATAGGAGAAAAGAGAACAATGCCAGCAAAAAATCAGTCTATATTATGGCTAGCAAATTAAAAATTAAACCTCTCTGGTCCCAAGCATATGTATGTGTGAAGGAATGCTCCCCTCATCCTATTATAAGGAGTCAGGGCCCAGAAGGGTTAGAGAGGCTCCAGGGAGCAGGCAGGAACCACATGTTTGTAAAGACCTGCTATGCTTAATGTTTGACTGCTACCAGAACTACAAGATGAGCTGCATTATTTTCTGTTTTGCTTTTTCACTGTAAATAAAATTGCACCAAAGGAAACTGCCAGAGTCTTCCTCCTTTTGTCCTACTGGGTGTTTTCCAAGCCATGACTGCCTAAGTTACCACACCTTCACCAACCTAAACATCCTCCCAGAAATGTCTTTTTAACCTCACTTTTGTGTGCATGTTATAAAAACCTAAAACATGTATTTTAAGGGCTTTAATGATGCCAATTTTCAACCAGGCCAATTTACAAATCTCAATACGTAGCTACCCCGGTAAATCCCTTTGAAAATTGTCCACTAAAAGATTTTTCCCATTTTTGGGTCTGAGAAAAATGCTTAGTGCACAAGACTCTCAGAGAGTCATTTTCATCAGCCCATGTAGAGCTAAAGTCTCAAACAAATGCAAATTTAGCCAACTTCACAAACCAGAGTTTTTCCACTTTCTCCAGCAAACTGACTCACTTCAATTCTCTCTGCAGGCCAAAAAGGCACTGCCAAACTGCTATCATCTGTTATTCTTCATGGGCCAAAAGTGTTTGTTTCATGCTCTCCATAAACTGAGCTATCACTTCCTGGTTCGTTCTATAGGTCTCTGCTTCCCTGGTCTCACAACCCACAATATTCTGTATCTCAGCCCAAATAACTCTGACAACAGACTGGCAACAGTCCACATTTTATGGATTTAAAAGTCTGTTCGCATTTTATGCAATTGAAACAGGGAAAGCAGCAGGCAACTTAATCGTAGGAACAACAAGCAAGGATAACAGCTGAAAAGAACAGGGTCAACCGCAGAATCTGAACAAAAAAAGGTAGCAGAGAAGGTAAAGCCAACTATCAGGGTCTAAAAGAAGAAAAGAAAAAAAAACCTAGAATTAAAAAAAATATGCAGTCCATGGGAGAACAAAACAGATCACCTACCTCCATCCTAAACCTTGATTCTTAAGTTTAAAATCTGAGTGTGAGCTTTTCAAACAAGTTGCAATTTTCCTCTGCATCATAAAAATGGGAATAAGAAATTCCTTGTTCCTCATTCCTGAGTCATAGCATTTCTGCATGAGACCTTCATTACACCTGTATTGTCTCCAAAACATAGAATTTTCATTTGCATTTACATGACTTGCTGGCAGTGTTAATGTTTCCCAGGTCTGCTGTATATAACACAGTGATAGCACTTCAGTCAGGTTTATAAAAGTGATACAAGAGAGTTTGATAGTACTAATCACTGAATTGTGCAAACAATATAACTTCAGTAGATAGTGCAAGGTATAATTTTTTTTCCTCATGCGGTTCATTACATAAAAGAGGAAAATAAATGTAGTTTTACTGAAATATCTAATAAGGGTGTACAGGGAAAACTTTTTTGTTTTGTTTTCAGAAGTTTCTTATTTGTGTTTTGGTTCACTTACAGACTAATTTTATAGCAAGCATGTGGGCACCCATACACACGAGTATGGGCTTATGAACGAACACATGCTGGAATTAAATCATGCGCACATTTACACGCTTATGATTTAAAATACGCCTACATATGTGTGCTCCTAATTTTAAGTGGTTACTTGTAAAGTGAGTATCTTCCTTAAGGATTTGTTGGCTTTAACACATTCATGGAAGCAGATTTTAAAATGTGCTCGCATGAAGGCCATTCCCAATTTTAACCATTAGTCCACCAGTTTGTTCAGTTCGTCTCAATGTCATTCGGACCCCTCTGGCTCTTTATCCTGCACTCCCACCAGTTGATCCAGACCCCTCATCCAATCGATCTAGGCATAAACAAAGATTTCTGCAGACTTATACCTCATCAGGAGCCGCAGTAAATATATGTATGTAACCCTTAATGGGGAATTTTAAGTCCCAAGGACACACGATCTTATTTATATCTTCTGGGGTGGCTCTGGTTAACCATTGACTCCCACGTTGACTCTTAATCCCTGGAGGGGGGGGGGGGGGGGGGACTCTTTTTATAGGGAAAGCTCTCGCTTATGGTCCAGATGATGAAAAGAGGTTGCCAGTGTGTGTGCTGTAATTTAAATACTTCTCGAGGTGAGAGGCTGTAGCAATAATTAGACAGGACTAGGTCTGAGTGTTAAAATAAAGTTTACTGATTCTTAAAGTTAAATTAAAGTCCATTTGTCCAAATTAGTCTGACTATAGTTACAGGGTTCTTTCTGTGTAGGTAGGTGTCTTATTACAGATGAAAATCCCTCCCCCCCCCCCCCCAAGGGAGACGGAGGTTAAAGAGCATGCTACCATTTAAGTGAATTGTAGCAGAAAAAAAAAAGAGGACAATGCAGCTGTGTAACCTGAGCCATCAACCCAGGAAATCCAGAATGAGAATGAAAAGATTGCCAGACCCCGTACTGTGAAGATGCTTAAATATTTATTTATTTATTTAACACTTTTATATACCGACCTTCATGAATAAAATTCATATCAAATCAGTTTACATGTAACAAGGGGTATAACTTAATCAACCATTTAACCAGAGGCAAAAGTTACATATAACAAGGAGATATTAACTTGGGGGCTAGGTTAGCCGGAGGCAAAGGACAGCATAACAGAATAAACTAAATAGTGCAATGAAACAAAGAAACAGAGGAATACATATAATGCCTAAATTTGGCTGGGCGCTTAGTCAGGTAGGCAGAGTCCTGTCTGGTAGAGAACTGATGGTTTTGAAAGTTAGGGGAAGGCTTGGAGGAAGAGCCAGGTCTTAAGTTTTTTTCGGAAGATTAGAGGACAAGATTCTAGTCTGAGGTCTGTGGGCATATTATTCCAAATGGCTGGACCCGCTGTAGAGAATGCTCGTTCTTTGGTGGATGATAGACGCGTGGATTTCGTTGGGGGGACTTGCAGGGTACCTTTATATGCTTCTCTGATAGGTCTTGAAGATGAGTATAATTTGAGTGGAATCTGGAGGTCTAGTTGTTGCTGATTATGAATGGTTTTGTGAATTGTGGTAAGGGCCTTGTGCAAAATTCTGTATTTTATTGGCAGCCAGTGAAGGTTCCGTAGTATTGGAGTGATGTGTGCTCCTCTGTTGGTGTTGGTTAGGATTCTAGCTGCAGCATTTTGGAGCATCTGTAATGGTTTGATGGAAGAGATGGGGAGCCCTAGAAGGAAAGCATTGCAGTAATCTGTTTTGGAGAAGAACGTGGTTTGGAGTACAGTCTTGAAATACTGGAAATGGAGGAGGGGTTTGAGCCTTTTCATAACTTGTAGTTTATAAAAACAATCCTTGGTAGTGTTGTTGATGGATTTCTTTAGATTCAGATGGTTATCGAGGATTACTCCTAGGTCCCTTACTTGTGTGATCTGGGTGTTGGGAGTTGTCGGATGGATTAGGGTCGAGTGGTCGGAGGAGATGAGATGGAGTTCTGTCTTGGACGCATTGAGAACCAGGTTCAAACTGGTGAGTAGGCTGTTAATAGATTGGAGGCAGTTTTCCCAGTAGGTGAGAGTTTTAGGGAGAGATTCTGTTATGGGGATCAGAATCTGCATATCGTCTGCATAGAGGTAGTGTATTAATTTTAGGTTTGTAAGCAACTGACAGAGGGGCAGGAGGTATATATTGAAGAGGGTGGGGGACAGGGAAGAGCCTTGTGGTACGCCTAATGTAGATTTGACGTCTGGAGATTCTTTATTATTAATTTTTACTTTGAAGCTTATTGCTGAGGAAGGAATTGAACCATCTGTGGTCAGATCCTGATAATCTGATTTCTGAAAGGCGATTTAGTAGGATGGCGTGGTTCACAGTGTCAAAGGCTGCCGAGATGTCTGGAAGGGCTAGGATGAAAGAGAGCCCTTTGTCAAGGCCCATGAGGATGTGTTCAGAGAGGGAGATAAGGAGGGGTTCCGTACTTAATGATTTACAAAAGCCATATTGGGATGGGTAGAGGATATTGTGTTCTTCCAGATAATCTGAGAGTTGTGTATTTACCAATTTCTCCATGATTTTAGCCAGAAAAGGGAGATAAGATATGGGGCAGAAATTGGAGGGTTCTCTTGTGTCAAGGTTGGGTTTCTTCAGAAGGGGTTTGAGAGAGGCAGTTTTTAGCCTATCAGGGTAGATTCCTTGGGAAAGTGAGCAGTTTATGATGTTGGCCAAAGGTCTAGAGATAGCATTCGGGATGAGGAGCAGGAGTTTAGTCGGAATGTGGTCTGATGGGTGGTTAGATGGTTTCAGCCTCCTAAGTATGGATTCAATCTCCAGTGGGGTTGTAGGTTCGAGGGAGTCGAGGATGGCTCCAGCGTGAAGTGTGGTATTGGAGATAAGGAAGGGGGGGGGGTTGCGTTGGTGGGGAGGCGCGCTAGTGTGTCTGCAGTTTTTTCTGAAAGAAGAGTGCTAGTTCATTTGCTTTGGAATAACCATTGAATAGATGAATCTGAGACTCAGGTAGGGGAATTTGCATGTCTCAGCCCCCTGGACTACTGTTGGTAACTTGGCAGTAAAATATCACTTTAAATCATAAAGAACTATGATTGGAAAAGTCCTACATTGGAGAATTCTGAATGAGAGAGGGATTTGCGAGAAAAATGTACTGAAAGCTAGTTCTAGGAAACAAACAGATTCTCACCCTGACTAACAAGGGGAGTCAGACCCTTGGGCACCCAGTTCTCAGACAACAAAGGAAAAAAAGCTAGGCAGGTTGAAAGGGTTTGTACACGTTCTCTTCCCATGGTCCGGACTGGGTCTTGTCCTTTTGGCTGAAATAAGGTAACCCATCCAGGCTGGGTAACAGCGAATGACTGGCCATGCGCTTAGTGGAGCTAAAATCCCTGTAAACTGAGATTGCGGAGGACCTGAATCACTGAATGCTAAACAAGTGTTAGAAGACAAGCTGGAACCTGTGCCATTCTGGTGGGTCCCTGGCATGGTGGTGGATATCTTCAGCAGCATCTCCTGGTTGCAGCACAGTGGGATGAACCCGCTGTCATGGCTCCTCCCCCTCAGTGTGCCAAGTGTCAGCACCAGAAGTTCCTGCAATGAGAGCAGGAACTTAAAGAATAAAAGTGCAGCACTATAGCACTTGCTTGCCTCGGCTACAGGCTTGTTTGTGCTAGTGCTAGTGCTGCTTCATTGTGTTTTGTCTCTCTGTGCTTTGATCTTCGTTGGACCCTGGATTTTGCCTTGTCTGCTCCTGCCTCGACCCTTACCTGCACTTGGATTCTGGTTTGTCTGCCAACTGTCTCAACCCTTGCTCGAAGTGGAATTTAAATTGTCATTGTCAGCCTTAGTTTCAATTCGGACCAGATCAGTCAGTGTCTTCCACCCTAACTCCTTGCTGACAGGTCCCCCTTAAGATTCCAGTTTGCACGGGTGTTGCGATTGGTGGTCTTGAGCCTGGAATGGAATGCGAACATTTATAGTATGCATTCTTTCCATATTGGGACTACTACAACTGCTGCAGAGATACGGTTGTCCGAGCATCTGATTCGGTTCATAGGGAGGTGGCGATCCAGGGCCTTTGCTTCATATTTGAGAATGTATCATCATGGGGGGTTGTAGGCTTGGTGGTTAGCCGGTGAGCAATGGGTGCTGCTGATCAGGCTATAGACTCACCCTCGCTGGGATGTAGTGGGAGGAGGAATAATGGAGGGCTGTTAACCTTGTGTGTTGGGTTGTTGTGGGAGAAGGTGGGAAAGACACATGCCCCCACCTTGCACATGTTAGTAAAAAGCTTGGGGGTCCAGTCCCTCCCTGGTGCCATTAAAATGTGGCAGAAGGAGCATCGGTTCCTCATCCTTGTCGTTGTGTGAGTGAGGGTAGGGATGCTGCGCCTCAGGAGCCGTTGCAGTATTTGTCAATAATTTGGAAATGCTGAATTCTTTCCTGAGGTTCGTGCGAGGTTTTTTCTTTTGGTTCTTTTGGGTTTTTTGGGGCAGTGCGGTGGAGACACTCAGTGGATTGGTGGTTTTCCCTCTCTCCTTATTTTAGGTGTTTTACGATAAATTGTTTTTGTGTGGGCATATATGTCGCAGTTTTGGAGGTGGAAACCTGAACCAAAACTGGCAATTGTTAATGATTTACGTTGTTAGGTGGGTGGCCAATGGGATGGATGGGGACTTGTGTTGCCAGGAAGGGGGGGGGGGGGGGGGGGGGGAGGCCGGTACACGAGGCAGCCAGTGAGCAATGGGGGCTGCTGCTCAGGCTGTAGACTCACCCTCACTGGGATGCAGTGGGAGGAAGAATAATGGTGGACTGTTAACTCTGTATGCCACTGGAGGCAGAGTGGCATGTGGTTCGGGGGTACTCCTGGGGGAATTCTGCGGAAAAAACTCTGTGCACAAAAACTTCTGCAAACTTTATATTTGTCAAAATAACACAATTTACATGACAGTCTTTAAGTAATTA
This sequence comes from Rhinatrema bivittatum, assembly GCF_901001135.1. NCBI lineage: Eukaryota > Metazoa > Chordata > Amphibia > Gymnophiona > Rhinatrematidae > Rhinatrema > Rhinatrema bivittatum. Next base: position 210,354,598 of record NC_042620.1, read on the forward strand.
CATTTTAAATTAATACAGAAAAAAGTTATTACTTAAAGATGCAGAATTTTAAATATTTTGAGCAGAATTTCCCTAGAAATTCACTGTAAGAGTGTCCCTTCCATTCGCTCTCCCTACTCCCCTGGCCACTTTTCCCTCTCAGGCCCCAACTCCTCCACCTGCCAGTATCTCTCCCCTCCACCTCTAAGCTCAACCCCTTCCACTCTATTGCCAGCCCCAGAGTTTGACCCCGTTCTCAGTACTGCCTCTTACACAGGCTCCCTCTGTCCCTCCCTCTCTCATACACATACTCCCTCTCTCTAATACACATATACACACCCTCATACAGGCTCCCTCACTCTCTCGCACACACACACATCCCCTCATACAGGGCCCTCTTTCTTGCATACACACCCACACAAGCTCCCTTTCTCTCTTACACATACATTCTCACCCAGGCTACTTATGTTTCTCTCTCACACACCCATTCACACAGGCTCTGTCTCACACATACACAATCCCTTTACATAGGCTAGCACCCTCACATACACCTCACATGTGTATTTTTCATACACATGAGCTCCCAATCTCTCATACACATACACATACACATTCCTTCACAATCTCCTCATATAGGCCTCCCTTTCTCTGAAACCCACACTCAAGCATCCCCCCCACTCCCTTACCTTCCATGGTCTCTCTCACACCCTCCTGCCCTCTCTCACCTTCCTCTCACCCACACCCTCTCCCCTCATATAGGCTCCCTCTCTCTGAAACCCACACTCAAGCATCCCCCCCCCCCCCTTGCTCTCTTACCTCCCATGCTCTCTCACACCCTCCTGCTCTCTCTCTCTCACTCTCTCCTCCCCCACACCCCCTCCCCTCATATAGGCTCCCTCTCTCTGAAATTCACACTCAAGCATGTCCCCTCTTACCTCCCATGCTCTCTCTCACCCTCCCCTCCCCCACATCCCCTCCCCTCATATAGGCTCCCTGTCTCTGAAATCCACATTCAAGAATCCCCTCCTCTCTTACCTCCCATGCTCTCTCTCACACCCTCCTGCTCTCTCTCACTCATCCCTCCCCCTCTCCTTTCACACACATAACACACACACACATTCTCTCTCACTGTGCCTTCCATCTTCACTGCGAGCGAAGCCCACTCTGTTCACGGCACACGGGGGCTTCCATTTCGCCACAAAAGGCACGTCAGGGCCTTCATCTTCACTGTGAAAAGAGCGCATCCCATGGGACACGCTCCGTTCGCGGCATGCCGGGGTCTCCTCTGCTATTTTCTGTGCAGAATTTGGCAATTCTGCGAAGAAAATGGCAATTCTGCGCCTGGGGGGGGAGGGGGGAATTCTGCGCAAATTCTGAGCTCTGCAGTACCGCAGAATTCCTCCAGAACTAGGCTGGGGCAATTATTATTTGTCATATTGTTGTTTGGGCTCGGCTTATGTTTTATTTCACAATAAACTGTGGCCTTATGTAAAGCTATGCCTTGTATGTTGTGGTGTTGTGGGGGAAGGGGGGGGAAATGTAGACGATGCACAAGTCACGCCTTGCACATGTTAAAAAATAAAAGAGGAGAAAAACAAAACAAAACTGCTTTCCCCACCTTAGAACAAAATGACAGCAGGCTTGGGGCTGCCCACTGCCGTTTCCAAATCCACACCCTGCAGGGCAGGAGCAACAGGGGGTTACTTCTGCCCCTCGCTACTTTGCTGACCTCAGGAAAGGGGTAAGACACCCTGGGAGGAGCGAAGAGGTGGTCTTATGAGGAAGGGTCAAGGGGATGGTAATTTTTCTGTTTTGGAAACTCTTTTTTTTTTTTTTTTGTTGACTTTCCAAAATGAAAGTAAAAGAAAAGAAAAAACATTTGGATATTTTTAATTTTATTTTGTTTTTACATGAAACAAAATGAAATACAGGAGTTTTGCCATGTTTTTCATTTTGTTTGAAAACAAATGCATATGCCTAATATCTAATGATTGTTAAAGAGATAGAGGAGAAGTAATATACAACTGCAATTATCTAACAGAGATGTTATGTCCGTGCTCACTTAGGATAGGCAAACACATGACCTTCTGATGTTCTTTTGATCTTCATTAGTTTCTGACATTAATACTTGATAAAAGTTATATTTCTGGAAGTATTTCTTTGGCCTGAGATAAAATTTTGGAGCTGTTTGTCAGGCAAAAAAATAAACAAATCCTTGCAATACTGTATTTGCTAATGCTATAGTTGGGCTCTAACAGAGATGTATTACCTTAACCTTTATAGGACTAAATCAGAAAAAAAAATAAACCAAGAGAATGATTTACTAAGCTTGTTTCCCATACAAAAAGATATGGGAGAAGAACCTCAGTGAATCAGGCCCTTAGAAATACCCACCACCTGAAAAAGAAGTCATTTTCTCAATGTATATTTAGTGAAAGGATGATTTGTTCAAACTCGCTAGGTATATATTGGATCAAGAAGATAATATACCTCCAGTGAGTGATTTTCAGAACCCCCCCAAAGCCCCTCTCTTTTCCCTGTCACAGTACTGAGGATGAATAATGATATTCCCCATTGCAGTAGAAATATCTCACAATAGGATTTTTAATAAAAATTCTTCAAAGGAACAGAATGAATTTCTTTGCTGCACTAAAAGTGACTATCAAATCACACCGAGTCATGCAAGATTGAACTAAGAAATTGCAGGCATATTTCTAAGGGAATGCTTTATAGGATCCACCACTTAATTGCATTACAGCTCAGGTAGAATACTGTAAAAGGACTCCTTCTGTGCTATGCTTATGAGAAAAATCTTTTAAAAATGCAGATCAGTGGATGAATCAGAAAATTGCTATTTTATGAGCAGTACTGAAAATCCAAAGAATTTATAAGGTTTGTCCATGAAATTACAGTGTTCTACTAGACAGGGCCATGCCTAAGGATTTTGGTACTTGAGGCAACATTCTGCCGCTGATATGCACAATGCTGACAATGGTATATCAGTGCCTCCCCCCAATGGTGATAGCTTCAACAATTGCCAATCTACCTTGCTTTCACCAAGGCACTGCTGAGAGAGAGAGAGAGAGAGAGAGAGAGAGAGAGAGACTCCGACTGACTAGCCATAATGCCCTCTCCCTAGATATCCCTATGGGAGGCCCACCTAGTAACTGGAGGTGAGATTTAGGTATTAGTGTAGGGGGTTAGAGGCCACTTTGACACTTTCCCTATCTGCAAAAACTGCACTTGTCCACATTAAATTTCATCTACCATTTGGATGCTCAATCTTCCTGTCTCACAAGGTCCTCCTGCAATGTATCACAAACCGCTTGTGATTTAAATAATTACTCTGAATAATTTTGCATCATCTACAAATTTCATACCCTTACTCGTCATATTCCTTTTGAGATCTTTTATAAATATATTGAAAAGTAAAGGTTTAAGTACAAATCCCTGAGGCACTCCGTACACTGTTTACCCTTTTCTACTGAGAAAATTGACCATAAGAACATGCCATACTGGGTCAGACCAAGGATCCATCAAGCTCAGCATCCTGTTTCCAACAGTGGCCAATCCAGGCCATAAGAACCTGGCAAGTACCCAAAAACAAAGTCTATTCCATGTTACTGTTGCTAGTAATAGCAGTGGCTATTTTCTAAGTCAACTTAATTAATAGCAGGTAATGGACTTCTCTTCCAAGAACGTATCCAATCCTTTTTTAAACACAGCTACACTAACTGCACTAACCACATCCTCTGGCAACAAATTCCAGAGTTTAATTGTGCATTGAGTAAAAAAGAACTTTCTCCGATTAGTTTTAAATGTGCCCCATGCTAACTTCATGGAGTGCCCCCTAGTCTTTCTATTATCCGAAAGAGTAAAAAAACAATTCACATCTACCCGTTCTAGACCTCTCATGATTTTAAACACCTCTATCATATCCCCCCTCAGCCGTCTCTTCTCCAAGCTGAAAAGTCCTAACCTCTTTAGTCTTTCCTTATAGGGGAGCTGTTCCATTCCCCTTATCATTTTTCTAGCCCTTCTCTGTACCTTCTCCCTCGCAATTATATCTTTTTTGAGATGCGGCAACCAGAATTGTACACAGTATTCAAGGTGTGATCTCACCATGGAGCGATACAGAGGCATTATGACATTTTCCGTTTTATTCACCATTCCCTTTCTAATAATTTCTAACATTCTGTTTCCTTTTTTGACTGCCGCAGCACACTGAACCAACAATTTCAATGTGTTATCCACTATGACGCCTAGATCTCTTTCTTGGGTTGTGGCACCTAATATGGAACCTAACATTGTGTAACTATAGCATGGGTTATTTTTCCCTATATGCATCACCTTGCACTTATCCACATTAAATTTCATCTGCCATTTTGATGCCCAATTTTCCAGTCTCAGAAGGTCTTCCTGCAATTTATCACAATCTGCTTGTGATTTAACTACTCTGAACAATTTTGTATCATCTGCAATTTTGATTATCTCACTCGTCGTATTTCTTTCCAGATCATTTATAAATATATTGAAAAGTAAGGGTCCCAAAACAGATCCCTGAGGCACTCCACTGCCAACTCCCTTCCACTGAGAAAATTGTCCATTTAATCCTACTCTCTGTTTCCTGTCTTTTAGCCAGTTTGCAATCCACGAAAGGACATCGCCACCTATCCCATGACTTTTTACTTTTCCTAGAAGCCTCTTATGAGGAACTTTGTCAAACGCCTTCTGAAAATCCAAGTATACTACATCTACCAGTTCACCTTTATCCACATGTTTATTAACTCCTTCAAAAAAGTGAAGCAGATTTGTGAGGCAAGACTTGCCCTGGGTAAAGCCATGCTGATTTTGTTCCATTAAACCATGTCTTTCTATATGTTCTGTGATTTTGATCTTTAGAACACTTTCCACTATTTTTCCTGGCACTGAAGTCAGGCTAACTGGTCTGCAGTTTCCTGGATTGCCCCTGGAGTCCTTTTTAAATATTGGGGTTACATTAGCTATCCTCCAGTCTTCAGTTACAATGGATGATTTTTTTTTTTAATTTTATGTTTTGCAATTTTACAATTATTTCAAGAACAATCTTGTACAGAAATCAGAGAATACATTGTAATCCATACAGATACTGTTTTGTACACAATATCATCAGGCTTTTAAACAAAGTAAAAAGGAAAATTCTTTTATAGTATCTCTTCTAGAGATCCACAAAGGGGGGGGGGGGCGGGTCTTACCAAACCTGAAGGAAAAAAAAATTCTTAACATGCAAGAAATAACCAGATTACAACGACTCTAATTTCTTATGAGAGACTAGGAGCCTCTTCGCGGGATACTCCATCTTTTGCGACTGGGATCTTACCCACTAAGAATTGCGTTAACTGGGGTGGATCAAAAAAACCATAAGTATTTTGTAAATATTTTACCACACATTTGCATGGAAATTTAAGGAAATATCTTGCCCCAATTAGTAAGACCTGAGGTCTCAAAAGTAAGAATGTTTTCCTCCTTCTCTGTGTCTCTCGAGACAGATCAGGGAAGGCTCTCACCAAAAGGCCAAGAAATCTTTCATTCCTATGTTTTATTCACAATCTTAACAGCCTGTCCCTATCTGTCTCCGAGGCAAAAGTCACTATCAGTGTTGCCGGAATATCCATTTCTGTATCCAATGTTTCCAAAAGTGCAGTTATATTAAGAGTTTGATCAATCACAGGTGCCACAGTCTCTGATTCACCTCCTTGGTTTTCTGCCTCTACTCTAGGCTTCAATAAATAAAATGATTTCAGTATCATTGGACTTTGATCTGCAGGAATTTTTAATATTTCAGACATATATTTATTAAAGACTTCCCTTGAAGATCTCATTGGTAATTGGGGAAAATTTATATATCTTAAATTCCGACTCTTTGCATAATTCTCTAAATTTTCTATCTTTTGAACAATAGTCTTATTATCTTTCATAAGCATTGATTGCGTTTGCTGAATCATTTTTATCTCAGTCCGAATAGAAACAATTTGTTGCTCTAATTCCATATTTGACTTCTCAAACACTTCCAGCTTCTTTTCATGCCTTCTCAGTTGTTCCGTTACTGGTGTAAACTGCTGTAGTATATTAGTTCTCATTTCATTTATGGCTTCCCACAAAGTCTCAAAAGAAAAGACTACAGGTCTTGCCATAGGTGGTATTTCTCTCGTGGGAAAAGAAGCAGGTTGTTAATACAAACAAAAAAGTGTGTTTTTTGTTTGTATTAACAACCTGATTTTCAGTTGATAGGGATTAATTTGGAAATCTTTAGCTCAGGTGATTTTTTACATATAGGCACATGAACTATGTTTGCTTTTATTGGAACCTCTCTGTTGGGATGCCCTAACTCTTCTGTTTCATTAGTATCCTTCAAGGATACATTCCTCTGAACCATGCACAGCTGAGTGGCTGTCGGCTTTCCCCCTTGTTCTACTTTAAAAGCTGCTTTATCTCTTTTTTAAAAGCTAGTGCCAGCAGCTTGGTTCCACTCTGGTTAAGGTGGAGCCCATCCTTTCAGAAAAGTCTCCCCTTTCCCAAAAGATTTCCCCTGTTTCTTACAAAACTGAATCCCTCTTCCCTGCACCATCGTCTCATCCATGCATTGAAACGCCGGAGCTCTGCCTGCCTCTGGAAACCAGTGAGGGGATCTGCGAGAGTGGAATATCCCGGAAAGCACTGATGATAATAGTTCACAAATCCTAAGAACATTGTAAGGCACAAAGACTGAATGGCTGGGGCCAGGTTAGGCTAGCCTTCTGCTTAGCTGGGTCCATTAGAAAACTTGTCCAGGAAATGATGTAGCCTAAAAAAGGGAGGTGCTCTTGTTCAAAGAGGCATTTCTCAAATGTTGCATAGAGATGATGGTACCTTAGTTATTGGAGAACTTGTTTCATGTGTTCTGAATGTGATGCCAGGGATTTCAAGAAGATAAGGATATCATTCAGATAGATCACAATGTAGGAACACAGGAGGAGATCTCAAAAGATTTAATTTATTATATTTTGAAATATGACTGGAGCGTTGCGAAGTCCAAATGCATGCAGAGAAATTCACAGGTATTGAAAACTGTTTTCCACTCATCTCCTTGTTTAATGCAAATGTAATTATAAGCTCCTCTTAGATCCAGCTTGGTGAAGATTTTAACACCTTGTAGGCAGTTGAAGAGCTCCAAGATGAGGGGGAAGAGGATAGTGTTTCTTTTTAGTAATGGCATTGAGGGTCCTGTAATCAATACAGAGTTGAAGTATCCTATCTTTTTTGGCCAGAAAAAGAAACCTGCTCCTGCAGGTGAAGAAGAAGGCCAAGTAAAACCCCTTGCCAGGTTTTCCTTAATGTACTTGCTCATGGACTCAGTTTCAGGTAGACCCTTCTTCATGGAGGTATCTTATCAGGAAGGAGGTCTATGCCACAATCAAAAGACCAATGAGGTGTAGAGACTCCACTAGGGTCAAGCAGGCTGGAAGTTGAATGAAGGTGAAACAGCTGGCAGAGCAGGAAGGGACCCACCAGGCTAATTCTAAGGAGGACCAATTAATCATTGGTTGATGTTGCTGAAGCCAGGGTAACCACAAGATGATGGAGTTTACTGCTTGCGAGATGACATGAAAGGAAATAATTTATGAGTGGAGGAGACCAGTGTGAAGAGATGAGAGAATCTTCATCTCTGTGAGCTGGCCAGGAAGGGGATCCCCATAAACTGAAAAAAAAAATGGTCACAGTTTGCTTCAGGAGGACAGTTTGTATTTGATATTGCCGGCCAGGGCTTGATCTATGAAGTTCCTTCCGGCTCCAGAGCCTAGAAAGGCTTTAGTGTGGACTTGGCCTCATGCTATTGAGATTGAGATGAGAACCAGAAGTTGAGGGGTTGAAGTCATCCTACCTAGGCTTAACTCCCCGGTCAACCCTAGGCACATGAGTTTCCCTGCTTCTCCGGACAATGAGACCCCATGTGACTGCTGCCTGAACAGTACAAACACAGGCCCAACTGCCTCCTGCAAAGCTTTTTCTCTAGAGAGAGCTTGCTTCTCCTCAAATGCATGGGTTCCTCTGAGGTTCTTGAATCTGGAGCAGGGGTCGGAGTCAGAGGATGTTGAAAATGATTGTCATTTAAGTTTATTTTCCCAAGCCCACTCCTGGAAATAGCAATGAATGTAACCAGCTAGGGAGATCAGGGCATCCAGTGAGGTGGGTACATCTCAGCCAGTCAATTCATCCTTGATTCTGTCTGAAAGGGCCTGCAAGAATATGGCCATAAGACTATCCTCTCCCCAGTGTAACTGAGGCTTGGGTATGGAACTCAATGGTGTATTTAGTTTGGGAACCCAGACAGATCCTGAGCAAGTCAACGACTAGGATGGATGTTTGGCTGGGTTTATTTAAAAAAAAAAAAAAGTATTTACTAATTTTTATATACCATCTATACAGACATATGTTTGAACTAAGTGGGTCCTCAAAGACTAGGCAAAATTATTAAAGGAAGTCAGGAAGACTTTGAAGGAGAGGATCTTCATGTTCCCATATGGGAGAGACCCAAGCTAGAGCAAGGAAAGAAAATAGGTGACCTTGGAACTATCAGTTGAAAAGAGTCTGGACTGCAGTTCAAAGTGCATGTGGCACTGGTTAATAAAACCGTAACATTCCTTGGGATCGCCCATGTAGTGAGGAGGTGTCTGAAGTTGAGATACCAGTCTTGAGAAGATGGCAGTGCTTGTAGGAGGAGAAGACACTGAAGGAGCAACTGGAGGAGGCATCCATGCAGTATGCGAGCTTCTCCAGAATGCTGTAACCTGATTTAGCATGCTTTGTTGTTCTTGGACTCATTGAGCCAGACTCAAGATTGCCTGGAGTGAGGATAAGACCTCCAAGTCCATGACTTCAGCAAATCTGTAAGATCCATTGACCCTTGTTGCTGTGGTGAGATTGACTCAAGCTATAGGGAAAGCGCTTTATGTCCTCACAGACAGCTGGTGGACCTAGGCTGAGAAGAGACGGGTCAGGGGCTTCACCTGTACCAACTTCTTTCATCTTGGATTCAGCTCTTGGATTCCGGGGGCTGGCAGGTCTTAGGAGCCCCACGTTCATGCCTAGAGGGTAGGTATGAGCAGAAGAAGGGCACCCAGGTGCGGCTTTGGAGCCGTCATCATGATTGGGACCTGCGTTGTTTGAGAGGCATCAGAGATCTACAATGCTAGGCAGATTATAATAAGTACATCCATAAAAATAAATGAATAATAAATACAAATATTCAAAATAAAACAGAGAAAACAAAGAAGCAACTTAATACAAACTTCATAATAAAACATATATTCAATAAAAACAAGATAGTAACAAATTAGGTACCATAAATTAAAATATTTAAAACAAATGAACCGGCTTGAATGATCGTCTGATTCTAAGCATATAACTTAAGGATAATTCACAATGTTATTGCCCAATACAATAAAAATGGATATATTTATAGGCTGAATGTTCAGAGTTATTATTAGAGATATGCTTCGGGTAAAAGTTTCATGTCAGCTTCATTTCGGGACTCCCCCATGGGAATTTCGTTTTTCCCGTGGTTCGGGGTTAGTGCGCACTATCGGGGAGAGTTAGTGTGCTAACTCCCCGATAGCACACACTAACTCTGACAGGTTAGTGCACACTATCAGGAGTTAGTGCGCGCTAACTCAAAAATGATTTTTTTCTGAAATTTCAGAAAAAATTAAATTGTTTTTTGGTTCTGCTGAACCATTCTGAATTAGGCAATTTCGTTGACATTGCCTATTTCGGGAAAAACGATTGCACATCCCTAGTAGTTATATGCAAACTCTTTTATAGGAAGTAACTTTGTGTTATAATTAGTGAGGTTTGGGTGGACCCTTGGACACTGTGGCAGCTGCCACGGGGGCAGTCCTGTGAGGGGCCACAGGTCAGGCTCAGCTGAGGACACACAAACACAGAGAGATTGATCTTTATTTAGACAATGTTGTGTAGCCACCAGAGGTGGTAGTGATGAGTAGTTGAAGTAGCCCGGCTGGGCAAGTATCCCTCAGGCGCTGGAACAGCAACTCCTCCGGTAGCAGTGCTGTAGAGGAAAGAACTGAGAATAACGAGTACAGTGGAATATGAACAAGTTCCAGTATGGAGAACCCCAGGATAGGAAGAGTGAGTACCTGATCCCTGAGAGCTGAGAAGCTTGTAGGAGAGGTACTCACACAGCGGTCCCACGTAGGAAATGGCACCAGGGCTGGAACGGAGGCAGGCCCTCAAGGAGCGAGTACCTGGTTCCAGGGAAAGTTCTGAGGTGAAGATGGTAGTACTCACTGGTGTTGAAGATAGCGGATTCTTCCAGGCAGAAGAGAAGGTAGGAGCAGGCAGCGAGTCAGGGAACATGGGCCCTCGAGGAGCGAGTACCGGTTTCCTGATAGCGACCTGAAAAGCAAGTGAGGCCCCCGAGGAGCGGGTACCCCATTAGCTTTAAGAGTCCAATGAAGATTGGAGGCAGAGTAGCTGGGTATGGAAAGCGAATCCCATTCATAGAATTCCCCTTGCTAACTCAAAGGCTAGCAAACAATGTAGGCTTTAAATATCGGGGCAGCGTGATGTCATCACAGGGGGACGCCCCTGAGGTTCACACCAAGTAGGAAATAAGAGCGAGGGTCATGCGGCACACGCGGCCTAATGTACAGACAGAGCATGGCGGGAGGCAGCGCCCAAGCCGGGGACACTGGAGAGGATGGCAGACAGACACCGCAGAAGCCAGATGTCCATTAGCAGCAAGAGGAGGAGCAAAAAGAGAGAGGTAGGAGGAGTGCAGCCGTCAGGAAGGAATGGTTGCAACACTTTGCTCAGATAATCTGATGAAAATTACAGAAGTTTGATTTAGCTATTCTGTCTTCCTTTTGGATTACAGGTGGTACACTGAAGACAAGAAATTGGACATCCAAAAGTTTAATTATTTCCTATCAGAAACATGCAACAAACTGGGAGCCCCAATCAGAAATGATATGAGATGGCAGGCCATGCAGATGCACTACTTTTTGAACTAACAGGTCTGCCAATTTCATGGTAAGAGAGAAGACCATTAGTAGCTATTAAATGGGCCATCTTAGTGAATGAATCCACCAGCACCAGAATCATGGTTTTTCCTAGTGAAGATGGTAAATCGATATTGATTTGGTCCCCATTCCCATGATTTTAAGGGTACTGGTAATGGCAATAGTAACCCATGAGGATAGTGATGTGGTACTCTGTTAAATATTAAGTCCATTCTGGACACCAACATTTGTGGGTAATTCATTTCTTAGTCTTGTAGCAAATGGGATGACTTACCAACAGGGAATTATAGCAGTTTCAAAGACTCTTGTGTACATAAAATTGATCCTTTCTATAAAGGAAGGTTTTTCCACAGGCTGCATAGAGAAGTAAATATTCAAAGATATCTGGTTAAGTAAGTTAGTCAGATAAGACTTATTCAGCTAACTTACAAGGGATATTCAGCAGAATGACTATGCTACTGAATATTCCCATAAAACTCTTTAGTTACCTAGTTAAATATTAGCCGGCTTACTTTAGACCTGCTATTGAGCAGGTCTAACATCCAGTTAATTTAACTGGATAAGTTTGAATATAATTACTTAACCGGCTAAGGGGGTCATTTTCTAAAGGGATCGCATGTGAAAGGGGACTTTTCGCGTGTGATACCTAGATCGGGGTGGAGACAGGGCGGCGTTGGGGCGGACTCCGCGAAGACTTCGCTGTCGGCAAAAAGGTAGGATACCTTATTGCTGCCAGTAACGTGCCCAATAGCACCACCTTTCACGGTGGCGCTATTGGTTTGTGAAAGCCGGCAGCGATCGCACAGCGGTGGTGCGAGCGCTGCCGACTTTCGCAGGCCCCCCCCCCCCCCGTCCCTTGGTACCACGCAATTCACTAAGGCCTGCGATTTTAGAAAATCCAGGCCTAAGGGCCTGATTTACTGAGGCTTTTCTCTCATTATGTGTCTATGGGAAAAATGGTAGTAAATGAGGCCCTAAGTTAGCTGGATAAGTAGCTCCTCCCTGGAAAGCCCATATCCTGCCCACCACTTATCTGGCTATCTACTTAACTGGATAAGTGGTGGCCAATGAACGGGATGAAATATTTAGCTGATGCCACTTAGCCAGATAAGTCTCTACCAAATATTGTCCTCACAGTGTCTTTTTCTTCCTTTTCCTTTTCCAGTTCCTGCAGCCAGGATACAGTTTCAGGTATTACCTCCATCAAGTCAGGATTTCTGGTTCCAAGAGCAAATCTTTCTGATTAGAGTATTTTGGTTGGAGCTTCTGGTTCTTCTCCTTCTATCCAGGACACAGCATCTGCCTTTCTGTTCATGAAGTCTGGTCGGTATGTTAATATGAAGTCATATCGAGAGAAGAAAAGAAACCATTGAGCTTGCCTGGAATTCATGTTGTGAGTGGTCTTAAGGAATTCTAATTTTTTTGTGGTCCATGAAAACCTGGACTTGATGTTGGGTCCCCTTCCAAAAGGCAATGCCATTCCTCAAAAGCAGATTTTATGGCCAGGAATCCTTTTCATAGACATGATAGTTTTTCTCTGCAGCTGAAAGCTAATGAAATTAGAAAGCAAACAAATGGAAAAAATCTTTAGGTTCCCTTCTTTGAGATGATATAGCCCTGATAGCTATCCTAGATGCATCAGCCTCCACAGTAAATAGTGCTGTGGGTCCAGGTGTAGCAAGATTGGGTACTTGAGAAAGATGGTGAAGAGAGGTTTTTAAGTGGTGTGCTTATATGGTTTTAAAATTCATTAAACAGTCCCTAAATAAATCAGGACCATGATTATAACAGTTGGAGGACTTTTGTGAACTTTGAATTATATTGAAATTCCAGAATATGAGTCCCATTTAAAAAGCTTTAATATAAATGTGAGGTCCAGGAAACAAATAGGTGCTCCAGAGTCAATCATGGCTAGAACGGGGATTCCATTAGCCCCCCAGGAAAGTTGTACTGGAATAATAATATGAGAGAGACATGTTCCCTGGGCAGTATAAACACTCAGAGGACAGTTACCTTCCAGCCCATTTCCTCTATTGAGGCCAAGATTCTGTGTTTCCCTGCTGGGAATGAACCTGATTCTGAGGTCTACTTTGGCAGGTATTTCAGAAGTGTCCTGGGAGCTTGTAATAAAGGCTCAGACCTCTTGAAGGCACCACTTCTTTTCTTATTAGAGAGGTGGCTTCTCATGCTGTCAACCAGTATGGGCTGTATGGAGGTTAGTGGTCTCTTGGTAGGGCCTACCTGGCCCCTCATGGTTTGTAACTCTCTTTCTTTCTCTTGGCTTTGTTCTCCTCTCAGGTCTCACACACAAGGTGAGCAAAATCTCCTGGTTGGCTGGGAGTTCTAGCCAGGCCAGTTTTCCTTACCCTACCGAAAGTGAGTCCACTGTGCTGTTTCATTCCAGTGCAGATCATTTGCCAAGTGGTTTAACCCCATAAAGTGTTCTGTTATGCTCTGTCGGCCCTGGTGAAGCCCCCAAGATCTTGCTTTCCATCAACTGAATATGATCTGGTTCACTGAAAGCCTGGGAGAGGGCGGTCACAAATGGGTCTATTTGGTTAAGGATGGAATCATCTCATTTAAAAAATGGTGTTACCCATTTCTGGGCCGCCTTGAGTGCATCCAACAGAGAGTACAGGTGTAGACAAAACTATAGTTTGCACTAGTGTAAAAAACCTCATAACTTGCTTCTATTTCCACCAAACGTTTTGGGACATGGCAGTTAGGGTTCCAGAGGTGGAGGACCCAGCCAGGGCTGCTCACTCTGACAAGTTGTTAGACTCAATGAAAGATTGTGATTGGCTGATTACAGCCTGCTCGGAAACCTTCCCAAGAAAGGGGAACAATTTAAATTCTCACGGTGCGTTTATAGGTGTAGTTTAGTTGAAAATATTACTAATTATTGAAAAAGTTTTCAAATGTAAACTAATCCCAACAACACCCCCAAAAAATCATGAAATTGCAATTTTTGATACAAACAATATACAAAAATGCCTTATTTACTGTCCACCAAGCCTCCTAGAATTAAACATCTCCCCACTAATTGAGTTTATAACAACACACTTAAACATCTCTAAACCTACCATAGTGCTAGGAGATTTTAACCTTCACATGGACATCCACCCTCTATCAAATACCTGCCAGATACTTATAGACACAATGAAAGCACTAGGATTCATACTAATTACTGACAAATCAACACACAAAGCAGGACACTCTCTCGATCTAACTTTCATCAACCACAACTGCTTAGAACATATTAAAACTGATTAGACACAAATTCCTTGGTCAGACCATTTCCTCATTCATTCCAACATCAAATTCCATAAACCACAAAAAAACCAAAACTCAAAACCTATAGAATTCAAGTATCGACTGCCTTATAATATTGAAAAACTAAAAGACAAATTAGAAGAAATATTTATAGATCTTGACTACAAAGACTGCAGTACCGCAACGGAAGCATGCTTAGACACAACCAAGAAAATAGCAGATGAAATAAACCCCATTAAATTAATACGTAACAAAGAAACAAAACAAAATAGTCCCTTGTACAATGAAAAAATAAAAGAGGCAAAGAGAAATCTCAGGAAAAAAGAAAAAGAATGGAGAAAGTACAAAACAACTGAAACTCTAGCTAAATTCAGAAAACACCTAGCTTTTTACAAACAATTAATACTTGATGCAAAGAAAAATACTACAGCAATAAAATAGAAAAGTTTGCTAATAACCCAAGAACCTTATTCACTATAGTATCAAATCTTACCAATGACAAAACAGAATCACCTCAGAACCTACCAGAACTAAGATGTAACGAAATAGCAAAATTCTTCAGTGACAAAATTACAAACTTAAAAACCAAAATTCCAAACACCACCAAACAAGATATTAAAATGCACAAAAGATATGTTAAACAATGGTCTTCATTTAATGAGATAACAGATCTGGAAGCAGAATCCATACTAAAAAACTTAAACCCGGCTCCTCATATAATTGACTCACTATCAACATTTGAAATAAAAAAAAGCAGCTAACACCATCTCCCCAATGTTAGCTAAGATCTTAAACCTATCCTTAGAATAATACAGGCATCCAGGACCTCACTCACTCGCAACCACCCCCTTACAATCAATTAAATACAGAGACATTATTGGGTAAAACAAGGCCGCAGCTTTAATCACCAAACGGTCCGAGCCTTTAACACAGAAATAACAAAATACATCACATATTTTGGTATAGCAAACAGCCCCCCACCGGTCTATCCGCCACCATCCGGCAAGATAGCTTAACCAGCCACACGGCTCGCTCTTTGGCCTCCCACACACCAGGTTCTGACTCCCGCCTCCCACCTGTCGGGAGCCAACCTGGGTGGACTCCCGCCACCAAATAGCAAGGAGTCTGGCCAAGGAGCTCCCGCCACTTTCCGGCAAGGAGCCAACCACTGACAACGTCCCCGTTGCCAACCGTTTGCTTATTACCATAATCCATCCAACATATCACCATAATTGAACCAGTATGCTCGGACCAACCGCGCTGCGACAAACACTTAGCCCCAACAATTCCCCAAACAAAACAACTAGCCAAAAGGGTGGGTGGGAGGGTCGCGGAAAAACGAACCGACACAAACCGCTAAGCCCCAGAACTGCCGCGCCGAACTCACTCTCCCCCCCCCCTTCCTTAGCTTTCAAAATATTTTTTAACCAATCCGCCCGTTCCCCCGATTCCCGCAGTTTTCCCTGGGCCAATCCCTGACTACCACGCTCACTCTCTCCACTCGTCAACCCCCCCCCCCCCCCTTCTCTTTATTTTTATGTACGCGATCCCATCCCGTCGTTCTAAACCCGCATCGCGTCTCGCTCACCCCCCCCCCCCCCCCCCCCCCTTCACCGTCCGCTCCTCGAGTGGGCCTGGGCCAGCATTAGTCCGACCGTCCAGACACAAGGTCCGTTCGGTCTTCCATAATACAGGCATCCAGGACCTCACTCACTCGCAACCACCCCCTTACAATCAATTAAATACAGAGACATTATTGGGTAAAACAAGGCCGCAGCTTTAATCACCAAACGGTCCGAGCCTTTAACACAGAAATAACAAAATACATCACATATTTTGGTATAGCAAACAGCCCCCCACCGGTCTATCCGCCACCATCCGGCAAGATAGCTTAACCAGCCACACGGCTCGCTCTTTGGCCTCCCACACACCAGGTTCTGACTCCCGCCTCCCACCTGTCGGGAGCCAACCTGGGTGGACTCCCGCCACCAAATAGCAAGGAGTCTGGCCAAGGAGCTCCCGCCACTTTCCGGCAAGGAGCCAACCACTGACAACGTCCCCGTTGCCAACCGTTTGCTTATTACCATAATCCATCCAACATATCACCATAATTGAACCAGTATGCTCGGACCAACCGCCACAGGCACAGGCAATCAATGCCCTGTGACCCCCCAAAGATGCGACCTTGTTTACCTTGGAAATAACTCTTCCAAGGCCTCTTGAATCGAGTTCAGGAACAGGTCCATTCCTAAGAAGGAAAGGTGCACCCCATCCTCTCGGAATAGACCCGTAACCGCACCCCATGACCAATCATATTTGATGTGGCGACCCCCCAGACGTGATAACCAGGCCCCAATTTGCTGGTTCGCCTTTGATCTGCAACGTCGCCACATAATGTTACCCCCCTCAACTGGCCGGACAACAATGTCCGACCAGCACAAAATAGTCGTAGGCAGCAATATGGATATTGTCATTAAGTCCTTCCGAACTATGTTGATAAATTGCTTGGCCGTCATTGTACCCCAATCATTTCCCCCCAAATGCACAACCAACACCCGAGGCGCAGCACGACGCTCTCGCTCGCGCTTCACGCAAGGAATGAGCTCGTTCCAAAGCATTCCTCTGCGCCCCAACCAACGAACCCGCACCCCTCTGTGCTGCAGCTCCAAATGCTGGCCATAAGGACGGCCGCAGGCATGTCTGTGCGCCCAAAAAATGTATGAATGCCCAATGATCCACACTTCCATTGTCTCAGGCACCGCACCTGCAAAGAAACAGAAGTTAGATATTGCTCATTTACGCCCAGCATCCGGGCGAACATAACTCCTGTACGCTCCAGACCTCCACCGGCCAATCCGCTGTATTACGTTTCCGGTCAACCCCGCACTTGCCGCCGAAGTTGCCGCTCCAATTCTAAAGGAATGCGTCCCAAATCGCCTTCCTTCCAAACCTACCAAGTGCAAAGCCCTACGAAGTACCATTGCAAACTGATACTTAGTCAATGGTCGGAGGTTCTCATGCACCAAAAAGTGTTCCGCCCCTTCAGGGCGCCTTTGACAATATAACCCTGCATTTCGCACTGGACACGAAACTAACCCCGGCACTGCGGACAACACCACCGGCGAACCGCGCCCCTGCTGATCCGTTTTTGATTTAGGAATCATAATCACCACCGATTTATTTGTCACCACTATGTTCCGCGCTAAAACTCCTGGATAATCCCTGTTACCAACCGCGCGAGCTACCAACTCACTGATCCGGAAGGCTCCAAAGAACGCGAAAACAAATGCCACCCTAAATAAACACGTTTCATACGAGGATGAGCACACTTCCGACAAAACTTCCCACAACATGACTAAAATATCATGCGTGATTGGAAGTCTCTGATCAGGCCTACTGACTGTCCCCCGAGACCAACCCACCAACAACCGTCGCACTATGAATCGACCCGCTGGAAATCCCCAACCATGCGCTTTCATGAAGAACGAGAAACCTGTCAACTGCCGACCTACCGCCGACCGCGAACAACCACTCGCCCTCGCGTGCTCGATGAATCGCACTAGCGCCATATCCGAAATCGGACCTCCCCCCCAACCTAAAGCCAACAAAAACGCTGCCACCCTTCTTGCCCCACCCACATAACTTTTCCATGTTGAAGGAGCTAATGAAGCTCGCAGCATTTTCCAGGATTCTGGGAACCAAATCTCCAAAGGGAAGACGGCACCGGTATTCCACAAAGCTCCGCTTCTGGGGCAAGTTCTCGAAACAAATCCCACTTGAAACGAGAAAGAGAGTCAGCCACACCATTAGATACTCCCGGAACATGTCGGGCCCAAATTGTCACATTTAAGAACATACATTGTAAAATCAACTCACGCAAAAGCTCTGAAACGCGACAACAACGAGCCGATCTCTTGTTGATAACTTCGACTACTCCCATATTATCACTCCAAAACACCACTCTCTTTCCCCTTAACTGAGCTCCCCAGATGTGCACCGCCACCACAATTGGAAATAACTCCAGGAACGCGATATTCCTTGTAACCCCCGCAGTTACCCAGTCGTCCGGCCAACCAGCAGCACACCACGCTCCTTGAAAATAAGCCCCAAAACCCACTGACCCCGCCGCATCCGTGAACAATTCCAAATCTTGGTTTGACATAGGGTCAGATTGCCACAATGCCACTCCATTAAACTTGTCCAGGAAAGCATCCCATAACCGCAGATCCTCTCGTAACCAACGCGAATTCCTAACTCTATGATGCCTTTGTTTTAATCCACACATCGCATGTGACAACCTACGCAAGAACACTCTGCTCATAGGTATGACTCGGCAAGCAAAATTGAGACTTCCAACTAATGACTGTAATTCTCGCAAAGTCAACTTAGGTCGACTCACGGCTTCCCTCACCAAGACACGTAAATGCTCCACCTTATCCACCGGCAAACGCGATACCATAGCCACTGAATCAAGCTCAATTCCTAGAAAAACCAGACTAGTACTAGGCCCCTCAGTCTTATTCTGCGCAAGAGGAATCCCAAAATCTTCAGCCACTCTCTGAAAACATTCCAACAAACGCCCACATTCTCCTGACCCGGCACCACCCACAAACAGAAAATCATCCAAATAATGCACTAGCATTGTGGATCCAGCTTTGGTCTGAACTACCCAGTGCACAAAGGAACTAAATTTCTCAAAATAAGCGCAAGCTATTGAGCAACCCATCGGCATGCACTTATCAAAATAATACTCCTGTTTGAATCGAAACCCGAACAAATGGAAACTGTCCGGGTGAACCGGCAATAGTCGAAAGGCCGATTCAATATCAACCTTAGCCATCAAGGCACCCGGACCGCCCCGCTTGACTACACGCACCGCCGAGTCAAAAGATGCATATCGCACCGTACATAATTCTCTAGGGATGCCCTCATTTACCGACCTGCCCTCTGGGAAAGAAAGATTGTGAATAAGCCTAAATTTACCAGGCTCCCTTTTAGGAATCACTGCCAAAGGAGACAACACCAAATCCTGAAACGGAGCCTCCTTGAACGGACCAGCAATTCGTCCTAATACAATTTCTGCCTGCAACTTATCCTGTACCACTTCAACCGATCGCCGCACTGACGGACAATTGTCCCCCCCCCCTATTTCCCTTCCCCCACCAAACGGTATCCGAAAACCATCTGTAAAACCCTGCAATAATAAAAACGCCGCTTCCTTGATCGGGTACTCACTCAACCAAGGCCGCATCACATCCACTCTAATAGGAGTCGGCGCTCGTTCACAACCCCGGTTTACTTGAACTTTTTGCGGACTGAGCCGCGGCCGCACCCTCTCCCTGTCGCTTGAAGCATTTAGCAGCCGGATGTCCTGCTCCACAAGCGGAGCAAGCATGCCGGAATTTACAATCCGGGAAGTTGCATGTGGAACGATTATATCGCCAGCACACATCACTTCGCCCCCCACCACTCTGTCCGGATCCACTAACGGAAGCGTCCCTCCGAAAGGACCGCCCTGATCCGACGCCAGCCCCTAAACCCTGCCCCGAACCACCCGCAGGAGCCTTGGTGGCCATCTGTGTAAGCCAAAGCCCCACATCCTGCGTTCCCCAAGAAATGAACTTATTCTCCTCCATACGGTCTCGGAATCTCTCATCATAATTTAACCAAGACCAACCCTCATAAGTCTTGCTAGCCGCTAGAATAGCATCGGCATAAGATAACAAAGGTCCATATTGAGCAGGATCCTGTTTTCCCACCACACTTGCTAATCTTAAAAAGGCGCGCATCCAATTATGGATATTTCTGGCCACCTTAATCTGCGCACCCGGAAATCTCACGCCTTTACTACGCTTCTTCTTCTCCTTACGCTTACCCCGCCTACCCTCCAGCAATTGGAATATATCAATAAACTGTCTCCGTCTGATTCGCCTGCGCAGGGAACGCGGTACCTCTTCCCAAAGCTCCGTAAAGGCCACCAACGCAGGGGCACCTCGAACGGAAACCCCTCCCCCCGCCTTTCCCACCTTCCCTGAACTCGCCGAACTAGACGAGGAGGAGGAGGAAGAAGAAGATGAAGACGATGAATCGGACGAACTAGAACGTACCCTTTTTCTTTTCTTCTTACCCTTCCCCGACCTTGCAGACCCCCTTTTTTCCCCCACACTAACTTCCGCTATATCCTCTTGTACAGCTTTTTTTACCACCGTACCCCCTCCCCCCCTTTTTTACCTCCCCCAACTCCCCTGCTCCTCTATTCCTAGGGACCATTCCCTGTCTCATCCTGGGAAAAATAATAAACTCACCCTCCTGTTCGGGTTCCTCCAACACCTCATCCGCCATGTTTAACTGCGCTCTCGGAGCTCCTGCCTCCTCTCCAGGCTCCTCATTTCTCCAGGCTTCCTGCCTCGACGGACCCGGCCTCTCATCATCCTCCACATTTTCATCTCTCTGAGGAAAAACCGCAGAAGCAGAAGCAGAGGCCAAACCCGCCACAAGATCCCAGTCTCGCTCCACCCCAATCCCAGCCAACCCCCAATTGCTTCCCCCCATATCCCCTCTTGAAAGTCTGCCTAAGCCAAGACTCTCACTCCCCCTACCTGCACTCCCCTCCCCACCAGATAACCATGGGCAGGGAATAGATCTTCCCCTCCCCCTTCCCCCTTGCACAGCGCTCCTAGGCAATCCCCTACCTCCTGCTCGTCCCCGAAATGAACTGTCTTCACTCTCCCTTAAGCCCCCCGCCTGCTCCCGGGCTAGAAGCAATGTAGAAACACCGCCCCTTTTAGCTCCTCTAACTCTTCGAACACCTTGCCCTTCTGAAACTTCAGAATTACTTGCAGGCACCCCCCTTGCCCTCCGACCACGCGAACCAAACAGCCCTGTCACACTGCTAAAAGTCCCACACTCAAATCCAGCATCGGCTGAAATCGCACCCCCGGCAGATCTGGGCACCCCGCCCCCTAGCACTTCTCTTCCACTCCGCCCAGAAGCACGCGATCGAGCTAATCTCGTGCCCCTCCCCCTGCCTGCTCCCCGAGCCGGAGCCGCCTGAGCCGGCAGAAACCAGCTCCCGACTGGCTCTCCCTCACCGCCCATCGGCACTCCCCTGCTTGCAACCCCTCCCCTCCGATCTAAACCGCCCCTGTCTCTGCCTCTGTTATAGCTCACCCGCTCCGGGACTGCTCGCATTTCACCACTGCAAACCGTGTCCTCCTCTGGCACCCATGCGGCCTCCTCCGAATCAAGAAACGCTGCAAGAACCTGATCCAGCTCCTCAGCTTCCAAGTCAGCTCCCCCGCTCGCCATCTCGACTCGCCTACTATCTCCACTCTCCACCTCCGCCTCCTGCACAGATCACAGCAACCCGCAGGAACCGACGGTACTTTATTTTCTTAGTTTTTTTTTTTTTTTTTTTTTATTAATTTGCTTCAGTCCTCCTAACCTTCTTTCGCGGAAAAACGAACCGACACAAACCGCTAAGCCCCAGAACTGCCGCGCCGAACTCACTCTCCCCCTCCCTTCCTTAGCTTTCAAAATATTTTTTAACCAATCCGCCGTTCCCACGATTCCCGCAGTTTTCCCTGGGCCAATCCCTGACTACCACGCTCACTCTCTCCACTCGTCAACCCCCCCCCCCCCCCTTCTCTTTATTTTTATGTACGCGATCCCATCCCGTCGTTCTAAACCCGCATCGCGTCTCGCTCCCCCCCCCCCCCCCCCCCCCTTCACCGTCCGCTCCTCGAGTGGGCCTGGGCCAGCATTAGTCCGACCGTCCAGACACAAGGTCCGTTCGGTCTTCCAGAAGGAACAATGCCAGATATATTGAAAGGGGCAATTATAAAACCAATCATAAAGAAGAAAAACAGTGACCCTCTTATCCTGAGCAACTACCGCCTGGTCTCAAATCTCCCTTTAATAGCTAAATTAATAGAAAAAACTGTACAGAAACAGATAGCTGAACACTTAGAAAATAATAATATACTTTATCCGTCGCAACATGGATTTCGCAAACACTATAGCACAGAGACAAGGCTGCTCTCACTAACAGACAATATTCTAAGAGGTTTTGACAGCAGAAAACATTACATTCTAATAATGCTAGACTTATCATCAGCCTTCGACACAGTAAATCATAAAATACTATTAAAAAGACTAGAAGAAATTGGATTACAAGGCACAACAATAAACTGGTTCAGTTCATTTCTAAACAACAGATTCTTTCAAGTTCAGATCAAGGACGTATTATCAGAAAATTTTAATCTTGAAACAGGAGTATCGCAAGGATCAGCCTTGTCCGCAACTCTCTTTAACATATCCATGCTGCTTTTATAACATCTGCTAGCAGGACTGGGAATCATACATTACATATATGCAGATGACATCCAACTAATTCTACCAATTGATGACACAATAGAGAAAATGTTAAACCTAGCCAGTATGTACCTAGATATTATCAAACAGCTGTTAAACCAAATGGAACTAGTTATTAACTTTGAAAAACAAGGAATTTCTACACTTAGAATGGAAAAATATCGAGGTCATTCAAACTCCAATAATACTCAAAAACAACCAGAAATTAGAACTAGCTGAAAAGGTAAGGAACCTTGGAATAATAATGGACCCAGAAATCAATCTAAAACAGCACATATCACTAAAGGTAAAAGAAGGCTACGCAAAACTCATGATTCTCAGGAAACTAAAACCCCTACTAACACCTGCAGACTTTAGAACAGTACTCCAGGCACTAATATTCTCCAGCACTGACTACTGTAATGCTCTATTACTAGGTCTACCGAATACAACATTAAGACCACTTCAAATACTACAAAACACCGCAGCAAGAATACTGACTGGAATAAGGAGGGACCATATAACTAAAACTCTAGCAGAATTATACTGGTTACCCATAGAACACAGAATACAATACAAAACCCTATGTACAATACATAAATTAATAATGATGAAAAGGCAGACTGTTTGAACACAGCACTTTGGGTACATGTACCACACAAAAACCTTAGATAAGCTAACAAAGCACTCCTAACCATTCCTTCAGTCAGGACAGCAAGATTAACCCAAGTTAGAGAAAGGGCTTTATGCTTAGCAGGTCCTACACTGTGGAACACAATACCATTAGAAATCAGATTACAAAGAGACCTCAAAACCTTTAAAAAAAAAAAAAAAAAGTTTAAAAACCTGACTTTTTAAACAAGCCTTTTACATAGAGAATGGAGAATAGAAAGTATACAGGAATAGGCAGAAGTTCACCAGCACACATCACTGTTCTCAAAATGTACGTTTTAATAGTTTATTAGTTTACCTCACAACTAACTTAATAGAAATACACAGAACATGAGAATTATACCTGTAATTAAGTAACCTGCATGTATACATGGTCAAGACCTACCTCATTCAACAAATGAGATTTTTTTATGACATGATGTAACAAACCTTTTTGGCATTTGTTAGAATGTACTACCGTACATATTCACCTACTTTAATTTATGTGCCTGCATGTAAACCGTTGTGATGGTATAAAACTTAACGATATTAAATAAGATATTAACGAGATAAACGATATTAAATAAATAAATAAATGAGGGACCATTTTATCTAATTGGTAAAGTTGTAAGAACTGAAGCTTTAATATCCCCTTATCCCCCTCAAAAAAAACCCATCCATGTAAAACAGGAAATGCAATGGGTGGATGAGAGGTAGGGGGGGGGGGGGGGGGAAGGAGGAAGGACTAGTTTACCTGCTTACTGCAAAACATTTTCTGACCTATATCAACTTTCCCACACCAACTTGCATAATCCACTGCTCTATAACACAAGAAACCTGATAAAGAAAATGTTAGTGAGCATAAAGAGAAGAAAGAATAATCTGCAATTCTTCATGGCTTAGAGTACTGGTGTGCTACAATTACTTTTTTTTTTTTTTCTTTTAGATGCTAATAATGTTTTTCTCTGTGTATCCACATCCAATACAAATAGGAAATTGAATGCACAGTGAAAAAGCAGATTGTTTCTTCAGAAGTAACATTTGATATACCTTTAAAGGAATTTGATTATATTGATAACCTAGAGGTTGAAGGTTGCGATTTCTATTAGATTAAATTGCAAAGTTAATGATGGCAGTTGAGTTCTTAGCCAAGAATACAGTAATTAATGTGCCTAATAAACTATAAGTTGATATCTCTTTCTGAAATATCATTTGAACTTCTAAAGAGTATGTTCATCTTCAATACACACAGCCATCACCTTGAATCAATTTGTTTAATTCATTCACATCAGGCATTCACCAGAGTGCTTTACTAAGGAGATTATACTGTAGAAATTATTTAAGTATCTTAACTCAAAAAATGCATTATGTCTGAGACTTTTATGGACTGATTTCTTTGGATTTTATTTCCTTGTTAACACTTAAAGAGGTTTTTATTCTACTGTGTTTCTTGCGCCTGCTTCTTCTCCGATATAGGTTTATACATCTGAACTAGAAATGAATGTGATTATTTTCATTTGCTCAAATCCCTTTGAACCAATGAGGATTAGATTTTTCAGGAGTTCTGGGATAAAATTTTAGAAGGAGCTGAGCAATGGAAATTTGAATAACACATTATTAGCATTCCCAGATTGGTGATAAAGTACTAAGAGAATGAGCATTCTTACAGGTTTTCAATCTGCTCTGGCTAAACTTCACTGCCACTTCTGAGCAGCTCTCATTGGGGAAGGCCAGGTGTAAAAGCTTTCAGTGCTGGGAGAGAGTACAGGGACTGAGAGAACCACAGACAGGCAGAAAAAAGCAAAAAGAGGTCAAAACAGTGAACCAAATCAGAAAGAAAATAAAAATCAATAACAGAGGTACAAAAGTAAAACAAAAAAGGAATTAAAGAAACAGAGAGAAGAAGACAGGTTACAAAAAAGAAAGCAAGAGCCAGAAATACTATTAAGTAAGAACAAGAAGAAGAAGTCAGCAAGGCTGCCTTGACAGACACAGAGGGCCCGATATTTCAAAGTGCGTTCAGTGCTATTTAGTCTGATAAGTGGGACTTATGTGGCTATGTAGCAGCCGCTGAAATTGCGCCTACATTCACTGGCCGCCCTATAAGCCCTAGAAGTCCTTTATACCGCTAAAACGTTTCATGTACAAAAAGTAGGTGTGTACTGGGCGGATTGGAGGCAGAGCAAGTTAGCCGTATAAGTATACATGTAAATTTAGATGCCTCATAGAGCAGGTCTAAACTTAACTGGCTAGACTTATCCGGCTAAGTGCATATATTCAGCGGCTTTGCCATGCCACTGAATATACATCGTAACTTAGCCAGATAAGTTCTAACTGGCTAAGGGGTGGATTTATCAAAATGCGGTAAGTACCGCATGCGATAGCAAAATGGGCATGTTTTATGCTAATATAGCATTTATCACAATTTGTACTAATTACCTGTGTGAAGAGCTAAGTTAGCACAAATTGTGATACCATTTTCAGTGACCTGTTGTATTTCCTTCATGGGACCATTGTTAATGGTCCTAGACACACAGGAGGAGAGAGAGAGAAACAGACTGGCCATAATATCATGGCCCATAGGTAGGTATTTGTATCCCTATGGTAGGCCCACCTAGTAACTCGAGGTGGGGTTTAAGTAAGAGTGTAGGGGGTTAGGGGCCACTTTGACATTCTACGTGACACATACGAACAGAACAGTGGTCTCTTGTGAAGATTTGCTGGCCTTCGGAGTGAGGAAACTCACTCCAAGATGAGATTTGGGCAATGTTCTCTCAACCTAGCTTGATGTTACCCAGGTAGAGAGTAATGAGAGACAAAGAGGCTGTTTCCTGTTTCTGGAATCAACTCCTCCCCTCCCAACCTCTGCCCTCTGCTCTGAAACTCGCTTTTCCTGACTTCATTCAAATGTAAACTTACACAGAAAAATGTGTATGCAAATATTGGACAAATGGTAACAGATACAACACTTTTTTGGGTCTGTTACCATATGTCCAATTGATGCACATACATTTTTCAGTGTAATTAAAGTTATACATATTTTGCCTATGTACCAAGGATGCCATCTTTACGGATTCAAGGACATGGATCACCTGTGTGATTTAGATCATCACTTGGCTGAGTGTACCAGAATTATCTTTTTATTAAATTGGACAGTTTAAAAGCATGAAAAGAATTAAATAAGCTTTGAAATGCATACACGGAGAAGATTATGGCAGGATCAATCACAATATATGATTATTGCTATATGGTTGGTGATATTAGTCCAGGCTCAAGGACTGCATTGCAATTAATTTTAAAAAATGTGCTTCTTTCTCAGCCCCCTCCCTCTCCTCCTCCTCCTCCTGGACATTCATAACCATGTAGAAACCTGTTCTCCAACTGATATTTACATTTCCCATGGAAACTCCTTATGAGTTTGCAGCCTGCTTAGCCATTTCTGATCCAAGCATGAGGTAAATAAATAAGTGATTAACTAATTGATTAAAAACATTTATAGCCCACAATATCCACAGATCTATGCAGGTAACAATAAAAACATTCTAGAAAAAGCATTAGACTTAATGAAGGCTCCTGGGGTGCTTGCAGATTACCACCCTATAACAAATATTCCAACATTGCTGAAAATAGTGGAGAAATGTATGCTTGATAATTTGGAAGAGGATATTGTTTTAGATACCTAGCAATATGGGTTTCGCAAGCATCATGGAACTGAAGCCTTATTGCTGCCAGTGGTGGATTTTTTTTATATAGAGAACTAAGTCACAGTAACTCTGGAATGCTTGTGCAACTTGATCTGACCATGCACGACTTTTGATGCCCTGGATCATTGTATTCTATTGCAGCAATTGGTAGGGAGAGAAATGGGAGGCGTAGTGCTGAGGTGGTTCATGTTTTTACATGGAAGGTGACACTGGATACAGGTTAGAGGCAATTGTTCCTCTTGGCAGGAAGTAGGGGTGGAGGTTCCTCAGGGGTCATTCCTTTCCCCTATTTTATTTAACTTGTATCTATTACCTCTTTGTTCTATTTTTATGAAGATGAATATTAAATATTATTGTTATGCAGATGACGACTGTGGGTAGTGATTTGCTTTGGTTGGTATTTCTTCAATGTATGGAGGCAGTAAATGATTGCCTAGGTCAGAACTATCTGCCACTGAATATATCTAAGACCACTTTGTTGTGGATGGGTAAGGCCTCGACGCCTAAAATAAATGCCCTGTTCTTTGGTGGTATTCCCCTGCAGCTTGTTACAGAAGCTCAAAACTTCGGGATTATTTTAGATTCTGGGCTGACCTTGGTTCCACAGATTCGACAGGTGGTAAAAAGGGCATTTTATAGGCTGAAAGTTCTGAGACCTTTGAAATACTTATTGACTCATGTTTTGTTTAGATCAGTGTTACAAGCTTTATGGTTCAGACAATTGGACTTTTGTAATAGTCTTTATAATGGGCTAGCCAAAAAAACTTCTTAGGACTCTCCAATTTGTACAGCACACAGCTGCATGTGTTTTAACTGGGCTTCAATTACAGATCATATTTCACCAATTCTTCATGAGCTACATTGGCTACCTGTTAAAGTGAAGTTTAAATTATTACTTATTGTTAAACTTTTACGTACTGAACATCCGTGCTCGATAATTGATACTATTCAGAGATGTGTGCCAGCTAGTTTACTTCATTCTCAAGAGATACATTTGTTATGTGCACCATCAGTACATTCCTGTAAATTGCAGTGGGCATGAACAAGAGCTTTCAGTCATGTTGCCCCATCACTCTGGAATACCATACCTGTTGGACTTCATGGCATTTCAGATATAAAGATGTTTAGAAAGCAAAGTAAATGCAAATGTATTTAAAATTGCTTTTAGTATGTGAATTTGTTGTTTTGTTTTAACTATTTTATTGTTTGTGATTTATGATTATGAATGTTTGTTGTCCGCAGTGAATACATTGTAGAAACTGTGGAATACAAGTGAAGGCAAATAAATAATTAAGAATAAAAAAAAATACAAAAAGCCTATTACTGAGGTCTTAAAATTAATGCACTAACGTTGAAATATCAGAAATAGTTAAATAAATACCTTTAAACCTAAGTAATATTATTATTTGATGACTTGCATTTTATATAAGTGTATATTACAGGGATGCACATTTAATAAACTAGATAGGAGGCTTCAAAAATATCTGAGATTCTGTCAAAATTGCAACATCCCTAGGAAAAAACATCAGCCCTGCTTCTCAAAGACTTAAATAAATAAAAAAGGCTTTGTTTTTTTACAGAAAGTTTTCAAACAAACTTCCAAGACTAAAGATACTTTCCTCTTCAGTTAGATATTTAAAAGATCATTGGTTTATGAATGTAAATGAAAGATGTATGAATGGTCAGTTGTGAGAGTTGAAACACTGACGATTGGTGCTACTGCTCACATGTTTTAAACTTGTGATAATTCAGCCTCTTTTTGTGAACAGTAAACTTAAAATCCACCTTAAGATCTTGTTTTTAGCTGACCATTTATCAGTTCTTCCTCTTCCCCAAACTGTGGCTCTCTCTTTCTGTACGCTTGTTTGATTACTTTCAAGTTGTAAGACTGTGGATAAGGGTGTGAGGTAGTGGGCTCGATACATTAGAAAAAAAAACACAGTTAATGTTCCATGGGCCCCTCCCTGCTTCTCTCTCCTGTATTGCTCCTTAATGATTCTTATCCCACCATCCCTTTTCTTTATTTTCCTTTACCCATAGCCTCTTCACGTTAATCCCTTCCATATGCCCCCTACTCATCTCTATTGCCACCTGAACTTTCCCAGCACTACCCTGCCCCTCTTCCTTCCATTGCTCCTCCCAGAATGCTCCTTGCTCCTTTTCATCTTTCCTCTGTTGCTCGGTGTTAGCAGCTTGCCGTCTCTCAGGCACGCTCTGCATCTCCCATGCTCTGTCACATCTTCCATGAACACGCACGCTGGGTCCTGGACTTGCTGCCATAGCCTGAATTATCTCTCTGTAATCTCTATCAGCTCTCAGCTCTCAGCGCCTCCTTAGGGCAGACTCGAGAGAATAAACAGTTTTCCTGGCAGAGACTCTTCTCTGCTCCCTTATGGGCCCCCCCTCTGATGTCGTTTTTCCTCTAAGTGGATTGTCAGCAAAAGCCCAGGCTCATTTCCTACATTAAAATTAATTTGCATCACATGAATATGGTTAACTTGGTTGAAAGATGGCAACAGTGTATGAAGTTCAGCCCTCCTCAAATTATTAATGATTGGAGAGAAATAATCTTACTATATTCAGCATTTATTATGTATAAAATGATTGTCTTGGATGATAGCAAAAACAGTAAAAAAAAATAGACATGACCAACAATAAATGTAGTTAAGTTTAGCCACAAATAAACAAACTTAATATCCTCCTTGGAAGAATATATATAGTGTATAAACACTCTTCCTCTTGCTTGTTGGAAGCAGATGTTCTTCTAGTGGTTTATTAATGCCATTCAATATCAAGAACATTCAACCTCCTCATGCATCATTGAAATTAGATTTTTTTTTATTCCTCCTACTGTGATCTTTGTTGCCTTTCACTTGGAGGTGACGACTAGGACTGTAAGAGGTGAAAAGAATGATGATATCACCTGTGTCTTCTTTCAAATCACATAAATGTTCATTGAAATGAAACACTGACTCTGTTTCTCAATCAATGAAAGTTTGAAGGCCTGTTATATATATGTATGTATGTATATGCGGCTTTACACCTCAAATAGCCCAATTATCTTTCCATTCCTTCAATATTGTTAGAATTATACTCTTTTGTCTTTTCAAGTAGAAACCCTTCCTTGAAGCATCTCTTTGAAGAGGGAGCCTATTATACTATTTCTTTCCTCCCTACGTTTTGAATATGTTTTCTCACGTTTCTCTCTTATTTGCTTGCAGTAACACATTTCCAAACTTCAACAAAAAAGATCAATATTTGTTTTCTTCCTGTCATGAGGCCATTTTCATCCATTTTTCTGTATGGCATTTCTTAGATCCAGTTAAAAGATAAGTAAGTAGGACTGGAAGGGCATTTACAGCTTTCATTATAAATATTGTTAATATAATTAAATATAATTAAGTAATGAGCTTAGCTTGCTTATCAAACAGATGCAGTGCAGGCGGTTTGCTAGTATTCTATAGCAGTGGCTCCCTGCTACTCTGACGTTTTAGAGGGCAATTTCAAAGCCATTTACATTAGGGATGTGAATCGTTTTAGGATGATTAAAATTATCGTCCGATAATTTTAATATCGTCTTAAACCGTTATGGAACACAATACAATAGAGATTCTAACGATTTATCGTTATAAATCGTTAGAATCGTGAGCCGGCACACTAAAACCCCCTAAAACCCACCCCCGACCCTTTAAATTAAATCCCCCACCCTCCCGAACCCCCCCCCCCCCAAATGACTTAAATAACCTGCGGGTCCAGCGGCGGTCCGGAATGGCAGCGGTCCGGAACGGGCTCCTGCTACTGAATCTTGTTGTCTTCGGCCGGCGCCATTTTCCAAAATGGCGCCGAAAAATGGCGGCGGCCATAGACGAACACGATTGGACGGCAGGAGGTCCTTCCGGACCCCCGCTGGACTTTTGGCAAGTCTTGTGGGGGTCAGGAGGCCCCCCCTAAGCTGGCCAAAAGTTCCTGGAGGTCCAGCGAAAAAACGTAAAATCGCAAAACCGGCACATTAAAACCCCCTAAAACCCACCCCCGACCCCGAGCGATTTCCCGCCGCGAATCGTTTTCGTACGGAAAATGGCGCAGGAGGTCGTTCAGCGAGGGTTCCGGCGCCTCGCTGAACGACCTCCTGCAGTCGATCTCCTGCCGGCGCCATTTTCCGTACGAAAACGATTCGCGGCGGGAAATCGCTCGGGGTCGGGGGTGGGTTTTAGGGGGTTTTAATGTGCCGGTTTTGCGATTTTACGTTTTTTCGATTTTTTTACGATTTTTCACGATTTTTCACGATATTTTACCCCCCCAAACGGCAACAATACGATTCCCTCCCCCTCCCAGCCGAAATCGATCGTTAAGACGATCGAGGACACGATTCACATCTCTAATTTACATGGGTATAGAGAGATTTATGCACATAATTTGACTATCTGAAGATTGTCTTCTTGTAGTGAGGCTAAAGTTATCTGGCTAAAGTTAGCCAGATAACTTATTTATTTAGACATTTTATATACCATTGTTCCATATATAGATCACAATGGCTTACAAAGTGAAATTCATAGTTATGATCAACAAACAAACAAAGATTGGATACAGAGGTAATATTCCTATACATGTATTAATATCTATCTTGTGAATTTTCTATTATATATTAATAATATCTCTCATATTTATTTTCATGTTTCAATTATAATCTTTTGGCTTTCTTGTTTTTGTGGTTCTCACTTTTCAGGTGTATTAGGTTAATTCAGAAGCGTTTTTGAATAGCCATGTTTTTAGCTTGCATTTAAATCTCTATCAAGTGAAATTTGCAACGTCTCAGGCGGAGTATTCCGTAGCTTTGTGACCACTACAGAAAACATCTGATCTCTTATTTGCATCAGATGTATGCTCTTTATTGTTGGAATAGTTAATAGTTCTTTATTTTGTGATCTTAATGTTCGCTGAGGTGTGTAAGGTTGTAGTGTCACTCCTAACAAGCTAGCGATATTGTAATGAATGATGTTGAAAATTATCCTTAGTACTTTATAATAAATTCTGGATTGTACTGGCAATGCAGTGAAATCAGCGAGGGTGTAATGTGGTCATATTTCTTGGAGTCTTGCTGCGGCATTTTGTAATAGTTGTAGAAGCTTTAATTGACATGCTGGAAGACCTAGCAGTAAGCAGCTGAAATAGTCTAGGTTTGAGAATATTAGAGTTTGCAGTACAGTACAGAAATCTGCCATTGTTAATAATGGTTTCAACCGCTGTAGTGTATGCAGCTTGGTGTAACCAGTTTTGATTAGTTTACTGATGTGCATTTTCATTGTTAGGCTCTCATTTAGTTGTAATCCTGAGGGATTTATATGAAAATTGTCCAGGTCCAGGACAGGTGGTTTAATTATTGAAGTGCTTCTACTTAGCGAGATGATTTTGGTCTTTTTGGGGTTTAATGTGAGCTTAAGCTGTGAAAGTTCTTGAGGCACTAGGGACACTAGCGCGTCCCTAGTGCCTCCTTTTTGACAGAAGCGGTGGCTAACAGCGGGTTTGACAGCCGACACTCAATTTTACCGGCGTTGGTTCTTGAACCCTCTGACAGCCATGGGTTCAGAAAATGGACGCTGGCTAATTTGAGCGTCTGTCTTCCGACCCGCGGGCATATTTTAAATTTTGGGGCCTCCAACTTAATATCTCTATGATATTAACTCAGAGGGTGTACAGAAAAGCAGTTTTTTTTTGCTTTTCTGTACACTTCCCCGGTGCTGGCTGAAATTAACGCCTTTGGCAAGCGTTAATTTCTGAGAGTAAAATGTGCGGCTTGGCTGCACATTTTACTTTCTGAATTGCATGGGAATAACAGGGGCCGACCGTCGCCCCTGTGACATAGTGAGGGCAAAGGCTATCGGCTCCATTTTGAATATTGGCAAAGGCTATGGAGTGCAGGAGGTCACTCCCGGACCCCTGCTGGACTTTTGGCAAGTCTTGTGGGCATCAGGAGGGTCCCCCATGACTTTCCAAAAGTCCCTGGTGGTCCAGCGGTGGTCCGGGAGCGATCACCTGCATGCGGGCCATTGGCTGCCAGTAATCAAAATGGCGCTGATAGCCTTTGCCCTTACTATGTCACAGGGGCTACTGGTGCCATTGGTCAGCCCCTGTCACATGGTAGGAGCACAAGATGGTGCCGATGGCCATGTGACGGGGCTGACCAATGGCACCGGTAGCCCCTGTGAGGGGCTGTCAAAGGCCTCTGTCAGAGGTTATCGGCACCATTTTGAAACCGGCAGCCGAGGGTGTGAGTGCAGGGGATGGCTCCCGGACCCCCTGCTGGACCACCAGGGAGTTTTGGTAAGTCTTGGGGGGGTCAGGAGGGTGGGGGGTTTGTTTAAATTGGGTCCTTTAGGCGGCCAAATTATTTGTCGAGATTCGTTGTATTCGTGGGGAATCGCGATACGTTTCGCTTCCCCACGAATACAACGAATAAGGCCCTATACGTTGTGGATTCCCAATTCGTAGGGAATGAATGCATACCCCTACAAAGGCTGCTATTAAGTCGATTAGTACAAGGCAGTAAGATATGTGTTGGGATCTGTGGGAGGGAGATGTGTGCCCATGGACCACGACACGACTGCAGAGAGGAGCTCCATGGAAGTGCCGTGGCAGGCAAGACATATCCCAGCATGGGAGGAGCAGGCTGTCCACCACCCTAACCTCCGCCAAACCTGAACGCACCGGTAGAGACCCAGCAACGCAATGCTGGTCTCTGAAGTAGCCCTCCGGCCACTCAATAGCTCTTTTGGACCCGCCATTGGGTAGCAGTAGATGCGGCAGGATGGACAGAGGTCGAGGACAGGTGATGGAACTGGAACTTGGAACAGATGGGACCTCAACCTTGGACTAGGCTAAAAACTTGAACAAGACTAGGAAGCTCGGAGGCTCAGATAAGTCGAAGACATGTGGAGCTTGGGACTCAGACAAGATGAGGAAGCTTGGTTCTTGGAGTCTCAAACAAGACAAGGACAAGAGGTAGCTAGGAACTCAGATGCAAGACACTCAGATGTAGATGAAGATCAGAGGTGGATTCTAGAGAGACAGGCGAGGCTTCTGGATACTCCAATGAGGACTTGGAACTGGGGAAGACTCAGATGAGGATAAGGACTCAGGATACTCAGATGAAGACAGAGGCTCAGGAACTGAGAGGAATCCGGGCAGTGCTCAAAGACAAATCCTGCCGGAAGAGGACTCTAGCCACCAGGAAATGGACACCAGATAGGAACGGATTTACTCCCAGGAAATGGTCAGCTGGAGACGAGGTCCAGGGCGAGCGAGCTGAACCCATAAGGACTGACGGAACTTCAGGATCGGAACCTGACAGAGGGCATCAGAAGCGAGACTTGGAACATCAAGGGGTAGATTTTCAAAGGGGTACGCACGTAGGATACGCGCGTACCCCCCAAAAACCTAACCCAAACCCCCCTGCGCATGCCGAGCCTATTTTGCATAGGCTCTGAGGCACGCGCAAGCCCCGGGATGCACGTAAGTCCCAGGGCTTGCATGAAGGGGCATGTCGGGGGGCGTGCCTGGAGTGACACGGCGTTTCGGGGGTGCGGTTTAAGCTCGGTGGCGTGGCCGCGGCCTCCGGACCAGCCCCCGGGACCGGAACACGGAGCGGGGCAGCCGGCCGGCGTGCGCAAAGTTAGGGGGGTTTTTAGATAGGGCCGGGGGGGGGGGTGGGTTAGGTAGGGAAAGGGAAGGGAAGGTGCGGGGGGTTGGAAGGAAAGTTCCCTCCGAGGCCGCTCCGATTTCGGAGCGGCCTCGGAGGGAACGGAGGCAGGCTGCGCGGCTCGGCATGCGCAGGCTGCCGATTTTGGGCAGCCTTGCGCGCGCCGACCCCGGATTTTAATGGATACGTGCGGCTACGCGCGTATCTATTAAAATCCCGCGTACACTTGTTCGCGCCTGGTGCGCGAACAAAAGTATGCGCTCGCGCACATTTATAAAATCCAGCCCCAAGGTTGGCATGTAGGACATCAGACATGAATGGACACCGGTACCTCGGGACATCAGGACATCTATGAGATCTGGACATCAGGGGACTTCTAGAGAGGAAGACCACAGGTACAACTGGAACATGATGGACGAAGACATCAGGAGACTGGAACGTCTGGACATCCGAAGACAAGGGGACGACAGGACATTGGGAGATAGGGAGACATCAGGACACCTGAAGACAAGAAGAATCTGGAGACGGGACATCAGGACATCTGAAAACGCAAAGACATCGGGACATCTGCAGACAAGAGAATAGGATCTGATGAGAGCCCAGAACATGGAATGAAGATGACGACGGCGGTTCAAGAACCATGGACGAAGACAAGGAGAACCAACGAAGAACAGAGTGCCTTGAAGAAGTGAAGAAGGATCATGGAGGACTCCTAGAGTGAAGAACTGGAACTGAAGATCCAAGAGAGGGCCGACTCCATGACCAACTCCTTGCGAAGGCA
Source organism: Rhinatrema bivittatum (assembly GCF_901001135.1). NCBI lineage: Eukaryota > Metazoa > Chordata > Amphibia > Gymnophiona > Rhinatrematidae > Rhinatrema > Rhinatrema bivittatum. The sequence goes on from NC_042620.1 coordinate 210,390,094, forward strand.
ATGATGGAATGAAGGAAGGCCCTTTTTATAGGGCTGAAGAGGAAACTCCTCGGTGACATTGTGAAGAGGAGTTAGGAGGACTGGCCCTTTAAATGCTGAGGAGAGGTGCAGCCCCGTGGCTAAGGAGGCAGGACCAAGGACCGAAGCCATGCTGTGAAGAAGGAAGCAGGCCTGAAGTGTCGGAGGCAGCTCCTGCCGCGAAACGAAGCAGTCAGAGGCTACAGCCGCAGAAAGAAGATTGAAGATGGTCCAGCTGAGGAAACACTGGTGGTGGCCTCCGGGCCATGAAGAGGAGCTCCATGGTGGCCTCCCGGTGCAGAAGAGCACCCAAAAAAGGGCGGCCTCCATGCCACGGAAGAGGAGATTCGAGGTGGCATCCAGGCTGCTGAAGAGGAAGAGGATGGAGGCTCCCAGGACGCTTTAAGGCCCGGTCAGCAGTGGCTCCCAGGCCGCAAAAAGGTCTGGTCGACAGCAGCTCCCAGGCCACAAAGAAGGCCCGGTCGACGGCGGCTCCCAGGCCGCGAAGAAGGCCCGGTCAACGGTGGCTCCCAGGCCGCGAAGAAGGCCCGGTCGACGGCATCTCCCTGCCGCGGGAAGTGGTGAAATTGGCAGTGGCCTCCAGGCCACGCGGGAACTTCGGCATCAGAAGGCTGGCTGATGGTAGAGAAAGGTAAGGGACTGCTTGTAGCCTAGCCGCAGGCAGGATCATAACAATTTGTCTGTGTCTAGCCCTCTTAGACAAAGTCCATTAGTGGGAGGTGTAATATCTCAGTTGAGTGATGTTTCCTAAATCTGAATTGATTTGGGAATAGAATATTTTGATATTCCAGGTGATTAACAAGTTGGGATAATACTGCTTTCTCAAGAACTTGTGCTAGAAATGGTAGATTGGATATTGGGTGGTAGTTGTCCCAATTATCTCTTCTACCAGACATGTTTTTTATGATTGACTTTATCACCACTTATTTTAGTCCATTTGGAACAGATCCTTCTGAGAGAGACAGGTTAATTAATGTTGTGATTGCCTGAGTGATAACCCCGTGTATCTGTTTCAGAGAGCTGGCTGGAATTGGGTCATATGGGTCAGTGGCAGGTTTAATTTTAGTAATGATTTGACTAATTTCAAGCTTCGATATTCTGTCAAATGTGGACCGCTTAACTATGCCACTCAATTCTTCAGGTGTTTTTATTATACTACAGTTGGGGAATTGAGTTTTCAGTGGACTGGGAGGGAACTTTCCTATCCCCCTTCCTAGTCTGCCTCACTTTTCCCCTCTCCTCCCCTACCCCTAAAATCCCTTTCCCTACCTTTATTTTTTTTATTTCGGAATTTACTTCATCTAAATAGATGAAGTCAGTTCCGGTGCATGCGTCCCCAGAACAGGGCCTAATGGCTGCTGTCATGGCCGGCCCCCCTCCCCACCCAGACCTCGCCCCCAGCCCACCCCTTTTCATTGGCCCGGCACTTCTGCAGGTATTGGGGGTTAAGCGCGTAGCTGAGCCCTTTCTAAAATGCGCTCGGTGTGCACACTGCCTGTCTACGCACGTAATCCTTGATATTTGCTCATGTGGGCCATCGAAAATTCGGGCGTTAGTGAATAATTCTATCAGTGCAAGCAATCTTTTTGGAGTGTTTCTGAGGGACAGTAGACCAGTCCTATGTTTATTTTAGAATTGCAACTTCAAGTAGTGGGTGGATCTCTACCCTGTGAGGTATTAGATTGAGTTCTTTTTTTTTTACTGATTATTAATAATGCCCCACCTTTTTGTTTGGGTCTTGAAAAGTGAAATATGTCATAGTTAACACTGAACATTTGGTTTAATAGCACGTTGTCTTTGTCATTCAGCCAGGTTTCAGATACGCAGCAGATCAAGGGGTTGAAGTCTTCTAGAAGATTGCTAATTAGTGGGATTTGTTTTAGAAAAAGATTGAGCATTCAATAGGAACATAGTGAACATGAGGCAGGAAGAGAGTGTTGTTACTTATCATGGAGAGGATCATCTTTGTGATCCTTCTGTGTTTCTTTTTTCGGGCTTTCCTTCTTAGCCCTCCATATGTACCTTGTCCTAATGTGAGTTCAATATTGTGTATTTGATCCATTACGGTAGTAGGAGAACACAAGGGGCAGAAATTAATGTTATCATCACTTTAGGCTTTCACTTAACGCATGCACGAAGGGTCGCACAAAGGGGCAAGCTCGTCGCCATTGGGTTTAAATTGCTGGGATGGTGAGCGGGTGGTAGGTGTGTTTGCCTATCTGTCACTGTAGGCTTCCCAGCTTCTTCCTCTTTCCATGGGGAGTAGAGCGCCTGCAGCACGGTTCCCTGCTGCTCCCAGTGTCGGTGCATGTAATGGTTGTTCCTACTGCAGCCGGGTAGGTTGTTCTGGTTTATTGCGGTCTATTTGCTTTCAGCTTGCAAGTCAGGCGTGCATGAAGGGGTGTACAAAGGGGCAAGCTTCTTTGTCATGCTCCTTCATGCATGCACCCCACGGTGTGAGCACCTAAGGTGTTGCCACCACAGTGTTCTTGCTGGTGGGCGGGCTGTGAACTGGCAGTCCAGTTGGTGCTGGCACTTCCCTCCTCATTCCAGGAGGTGGGGAGGGGAGCGTTCCACCTCGTCGTCCTCCTCACTGCCGCTGATGTCCTTTGGTGGGGGCCAGCAGAGCAAGCAGTGCAGGCTTGTCTCATATATTTATTTATTTATTTAATTAACACTTTTATATACCGACCTTCATGGTTGAAGACCATATCAGATCGGTTTACATCGAATAGGGGAATTGTAACTAAAACCAAAAGTAGAACAAGAAGAGTAAAGTTACATATAACAAGGTTAGTAAAGTTGGAAGCTTTAACTGCTAGAAAGAATAGGCCTAAGGAATGTAGTGTTTAAATAGTATAAACAGTAAGAATCAACGATTCTTGGTTAGAACTTGAAGGTAGTATGTTGGTCCATTGTTCATGGTTCATGAAGGATATTCGGTCTAATGTGTATCAAGGGGATCTGAGAAGGCTTGGCGGAAGAGCCAGGTCTTTAGTTTTTTTCTAAATGTTAAGAGGCAGGGTTCCAGTCTAAGTTCGATGGGATGTTGTTCCAGATAGTTGGGCCTGCTGTCGAGAAGGCTCGATCCTTGGTCGAGGTGAGGCGAGTGGCTTTTGTCGAGGTGAGGCGAGTGGCTTTTGTAGGTGGGGCCTGTAGGGTTCCTTTATGTATTTCTCTGGTCGGTCTGTTGGTGATATGGAGAGAGAGAGGGTATTTGAGGTCAAGATGCAGGTGATTGTAAATGGATTTGTGAATTATAGTCAGTGATTTGTGGATGATTCTGAATTTCACCAGAATAAACATCCTGCTGAATATACTAGCTTAAAGTTATCCAGCTACCTGTAGCAGGATAACAAAACTCCTAACCACCAATATTTGAAAGACCATATAACGTCCTACTTAACTGGATTACCTTAAAAGACATCCAGCTAAGTAGTGCTATCATTAAAGAATAAATAGCAAACAAATGAATGAATGAGCCAAATATCTTATAAAGGCCCATTTCGGCTGTGCACCCCTCACCCCTCAACTTTTAAATGGTACAGAGGTCTCTTTCCCGGTGTTTTATAAAAGTAAAGCAAATATCAGCTTGGCCCCCTCCCTTCCCTCTGGCAAGGATTATAAACATTGTAGCACCTCTTCCCCTCCCACCCCCCACTCTCCCCATCCCCACTGATAGCTTATCTTTTATTGGTGGAAGCAAGGGTCCCTCTGCCCCATTCCTGGCACCTCCAGCGCTGCCACCTTTACAAGCAGGTCTAAAGTTATCAGGCTAACATAGCCATATATACCTGATATAGGTCTAGGTTAGCCAGATAACTCAAAACCTCCCTAGAATGCCCAGAAATGCCTCTTTTTATCTAACTAAACTATAGCCAGATAATTACTTATCTGGCCTTAATTAGCCAGATAAGTGGCTGAATATGCCACATTTACCATTTAGATGGATAACTTGTCTGTTGTCTGTCTAAATGCCTTTTGAATAATTATCTACCTCACTATAACTAAAAGCATGCACATTGTGGAAAAAAAACATATTATTTCTGGCTGCATTTAGTGGAGGTATTTAGAGGTCAATATTCACTCAGTAAGCCATTTAGAGGACAAGGTATCCGGCTACAGTTAGCTGGATAACTTGTCCAGAATATTCAGCAGGATAAATCTCCCACTGAATATATTTGGTTAAAATTACATACAGCTGGTTATATTTGGTTAAAATTACATACAGCCGGAAAACTTTAACCCTAACTGGCCAGTAATTGAATATGGCCAGTTAGGCCTAAAGTTATCAGGCATTATATAGACGAAACTTTTAAAGATCAGAAAATTTAAAACTTTCATCCAATGATCGGCCTGGGTCGTCCCCCTCCCCCTTCCCTCCATGCTAAAAATACTTTAACTGTCCCTCCTCTGCCCCCACCACTCATCCCCACCCCTGGCTGATACCCTCCCACCCACCAATTACTTCCCAAAGTGGCCCTCCTCTTATTTGTGCCTAGATTGCTCTTTTTTCTGGTACTATATTAAGCTTAAAACCCATCTCCTCAACTCATTGAAGTTGATTTACCCAAATGGATTTTGGTCTATGGAGGGTGAATATCTGCAGAAATTCAGGGTTTTCCAAATAGCAACTATTGTAAAAGTTACCTTAGAAAAGAAATAAATATTCAGGATGGGCCTTAAAATAGTTGGCATGGCCTTGGAGGCTAGATGTTCAGGTAATGGCCCTAATGGTGTTGATGTATTGTTACGATCCTGCTCGCGGGCCTAGCTGCGAGCAGTCTCTTACCTTCGTGGCCCGGAGGCTGCTGATGCCATTGCCCTGTGTGGCAGGCAGAACCGCCGCCACCGTGCTTTCTCACGCAGGAATCCACCAACGACCTGCTTTTTCCTTGCAGTGTGGAGCCGCTGACGTCCGGGCCTTGTTTCGCAGCCCAGTGCCACCTCCAGCCCTGATCTTTGTGGTGTGACTGCCGCCGCTGTTCCTGGTCCTGGACTCTCTCTAGGCGTACAGGCATGCCTCTCCTGATTATTTAAAGGGCTCGTGGCGGGAAAAGCCCTGCAGTCCCACTTGTTGACCTCATCAGGGTGTCTCCTCTTCAGCCCTTTAAAAGGGCCCCTCATTAGTCCCTCATCGCCTTTGCAAGGAGCCAGTCCGCTTCTGGATTCCTTGTTTGTTTCAGCTCTTGTTCCAGGAGGCTCCGAGGTCCATCTTCGCTTCTTCAAGACTCTCTGTTCTTCGTGGGAGCTCCCTTGTCGTCATCCATGGTTTCTGGTCTCTCGTTGGATCCTGCGTTCTCGTCCACCCTGTCTTCAGATGTTCCTGCCTTTAGATGTCCTAGTTCCCTCTGGCTCCTCTCTTCAGATGTGTTGCATCTGCCGTTCCCAGGTGGTGGGTCCGAAAGGGCTATCGAGTGGCCAGAGGGCTACCCGAGAGACCAGCATTGCGTTGCTGGGTCTCTTCTGATGTGTTTGGGTTCGGCAGAGGTCAGGGTCCCAAATCTCTTGTCTGTCCACCTGTGCTCGGATGCGTCTCGCCTGCCTTGGCGCTTCTCTGGAATCCTCCTCTGGGGTCATGCCATGGCCCAAGGGCACACTTTCTCTTCGAAATCGGGACTGCTCCTTAGCGCTTCCGAAACATGTATTTCTTTTTAATTTCAAAGGTTTGTGGTGAGATATGGGATGGGAAAGTTGCTGGATGTGAACTATATAGGGTAATTTGGATGATCATCTACCCAGGATGCTATAGTACAAAGGAGAAAGACAACAAAAAGTGTTTTGGATAAGCAGTGATATCTTACAAGAGGTGATGCTGTATGGCTGGCAGCTCTGATATATTCTTAGCCCTATATTATTGATTAAAATAATTGGGCAGGTCTCTTTCTGCCATCATCTACTTTGTTTTTAAAGATATGTGGGGCACCTAGGAGAAGGAACCTCCAGAGATGCTACCTTAATGACCTCTACTCTGCCCATAGATCTGTCTATGAACAAGATTCACCCACATAATATGCACTTTTTATTTGCATGTAGGAGTCTCAAACTCTAATAAATTTACATTTACTTAAGGCTGACATAAGCTCATGTTGGATCAGAGGCATAGCCAAGGGTGGGCCTTGGGGGCTTGTGTCCCTCACGTTTAGCTGAGGTTCCCATCCCTAACAGGAAGATCATGTTCTACCTGAGTCAGCTTCTTAAAGATGTATCAGTTAGAAGACCTAGAGGCATTGAAATCACTGCTAGTTCATGCTTCTCTATGCATTTATGGAGGCTAACTTGAACAGGGAAACACCACTGCCCTTTGGCTAGTCATGTAAAAGTTTGAAACCGTTGTTTCTTCTTATTATCCATAACTCTTCTGTTTTTTATTGTATGCTGATGTTTGAGAGAATTTTTATTTGCGGTTTTTCTTTTGTGATAGTTGTTTATTTTTAAGTTTTAATTTAATTCTCTCGTGTTGCTAATGCAAAGTTTATTATGCTTTGTAAATGTTTAAAATGTAATAAATATAAAGTTAAAAAAAGCTTAAGGCCATCAAAGTTTTACTGTTTACTTTTGCCACTTAATTATTTATCTCCCTGCTTTCATCCCCTTAAAAGTTCAGGAAAAGCTCATTCTGGGTGGAAGCCTATTTACATATTTCCTCTTCGGCAGCCTGAGAGATTGACACTAGTATAAAAGTAACCACTTTAACAACAGAGGGAGAATGAAACGGCAAAGCCAGGGCAGGGAGACAGTGAAGAGATAGGAGATAACAAAGTGTTACCAATAATTAAAAGGATTTTGTAGCCACTACTGTGAACATCCACAAAAGAAGGGGCAAGGTATAGGGGGTGGAGCGGGGAACTGGCCACTGTGCCCCTTGATGTTAACCTTGTGCCCCTGTGCTGGAGTGCTACTGAAGACTCACAGCTCCTTTATCATCTATGGGAACAATTTTGACACTTTAAAATGTTCTTTTTATGTCAGTGAAAATTTAGGGAAATTAGTTATAACAACCCTTTTAATTTTATTCTATCACATAACAGATCTAAAAATATTTTACCAGCTTTCCTCTATTTACCAGTTCTACATTTTCCCATGCAAAAAAGTCAATGCTGCTTTTCCTGCATGGAATTGAGGCATTTTTCCTTCATGGATACTGGGTCTGACCTGAACTCATAGTACCTTTTACCACAAACAGCAATTTCAAACTAATATAACACTTCACTTCTTACATTTCAAATCATTACCACCTATCTCTCACATAACCTATCACATCTTACACACTCACAGTTCCAATCCAGACGCCATGCCTGCAAGCTCATATTATGGAAACAGTATCTCATATATTGATATCTACAAAATAACCTAAGGGCATATTTATCCTTAATACTGATCCTAATATAAACCCCACTATCAACACTCCCAGTACCATGATACATTCAATCCAAAGACATTGTCAAGCACATTAAACTCACAGTTGAAGGCTGTACAATAACAGATACACAAATCTTTTCAACAATTTTACTTTGAAACATACTTTTCTTCAGTTATCAAAGGATGTTATAAAAACACATGGAATTCATGTGCATATGGACCACTACAGGCTACAGAGACCTACCATGTGACTCAACCCATATCTTGGTAGTGACTTTACTGGCTAAGTAAGCAGGGAAGGTTTCCTGTAGCTGCAGCACAGGGTTTCCTAGACATGTCCTGGGGAGCCCACAGCCAGTCAGGTTTTCAAGATATTAAAAAAAACTAAGCATTAGACAAATGTGCATATAGTGGGTCCCCGTGTATGCAAATTTATCTAGTGCATATCCATCTTGTATGTCCTGAAAACCTTACTGGTTGTGGGTTACCAGGACAGGTCTCGGAAGACCTGCACTACCAGATCCTACCCCTTTTCCATGAGGATCCAGGAAGGGGGATAAATGAAGGCCATGGTGGGAACTCCATGGCTCTGGCACCTGTTGGCCCAAGAGTAGATCACAGGGGCCTGGTGAAATCCATTTTTTTCCCCAAAAAGCAACAAATAGAAAAATACTCAAAAAATGTTCAGTTACTTTCAGTGGAGGTTATTTTCAGTTCATCACAAATAAAAAAAATGGCCACACTCATTGCATTTTTGTTTGAAACTAAGGCCCATCCCTAGCAGTTTTCCCTTTATCATCTTCAGTCTAAAATAAAAAGAAGAATGTTGCAGAATAAAGGAGAAATTTCACTGAATAGATTGGATATAACACAATAGAAAGGAACAGTTATAACCATTTGCAGCTGTTTTAGTCTTTAAAAAGTCACATACACCAATTTCTTTGCACGGTTGAGCCATCTGTAATTGAATTGAAATAAACGGCCTTGCAAATTCAGAAAGCCAACTCTTCTCTTACCCTTTAAGTACAGTTTTAATGCCAGGCAACAACAAAGAACAATGAAGAAGGGAACAAAACATTTATCTTGTCTGTCTTCCTAGTGACATACCTGTGATTTGGATTTTAATCAAGCTATAAACAACAAGGCAGAAACAACAGAATGTTTTAAGGACTAGACACTTTTCATTTGCTTACAAGAGTATTTGCTACCTAGCCTGAGCAATAATACAGTATGTGTACTTCATAATTTAAAGTATACCATGCATTCCTTCTTAACTAATGCAGAAACATTAATTTATCCTCCCATACCATTAATTCTTCTTCTATGCAGTGAAAACATGTTCAGTCCTGCACATAAATTTACAAATTCTATTTCCCTATCAACACTTTGGTGATGTAGCCAAGATTCAATATGTTTATTTTTATTTATTTATTTGGTTCCATTTATTTCTTGCCTAATCAGTTGCTCAATGTTCCTCCTTAGTGGGGAACAACAAAATGGAGAATCTTTTGTCAAGTTAAAACAGCTATCAGGTGCGTAACATTGTTATGAAGAAGATCAAATCAGATTGAATAATACTTAGAGAAACTGAAAAAAATGGATGAAAACTTATTACATGGTCTAGGAAAAAGCCAAATAAATCTATGCAGATAACAAAATGGTTTGTCTGCTATAGCATTTACTGTAGAGTAAAAGGGAATCCAGCACATAGGTTTTCATTACTTAAATGCAATTATTTTCCATCATGGGAGAATTAAACAACAGCAAATTAAACCACAACAAAAGGATAAGATTTCTAATTTGATCAAACATGGGACTGGGTATTGTTTTGGAAAATTTGATTGCACACAGGTTGATAAATGATTTAAATTTAGGGCTATTTTTCCTTTCTCCAGCATTTTGTGGGCTATTTTGTGTCGGTTATGTCCTTTTGGAATCATGTCAATGATATCTACTTCTCACTTAAGTGAGTTTACTGTTATAATATTTATGCTTTATAATAATAAGAAATATAAATCCCAATAGAGTACCATGAACAAATACCTAAAGTTTCATGTACAAAACCAACAATGATTTCTTCATTCTTGCCACTCTGAGAAGGGTATTATTTGTAAATGCTCTTTTCAGCTTAATTAGAGATGCTCTTAAATTTACAAAAGTTAACTATAAAGTATAATAGTACTGAACACCAAATAAGTCTAATATAGTTTTGGCACTCCCTTGTCAAGTCATTTTGGGATTCCTGTTGTAGGCATTGTAAGTTTATCAATAAACTGAAACACTTGTGTTTGCTATTTCTACTTTAAAATTTAAACATAATGGGGCTGATTCACCCAATTTGAGGCCACAACGAAGGCAGTAGTGGAGAGCTATTTTGGAGATGCCAAAAAATAAAAGCTTCTGAAAGTTGGAGTAAAGCCTACTCAGGAGGCGAAATACTAGCAAATTAGGTGATAATTAGGGATGTTTAGTTAATTGAAACAACATAGAACACTTGCATATATTTTATTTATTTATTATTTATTTATAACTTTTATATACCGGCATTCGTAAAAAAACATCATGTCGGTTTACAGACAACTGAGAAAGGAAATTACAATGATAGATGGAGGAAGGATAGGAAGTTAAAAGGTGACAACTTTACTGTAGAGCCAACGGGCGCCACAGTTATTAAATGAGATTACATGTGGTTAACCAGGTTGGACATAAATTAATTATATACAAGAGGCGACAGAGTGGGGGGTAGCGCGGGGCGGGGGATGAAGCGCATAGGGGAGGCGGGGTGGGGTAGGAACTGTACAAGGGGGCAGGTGGTGGCGATGGGAAGGAGTGACTGAATATCAGGAAGGTGGTGACTGAATATCAGGAAGCCATAAAATGGATGGGGTGGTGAGGGAGGGAGGGTGTGTAGGGGGGCGGGGGGACACTGTACTAGGGAGAGGGAAATAATGAGTGTTGAGGAGAAGTCAAATGCTAGGGTTGAGAGGCGTTGGGATAGGCCTGTTTAAATAACCAGGTCTTGATTCCTTTTTTGAATTGATTAAGTGAAGGTTCTAGTCGGAGCTCGGTGGGGAGGGAGTTCCAAAGGGTGGGGCCGGCGATGGAGAAGGCTCTTGCTCTGGTGTTTGTGAGGTGAGCAATTTTGAGTGAAGGGGTGTGGAGGGTGCCCGCAAGGGAGTTCTGGTAGGACGGTTGGCCTGGTGGAAGTGTGGCATATCTTCGATCCAGGGGGAGTTATTTTTATATAGCGTGTTATGTATGATAGTAAGTGTTTGTATTGAGAGCGATAGGTGATTGGTAGCCAGTGGAGGTTTTGTAATATGGGAGTAATATGATCAGTCTTTCTTGAGTTTGTAAGGATGCGAGCCATGGCATTTTGTAAGATTTGGAGGGGTTTGATTGTGGAAGCTGGAAGGCCTATTAGCAGTGAGTTGCAATAGTCAAGTTTTGATAGTATAGTGGTTTGCATAACGGTACGGAAGTCATGTGCGTGGAGGAGAGGCTTAAGTTTTTTGAGGGTTTGGAGTTTATAGAAGCCCCCTTTTAGGAGTGATTTGATGTGGGATTTGAAGCTAAGTTGTGTATCTAAGAGAACTCCTAGATCTCTGACAGTGGACGGAGGTGTGAGATTTTGTGAAGTGTTCTGTTGCAGTTGGTGAATGGATAAGCTGGGTTGATTAGTAATAATTAGGATTTCAGTTTTTGAAGTATTGAGTGCAAGGTGTAGGTTGGAAAGGAGGGCGTTGATAGATGTGAGGCATGTCTCCCAGAAGTGCAGGGTTTCGTTGAGGGAGTTTTGGATGGGGATAAGTATTTGTACGTCGTCAGCGTACAAGAAGAATTTTAGTCCCAGTTTGGATAATAAGTGGCAAAGAGGGAGAAGGTAGATGTTAAAGAGGGTGGAGGAAAGGGAGGAGCCCTGGGGTACGCCTTGTGAAAGAGGAATGTGTGTGGATTCGGATTTATCAAGTTTGACTAAGTACTTTCTGTGGTCAAGGTAGGAGGAGAACCATGATAGGGCTGTGTTAGAGATGCCTATCTCTGCTAAGCGTGATATTAAGATTTTGTGGTTCACCGTATCAAAAGCTGCTGAGATATCTAAGAGGGCTAGAATGTATGATTGGCCGTGGTCCATGCCTTTTAGGATGGTGTCTGTTATTGCAAGTAGGAGCTTTTCCGTGCTTCGGTTTTTGCGAAAGCCGTACTGGGCGGGGTGGAGGATGTTGTTATCTTCTAGGAAGTCGGTAAGTTGTGTGTTGACCACTTTCTCCAGAATTTTAGAAATAAAAGGTAGGTTGGAGATGGGCCTGTAGTTTGCTGGATCATTTTGGTCGAGGGTGGGCTTTTTTAGTAGGGGCTTTACGATGGCGAGTTTAAGCGGGTCGGGAACCGTCCCGAAGGTAAAATAATTATTGCAATTAGAAAACAAACTTTAACAAACTACAGGACATAAAACATGCTGGAAAACAATGCAAAAAAAAAAAATATATATATATAAAAAAACAAACATAAAGCACATTTTCCATCCTCATCTGAATCATTTAGTCACAGGTGTCCTCCTAATGAACGACAGCATTCAAAGGACACTAGCTATAGAATTTTAATAAGAACATAAGATATGTCATGCTGAGTCACATCAAAGGTCCGTCAAATCCAGTATTCTTTCTTCAACAGTGGCCAATCTGAGTCACAAATTCTGGCAGAACCCAAAGAATAGATCCATTGCTTGTTGCTGACTCCTAGGAATAAGCAGTGGCTTTCTCAAATCTACCTGGCTAGTAATGATTTATGGACTTCCCTCCAACTCCCTTTTAAATCCAGCTTTGCTAGATGCCTTAAAGATGTCCTCCAGTTAGTCTCTCTCTGTCTCACCAGGCCACACAATGGAGGACAAATACATAACTAGGAAAGATAGTGTGATACTCCCTCCGAAAATCAATCAATGACAGCAAATCATACACCAAGAAAATGTAATATTCGGTACTGTCTACTCAGTACCACAAGTGCACCACTGCTATGCTATCTGGTGTAAGTAGGAGTATTGCACTTAAATTTATAATTTAGAATTGAGAACTGGCACTGTGCAGTGTGTGACTGTGTGCACTCACCACCAGATAATAATATAAACTGGAGCTCTCACTAAGATCAGTGGACCACAGGCCTGAAAATAAAGCACAAAGAAAAACCTAGAACATAAAAAAATCTCACATGAAGGGCAAAGCAGACAGTGAGACTTTGTCAGATTAATGGCAAAGCACTGCAGCAGTTAGTGTAAGACCACACGGCTACTATTTGCGGTACTACAGCCTACACACTAATGCCCTACCTTGCAGGACTAGTGCCTCCAAAGACTGACATTAACTAAATCAAATTAATTACCAATTAATACTGCAATGATGATTAATCTGAAATCTTGAAAACGCATTAACTTCTATCTCCTTCAAATGAACAAAGAGAGATGCTATCTCCTTGATTTACCAATCACAAAGCAGCAGACAACCAGAGCATCCCTTAATACCAATTATCATGTATTCTTAAAAAATAAATGAAGCAGGACTGGGTGATTCAAAATATGCATATCCCATAATGCTAGAGCCTCTTTCCCAAAATGAACGTAGATTGCTTATGCAGACTAGAATTTGATGTTATTACTTATTTGTTCAAAGGGGCACTTGTAACTTGCCAGGTGGTACTTTCCTCCCACACACCACCTTGCAACCTTGGCAACACAAACAAATAACTAAAGAGATAGCCAGTGGGCATGCAGAATCAAAGCTTTAGCTAAATAAAGCCTCCCCCATTTGACACTTTTAAACCTATTTGTAACATTTTCAATTAGTGCATACTAAGTCCAGTTAGTACGCACTAAAAAGACTTAGTGCACACTAACATGAAACAAAAAAAAAAAACAACACCAAAATGTTAGTGTTTTTTCTTTCATTTTGCAGTATCAATGAAATGAAATGCACATCCCTACTTTGCATCTTTTCTATCATCTGTACATTCTGCCTTTATATTTTGTGTTCATGATTCTTAGTATAATTGCTACTCCCTTTGTATTTGAGTTTCTTCCCTATTTTTCTGTTCATCCCAGAATATTCAGAATATACAACAGTTTTTCCAAGGGATCAATATGCTGAAGGTCCAGCAATCCATTATGGATGGCTACATGCGTACATTCCCTGGGGTTTGCTCTCAAGGTGGGAAGATGAGTCCTATTGGAGGTGTAGTTGCAAATACTGCCTTCTTTCCAGTTTTACACCTCTTGTCTGTGAGTTTTTCTAACAAATTGTCCTTTTTCTCCCTTTCAATCTTTATTTATTTATTTTATTTACGATTTTTATATACCGATGTTCATTTCAAAAAGAGATATCACATCGGTTTACAATAAAGTACAATAGGTAATTCACTATCCCCTAAAAGGGCTTACAATCTAAAATTTTTGTACCTGAGGCTAAGAGATTACAAAAATAAAATCATCTTGCCTGTATATGCTGCTACTCTGTCTTCAGGGAATCAAGAGGAGGAAGCCCCCAAAAGCTGACTCTTAATCCCATTTTTCCCAGAGGTATTGAAACCTCTCTTTCTTCCTTTGCACCCTCTCTAAATAGGAGAAAAACATATCAACTAAACTTTTTTTCTTTCTAGGATGAAAACTCTTTTTTTTTTCTTTTACTATATTTGATGCCTTGTATGTTTTTTGTCCTAGGCTTAGTGATGAGTTTGCATGAATGATGGGTCTGAGTACAGGAGTGCACGTTTATAAGTACAGGGTAGGTCCAAATAATGCATACTTGTGAAAGAAAGTAATTGTGAGAAGAAGTACGAATGGGGAGAAGCTGTGAAACAAGGGCCAATAGTGTGTTCAGTTGCTTACACACTAGCTAGGGTTTAGTAAAGCACTTTTTAAACAGACAAGTGCTATGATGATTATGATACTGTCTCTTTAAAAGTGCCTAGAAATTACTCTAAAATTACACTTTTCCCCGCAAGTCTTTCCTGAGACTTTTTGTCTATTTCTTTGGAATTGAATAAATGTATAGAATAGTGCACGGGCCAGGCCCATCATTTCCCAATGGAGGAAAAGAAAATAGAAAGCCCACATTTTTCTTCACATAGGAAATAATAGGAACTATGTGGGCAAAAGGGAGGCTGGCCAGACTTACTCCAGCTCTGACCAGGAATAAATATATTCAGGTAGAAGCCTTGTGGAGGCAAATCATAGCCATGTATCTGGGATAGCTTTTGAAGCAGAATCAGAAATAGAGGAGTTAAAAAATGCTGAATATAGGTGTGTTCTGGCTCCTACATGCTAAAAGAAATCACTCCGAATCACTCACATTTTAGATTGAGTAAGAAATAACAATAAAAGAAACAAAGAAGATTCAGTATATTGGTGAAGGGATCTAGCTTAGAAAAATGTTCCTCCAAAGAATTTCATCTTATTGTATTATCTTGGCTGGGAAGATTTGTTCTTTTCTTTAATTTTTAATCCACTTCCCAAATGCAATGTACCATCTTTGCACTTTTTGGCATTGGATTCTACATAGGGTTGCCAACTGGTTCCATATTTTCAGGACAGGTTGATTCAATCTTAAGTTTATTCCCCTGCATGCAGGTACTTATAGTCTTGCTTTTCTTAGGGAATGCAATAGGGAAATCAGAATAAATCCATGCATGCAATGGGATAAAACCAGGACTAGATCAATGTGTCCTGAAAATCTGGAGCCAGTTGGCAACCCTAATACTATATATTATTTATGTTTTTATTTCTATTTTGCCTTTTATGACTAGTCAGCAACTTCAAAGCAGATTACATTCAGATATCAAAGGTATGTTCTTGTCCTTACAATCTAAGGCCTTCATTTACTAAGGCTTTTATCCCATTCTGTGCCTATGAGAAAAAAGCTCAGTAAATTAGGACCTGACTTTGTATCTGAAGCAATGTAGGGTGAAGTGACTTGATCAAGGTCAGAAGAAATGTCTGTAGAATTTGAACTCTGGCTTCCATGATTCACAGCTACTGCTCTAAACACTAAGATAGTCCTCCTCATAGAGGAATATGAATGTCAACCCCCTATGCTAAATATCTTTCCTATTTGATTAACTGTAAGGATCTGTGTGATGTGTGCCACACATTGCTTCTTCCTCTCTCTAATCGCTTTTTAATTACTTTCCTTTCTTGCTTTCAGTTCCGATTTCTCAGTGCAATACATCAAATGTTGAAGTCCAAGATCCATCTTCTGCTTTGCTATCTATTTTAAAGATCTTTTAAGTTTCTCAGATCTTAATTTTGTTAGTACCATTTGCTTGTCCACAGTTCTTAATCATTCATATTATGCAGTGTTTAGGAGCATGCACTGTAATCATGATTATCTTCTATTTTTCACTCGGACGGACTATGTCAGAGCAGAATAAAGAAAGTAGAAGTTGTCCTGACCTCAGATAGTTTTTTAAATTCATTTTTCATTCTTTACTTTTCATTTCTAATTAATCTTCAATCAATCTTCAGTCACTCCAGCTTTCTGCATACTGTAGCAAGCATTTTCTCTACATCGCCTAGAGTTGTAGCCTCTGTTCATTCATTCTCTGTTCCTTTTGTGTGCACATTCCTTTCAATAAAGAAAAAGAATATAGATAGTCACTCCTCCTTTTCTGTTCCCTAATAGAGCAGGTTTTCCACTCTCTCCCTCTTTGACAACTATTAAGATATTATGTCTCATCACTAAATCTAAACCCTCTATAGTCCTCTCTCAACCTCTATCATCTGTTCTGCTTCATTTTGCCATCCATTTTGCTGCCTAGTATCCTTCTTTCTTCTCTATAAATAATGTGGTTGCTGAATTTGTCTACTTGAACACCCAGGAATAAAGGTCAATAAACAAAAAAACATTGTGGAAGGTGATACCTTTTTCTTGGCCTATCAAGACAGTTTTGACTAACATCCCGAAGCACTAGGCAAGAAATGTATCACACTAGTCCAATATATAGGAATGCTCCTACATAATTTATTTGTTTAGACCTTTATTTCTGCTCTCTTTCTTCTCTTTAGAAAGTCGTTGTTTATCCTGAGATTCCTCACTCTGATATCTATCATCTTCTCTCACTACATCTGTTCTTGCCCAGGGTCCTTTTGTTTACCAATTTGTTTTCTTTACACTAAACAACTCCTAGGACTAGATTCTTTGTTAATTTATGACCCCAGTAAAGTCTTTGGTAGTATTGCAGGGATAAAAAAAGATGTCAGCACGTGTGGCTGGTAGATTGGGGAGGTAGCTCTACTGGAAATGTCCTGGATATAAAGCAGCATGTGCAACTGAGTTCAAAAGGCTATTTGCAGCTACAGAAATGCATCCTGCCAAAAGGTAATGGAATTCAAAAGAGTGTGGGATAAATACAGAGGATTCCTATTGGTTAAATGATGGAAATGAAAAAACAAAAAAGGGGGTAACCTGTGAGGTGTAACCTGCACAACTCAGCAAAATCATTACTCTTAACAGAAAGCACAGGAGTAGCCTGCATGGAGTGGCAGTTACTACGCTTAATAGAAGGCGTGGGGGTAACCTGCATTCGGGGCAGTTACTATCCTTAAATGTTTGCGCGTACCCTGCACAGAACGGTTACCCTCAGAAAAAGCTTGCTGGGCAGACTGGATGAGCCACTTGGGTCTTTTTCTGCCATCATTTCCTGTGTTGCTATGCATCTACCAGCATTAAGTTCTAAGTAAGCAGGAGGAGTGCTTGAGAAGAAATCTGAGGAATACGATTACAAGAGGTGGCAGGAGGAAGACAGCATTTCTCAATAACAAACTGGGACGACAGCTGCAGGGGGAAGGGGAAGACTTAGAGAGGGAGAGCTGCTCTATTTTCAGTCTTCCACTTCTTTTTATATTGCTTGTTCAACCTATTCCAATTATTTTGCTTCCTTTATCTTTTTCTGCTAATAATTTACCCATTTCACCTTCATATTCAATTCATAATCTTTGTATAATTTTTCATGCTAAGTTCTCATTCAAACTGTCTATTGGAAACAGGATGCTGGGCTTGATGGACCCTTGGTCTGACCCAGCATGGCAATTTCTTATATTCTTAAACCTTACTGTGAGGTTCCTGGGATATGCAGTATTAGAGTCTGATATGAAGCCAAAAATATATTGTTTTGTTTCTTTTTTTTTTTTTTTTTTTGTCCGCTTAATGCTTTATTTCAGTTTGATTCATTTCCTGAACTGAAAAAAAATATTAATAAATACTAACCTTCCCTCCTAAAACAAACAAAAAAAAAATCAAACTTGATCACCTTGAAGCCCTCTGAATTTCCTCCCATCCCAACAGAAGCCTTGGGACTTCTTTTGGCCCTCTGACCCTCCTCCCTCCTGCAAATCGATCTGGGCCTCAGCCTACCCAGATGAGCCTAACTGAACCTAGCCAGGCTCCTCAAAACCCTCCTCCTCTCTTTTCTCTTAAATGACATGGCTACAGCTCTCCCTAGCCCCCACTTCCTGGTGTTCCAGGGGTTCAAAAGGACGGAAGCAATGATTATCCACTTTTTTCTCATCTGGTGCTCTTTAACAATGGCGGCATTGGCCCTCCTAAGTGGCGCCGAAGTAACGTCACTTTGGTGTCTGTCTCAGGTGCAGCTAGTGCTAGAGTAATGTAGAGTGGCATAATTGGGAAGAGACAAACTGGCCCTTATCTATTAACTTCTGCTATGTTACTCTGACTTGGCAAAACACAAGCTGGAAAAATGAATAAGAAAATGAATGTTATAAAAATAATTCCTAATAAAATAAACCTACAAATAAAAGTAAATACTAGGGAGTGCACAAAACAAGCTGTTCAGGTCAGTTTGGATTTTTGGTTTGGTTTCCTGTATTGTTCAGTCCATTTGGTTTGGGCAAGAAGCTTTTTCATTTCCTTTCATGATTCATTTCCGTTAAGTCAAAGGGGAAAATACATATATCTTATTTTTTACTTTAACTTTGGGGTTTTCTATCCAAGTTATATGAAAATTGCTGGAGGGTATCGGCAGCAGAGGCAATAGCATGGCGCCAAGAGTGAAAAGAAAATTTAATGGCACCAGTGACCTGTAACCAGGCCTGGCTACATTTCTGGTTTGACACCATGATACTTTGACTGTAGGACAACTCATGAGACAGCACTCTGAAGAAGAACTTTGGTTCAAAATACGGACCCATGTTGGGCTTCAAGAAGATAGGCTTCCTTTAAAGAATAATGCTCTAGTAGTGGGGTTTCTCTGACATGGCTGACTCTACATGAGATAAGTTACTGGATTATGTTTTGAATTTATATAACATTTTAATTGCACAATAAAAATTATAAAAAAGTTTGGGGACAATTCTACAGACCGATGATTATATATAAAGCTAAAGACAGTTCAAATGTTTAATTACATTATTCTGATGACGCCTAGTATGAAGATCTAAAGAAAAGTCTAGTATAAGCAATAATTTATGTTGAGGAGGATTAGATTCTGGTATTAGCTGTTAAGCCTGTTATGCACTCATTTTTGGCATTGGGGACTTTCTTTGTGATCCCAAAACACCGAAAGAGAGGCAACCAGCACAAACAGTGGAATAAACACCCCATGGCACCAAAAGAGGGGCAAAGAGCACCAATAGTGGCATGAACCCTCCAAGGCATAGAGTGAGAAGTATGATAGGAAGCACAGAGGCATGAAGAAACCAAAGCATAGAATGAGAGGAATGGTAACAAATACAGTGACATGATGAATCCAAGACAATGTAAGGTGTATGGCAGGAAGAAAAATGGTATGAACTCCCCAATTCATAGAGCAAGATGGTATGAACTCCCCAGTTCATAGAACAAGAGGTATAGTGTAATAGCACAGTGGCATAAATGCCCCATAACAATTAAGGGTAGATTTTAAAAGAAGAGCGCGTGCGCACACATGGATGCACCGATTTAATAATATTCTTGGGCCGGCACGCGCATGTTATAAATTTTTGGCGGCTGCGCGCACATGCGCGTGCGGATTTTATAATCCGTACGTGCGTGTGCGGGCGGTGCGCGCAGGGGCGCCTAATCTTAGAAACATATGCGCGGTGACAAGATCGGGCCTCTCCCAGTTCATTCCCAGTCCGCTCCAATTAAGGAGAAAGGGTTTAGGGGGTGGGGAGGAGAGGGGAAGAAGGAGGGAGTATGGGTAGAGGGGTTGGGAAGTTCCCTCCCAGACTGCTCCAATTAAGGGTTCATGCCTTTTTTAAAATGTATTTTGTTGCTACTGCTCTGTAAGAGCAGTACCAACTTGTGCACAAGGCAGTCCCTTCCCCAGCACAGCAGCTTTCCTTCGGCACTTCTGCGTGTAATGGGAGTTACGCACGTGGCCGGGTCCTTTTGAAAATGCATGTGGCGCACGCAAGGCCCGGCCACGCGTGTAACCCCCGTTTTTTACGCGTGTGGCTGATTAAAAATTCGGCTGTTGGTGAGGGCATGAAGATCCTAAGGCATAGGGTGAGTGGTATTTATTTATTTTTTTATTTAGACACTTTGGACCAGATTTTAAATCTTACGCGCGGGGGGGGGGGGGTACATTTGTGCGCGCTACCTGGCGTGCACAAATGTACACCCGATTTTATAACATGTGCGCGCTGCCACGCGTATGTTATAAAATCCGGGGTCGGCGTGCACAAGTGTGCACCCCCTTGTGCCGAGCCTGAGGGGAGCCCCGATGGCTTTCCCCGTTCCCTCCAAGGCCGCTCCGAAATATGAGAGGCCTTGGAGGGAACTTTTCTTTTGATCTCCCCCACTTTCCCCTTCCTTCCCCTATCTAACCCACCCCCCAGCCCTACCTAAATCCCCCCTCCACCTTATTTTATTTTTTACGCCCGTCTCTTGCAGTTGTATCTTGCGTGCGCCGGCCAGGCCGCTGTGCCGGAGGACTCGGGACCGCACCGCCCCCTTCCCACCCCTTTTTCAAAGCCCTGGGACATACGCACATCCCGGGGCTTGTGCGCGCCGCCGAGCCTATGCAAAATAGGCTCGGCGCGTGCAGGGTTAGGTTTTCGGGGGTTACGCGTATATCTTACGCGCGTAACCCTTTGAAAATCTACCCCTTTATATACTGTCGTTCCATATCCAGATCACAATGGTTTACAGAAGTAACATTCATAACTATAATTCAACAATTATCAGTGGTTTACAGGGGGTAACATTGATAAACAGAAATTAACATATATCGAATGAGATGTTCCAAAACATATTAAAACCGCTTACTAAAAATTTAAGACATAAGGCAAATAGTACAGGAAAATAATATAACAACTATCATATAGGGCCAGATTTTCATTTCTCTGCGCGGGCGTAGATTTGTGTGCACAACCTGGCGTGCACAAATCTACGCCTGATTTTATAAATGCGTGCGGCTGCGCACGCATGTTATAAAATCCGGGGGCGGTGCATGCAAGGGGGTGCACACTTGTGCACCTTGCGTGCACCAAACCCTAGGGGAGCCCCCATGGCTTTCTCCATTCCCTCCGAGGCCTCTCCGAAATTGCGCGTGGGGGGCCTCGGAGGGAACTTTCCTTCCGCCCCCCCACCTTCCCCTCCCTTCCCCTATCTAACCCGCCCCCCAGCCCTACCTAAATCCCGGAGGCCTCAGTCCCGTCCACTCCCCACCCCTTTTTTCAAGCTCTGGGACATATGCGCGTCCCGGGGCTTGCGTACGTCACCGGGCCTATGCAAAATAGGCTCGGTGCACAGGAGGGGTTTAAAAGGGTTATGCGTGTATATTACACATGTAACCCTCTTATAATCCACCCCATAATGAATAGTACATTGTATTGAGATTCCTACATTCTCTCGTTTCATTTTATTCTTCATGCTTCAGTCAATATGTCTGGGCCTTTACGATACTGTAGTTCTCTTACTTTCTGATGGTTTTAAGTTAGGTTACATGCATTTTTGAATAGCCATGTTTTTAGCTCACATTTAAATCTCTTTTTATCTGGTATCAAATGTAATATCTCAGGTAGAGAATTCCAGAGCTTTGGACCCACAATAGGAAACACACGAGCTCCTTCTTGGGTCAGATGCACGCTCCGTATTGAAGGAACAGTCAGTAGTCCTTTATTTTGAGATGTAGTGTTTGCTGTGGTGTGCATGGTTGTAATGCCACACCAACCAGACTAGTATTACTGGAGTGAATGATTTGGAATATTAACATTAATACTATGTAATAGATTTGGTATTGTACTGGCAGCCAGTGCAGTGAAATCAGCGAGGGTGTAATGTAATCAAATCTCCTAGTTCCTTATAAAAGTCTAGCTGAGGCGTTTTGTAATAATTGTAATGGTTTTAAGAGACATGCAGGAAGACCAAGTAATAGAGAGTTATACTAGTCTATGCCAGCAAGCACAGTTGCATGAAGCCCAGGCCTGGATTTAGGAATAGGCATTAAAGGCAATTACCCAGGGCAACAAAGTTTGAAGGCCTCAAATATCTAGGCCAAGAAAGGAGTGCAGCCCTGCCAAGGAGGATCCTGCTCCAGCAATCCACTTCAAAGGGGCACTGGGACTTAGGGGGTGGTAGGGGGAAAGGGATTCTCCCACCCCCACTTCCCAATTCTGCTGGGGGCTACAAAACTCTTAAATCGGGCCCTGATGAAGCCCCAAGCTGCAGGTATGGCTGCACACACACAGTGGCATCAACACCCAAAAGCATGCTTGCTGACTATTTACACTCGGAACTTAGTGCAAGAACAGGGGCAGGGGAATGCATTTTTGATTGGGGGCAGGGAGGCAAGCAAATCAGCCAAGCTATGTCCTGAACTTTGCCTGAGCTTCCCCTGCCAATTTCTTACTTTCTTTTACAGTTCGTCATTCTTTATTTCATCCAATCTTCACATAAATCAAAGAGAATA
The DNA here is from genome assembly GCF_901001135.1 of Rhinatrema bivittatum. Classification (NCBI taxonomy): domain Eukaryota; kingdom Metazoa; phylum Chordata; class Amphibia; order Gymnophiona; family Rhinatrematidae; genus Rhinatrema; species Rhinatrema bivittatum. The sequence continues at coordinate 210,412,393 of NC_042620.1, forward strand.
ATTATTAATTTTACAGACCAACCAATACAAAACCTGATGCTAGAAACCCAGGCATAGTGGTAAAAGCAAAAATGACAAAGCAGCAGCATTACTAATAGAAGTGCCAGGACCATGTGTGGAGGGAGAGAGACAAGATCATCAAGCACCAAGAGGTGAAATCAGAGACCGAGAAGACGTGGCCTAAAGATACAGAAACAGTACTAACTGTTTACACATCATTCATCTGCTTAAAAAGAGCTTCCAGTCTCACCTTTACATTGCCTGTATTTATTGCACCATGCAAGCTTCAGATAGAAGCTGCTTTGCACAATGCAAGTATGAAGAAGAGCGCAAGCGGTGAATTTCAGAGATTGAGATCATATCCAACATAGCCTGGCTTAAAAGTGAGGTTTATTCTTGTCATGGTATGTGCAATATTATCCCCTGCATCTCAGGTTTTGTAAATTTTTGCTCTGCTTTCACAGAACCCCACTGAAACAATAGGTCCAGAGCAGAACCAGGGCATTTACCCACATAACTCACCATACCAAAGAAAAAAGAAAAATCAAACTCTGGTGTCATAACGCTAAAAGCAACACAAACTCCCTCCACTACCAGGCATGTTGTGAAATAATACAAAATCCTGCCAAAAATACCTCTCAGCACTTGCGTAGAAATGTTACCATAAGCACTAATCTCAGTGCTCAATACAGCATGAAGAAAACCTATGAAAAGGCAATAAATATCAGACCCTTAAACAATACAAAACTGCTACAGACCCCTACACACTAGAAGATCATGACAGGGGCTCGACAGCCCTAAAAAAGCAGAGGCAGCCCCACACCTTATAGTTCCCTCTCCCCCCCCCCCCCACTATGGCCAGCCCCAGCATCTCCCGATTCCCCCTCTCTAACACCCATCCTGCCCAGGAGTGCAGCTTCCTCTCTTTATCTTTCCCTGTCCCTACCTCCTCTCTCTTTTCTTTCCCTTCCCTGCCCCCACAAGAAGACCAGGGATGGGGAGAGGAGAGACAGGTGAGGAAGAAGACTGAGGATGGGGGAGGAGGTAGAGAGTGGATGGTTGATATGGAGGATTGGGGTGGGGGAAGAGAAGAGAGTGAGCGAGGAAGGGGAGAGAATTTCTAGGATCTGGGGGACAGAGTTTGGTATCATGGATTGAGGGGGAGGGAGATAGGTATTCCTACCTTACTCTGTCCTGCTCTTTCTTAGATCTCTACCCCTTCTATAGCCTCTTTCTCACCCCTTCATACTGCATTTCCCCACACTCAGGCAGTCCCATTTTGTTCTCACCAGCTTGCAAGCCTGCCAGCCCAGTCAGCCATTCTCCCCAAAAAACCAGCTCGACTTTACAAGCAGTCATTGCTACCCCGTTGAGCCAGCCTCTCCTTAATCAGACATTCCCTTTACACTAGCCAGCCCTCCACCAAAACAAGCCAACCAACCTGCTTGCCTCCACATCCCCAGCAAGCCAGTCATCAAGCCTGCCTGCTTGCATCCAACACCTCCCCAACCTGTCGCCAAACCACACCTCCAGCTTGCCTGCCTACCTCCAATCCTCCCCAGCCAGCCTGCCTGCCTCCTGCCTCCAACCTCCCTCTCAGACAGCCTCCAACCTCCCTCTTGCTTCAAACCTATCTCAGCCAGCCTGCCTGTCTTCTATTTCCATCACCCCTCAGCCTACCTCCTACCTCCTACCTCCAATCCTCCAAACCAGCCCAACTCCTGCTTTCAACCTTCCCTCCCTCCAACTAAACAGCCTGCCTCCTACTTCAAACATTCTAGCCAGCCGGCCTGTCTTCTGCTTACTTACCTGCCCCCCCCCCCCCCAACAAGCCTATCTCCTGCTTCCATGCCCCCCAAGCAAGTTTGTCTCCTGCTTTCTTCACCACCCAGCAAGTCTGTTTCTTGTTTCCATGCCCTCTCAGCAAGCCTGTCTCTTGCCTCCCCCCCCCCCCCCCCCCACAAAAACAGCCTGCCTCTCAAATTTTGCGGACTTACTGTCTCAACCGCTTTGGGTTTTATTGATGATCCCTACAATGGCTAATGCTAGCTCCACACAGCTCTCTGTGAGTTCAAGCCAAGTGGGTGTCTCTACTCTTGCTCTAATCTCGCAATTTAAGTCTCATGAGATCAGAGCTAGAGTAGAGGCACCCATGTTGGTCAAATTACCAAATGCTGACCAGTGCATGTGTTAGCCATTCAGGGGATGGTCTACAAATATCCAGTGGAAGAAAAGTTGGTGGGCCCATGTCTCTGGTTGCCCACCCCATTCTGACTCCTATATGCAAGAGTCACTCACAGAAGAATTGAATTAGTACAGTGTCACTAACTCCTTTATACAGTAAAAGTAAGGTAGCCTTTATCACTGGCTACTCAGCACATGCTGGAAAAGAAAAACATACTGGGTTAGATCAAAGGTCCATCAAGCCCAGTTTCCTGTTTCCAACAGTGGCCAATCCAGGTATCTAGTACCTGGCAAGATTCCAAAGGATATACGTTTATGTAGACAGTGACACACAATGTCTGTCTGCTGCAGAAAAGCAGTCTTACACAGCAAGTCTCTAACACAGCTAGGACTCAGTGGCTGAATGAGTATACCTTTGCTTTTTCTTCTAAACCTAAAGCTTTTTATTTTATATTTACTTTAACTCTGGAACTTTCAAGAAAGGATCTTCAAAATCTCTGACTTCTCTTTCTGAGATCGAACCAAGGAATGACTGAGAACAAAATGATCACTTAGTTTTATTTTCACATAAAATAAAGTGATGAGGATGTCATTCCATGCAGTTGCCAGCTGAAATACACAAATTGGTCCTGATCCTTCCTTCTCCGTCTCTGCTCTGCCAGAGTCTGCTTCCCCCATAGACTTTAACGGGACCAAATTAAGTACCTGATTCACTAAGGCTTTCACCCATTCTGTCTATGGGAAAATGCCTTGCTGATTCAGGCCCTAAATGAGCTAAGAGGGATTTGGATTTCTCAGGGACTATGCTCATTTGCTTTGGATGACCCAAATCAAACAAAAATTTGACTCATTTGAATAAGGTTTCACGTTTGGACCATATGAAAAGCTATACATTTGGGTGTGCTGATATTATCCACAATGTAAAATATGTTTTATCAGAACTTTGGTAACTAATAGAAATTAACAATTTAATTTAGCTTTTTTTCTCTTGCTATTTAACATAAATGTAATTACTTGACTGAGCGAATTTACTAATAATATAGTTTACAGAAGACATAAAAGGAGGAAACATGTATATTGTCACTGTATTGGTATTTTAAAACTGTATTACAGTATACATCTGGAAACAGTGATAAGTTCTACGGTAGTCATCTCAAATAAGCTTACTGTTTTAGTATAAAAGAGATGACAAAATAATTCAAGCAGAATTGTACTGTTTTAGACCAGTAGGCAGCAAGGGTTTGTTTTGATTTATTTCATTGCTCTAAGAGTTAGAAATATTTACTATACAGTTTTGAACTGCATTGTTTGTCAAAAAAATTGAAGGTTGCCCAATTCTGAAACAAGCCAGAGAGAGAGCGTGAGAATGAAAGAGAGTGTTTCACATGAAAGAAATAAACCAGAATATATTAAAAACACGGCACTTCAGGCAGTTCATCAAATATTGGTTAGGCAATGGCACCCTGTATGTATACTATATAACTTCTGAATTTACAAAAGAAAATGCTTTTTTTATTTTTTTTATTTTTTTCAAGGTTGAATCAAGGTACCTCACTGCTGGTTGCCCTCTAACCCAGTACACAACTACAGAGGACTCTTCCAGCACTGGCAGCTTTCAAGTTCCTCAGCAAGCAGATAATACTTGCTTTGCAATCATCTGGTATTGCTTGTTTTCAGCCTTTGCTCAGCTTCAGTGAAAGAAGGAAATATTGCTGTAGGGCAGGGGCGACTAGGAGCCTTTTGTAGGTCTGCTGAAAGGCTACAGATGAAATATTAGTCCCTGAAGATGCCTTTACTGTTCTCAAACTAAAATACATTTGTGCTGGTTGAGAGTTAGAGGACAGAAAGTGATTTACTTTTATGTGTTTAGGGGAAGGGATATTGAAATGGGATCAGGCAAGGGGAAGAGAAGGATAGGAAAACAAAGTGTCCGTGTAGAGGGATGTGCTGTCATTTAAAACAATATAAGAAATTGCAACAATATTTCTCATGCTGTTTTGTGTCATTTAGACAAAACAAAAACTACACAAAAAAACAAGCTCAGTTTTGCTTCACTTCAACTTTTAACACATGCTATTTGCAAATAAACCACTCTGAAATGTTTTAATTCATGTTAAAATAAAAAAAATTAAATAAAAACAAAAAAAATTAAAATGAAGCAGTAATTTAAAAAAATTGAAATTGAATAAAGAACATGAAGCAAAGAAATATGGGATTCTCACCTGTGTGTGTGCTTTTGGGAAAGGGTGGTATTGAACATAAAACTAGCTCCTATAGGTCTTTGTCTTAACTAATTATTTGTAAGTATTTTTATCCATTAGCTTAGGTAAATTGCAATCAGACCTTATTTGTCTTTCATAGCAGCTGAAATGAATCCTTTTCCTGTACTTTTATTTAATTCACAACACAACTATTATTTTACCTATTGAACCTAGGCCTCCACATCCCTTATCCACAAAGTATCTATTTAATTTACTGCACATTATGATGATGAATATATTTGTAAAGGTTTTATTTGGTCTACAAAGTCATTAATCATATACTCCTAAATGCTGCATTTAATCTATAGAGAGATTGATCATTTATCCTTAAGGCCTCTAATTATTCCATAGGAAAATTAATCATTTACTGTTTAAGGCTATAATGTAATCAATAGGGAGATGATTTCATAATCTCTTGAGCTTCTGTTTAATTTTTAGGAAGCTGAACCTTTATATTCATAATCACTGATTTGCATAGATTCTATTTAATGAATAAAAAAATTAAGCCTATCTTCTCTGTAGCTTATGCTAGGATGAACCCTTTTTTTGCACAGAGAATAAGTAATCTATTAGTTAATTAATAATTTATTCCCCCAAATAAATCATTATGTAAATCATTTAAGTAGTTAGAAAAGATACTTCAAGAAGAAGAAGAAGAAGAAGACAAGAATCAGACTGAAGATAACACCAGATCAATAAGGTTTCCACATAGCATGGATGCAGAGGGAAGCAGGCAGATGCAGTGACAGAAAATGGGCTAAAATATTTAAACATGTTACACAGAGCAGAAGAATGAGAATAATGTGGGAAAATACACCAGCGACAATACCAAAGTGAAAAGGATATTTTAATGAGGATTGTATAGCATTGTTATCATAAACTACACTGTGTCACATGGCTTCACAATCCCCTTGCACAGCATTGTGGCAGCATACAATACATGATAAAAAGCACCTGAAACTATGGATTACTGTACAAACCAATATCTGTCTTTCTTTCCTTCCATATTTTTGCTGCAAGGTTTGGTCGAAATCTTTAATTCTTTTATAAAGATGTACATTGGTAGCAGTATAAAACCGCCAGTGGCTCACACCCATCCTTAGATTTTGCCATGTGTTATAGTTGTGCAGATTATAATGTGCTTCTTCTGTATTTTTGTATTTTGGTTCAGGAACTGCAATGTTCTCTCAACCTAGCTTGATGGACTCTCTGCCCGGGTAACAATAAGCTAGGTTGAGAGAACATTGCACAAATCTCATATTCGGAGTGAGGAAACTCACTCCGAACATCATCAAATCTTTACAAGAGAGCACTGTTCTGTTCGTACATCTCACTTTGAATGTCAAAGTGGCCCCTAACCCTACACTAATACCTAAACCTCACCTCGAGTTACTAGGTGGGCCTCCCATAGTGACATAAATACCTATCTAAGTGTGAGGATATTATGGCTAGTCTGTCTGTCTCTCTCTCTCTCTCAAGCCATGAATAAACTGAATTACAAATATAATACAGTAAATCTCCTATTAGGAAAACAGAACAATTCAGGCTGCTAGAAATTTTTACAAAGAAACTACATGCTAGCAGGCAACCTCTCCTCAGTCATACATGTGGAATAACAATCGACCCTTACTAATACAGAATAAAGACATGATTAAACATAAATAGAAACCACAAGCCAGACCCTGTATATGGAAAAACAGGAACATTACCATTCCTCATAAAACATCAAAAAATCATGAAATATAAAACATCAGTCATAATAGTAGAACCATACTAATAAAAAGAACAACAATTTTAAATCAACAGACGAGTAGAATAACATTTCTGTTTATATCTTTTGGGAGATATATATTCTCGAAATTATTTAGTGTGAATATTCCCCTTTCACCTGCTCTAAGGGGTAGATTTTAACACCTACGCGTGCGCTACCCGGCGCGCGCACATGGACGCTCTCTCTTTCACATACTTACTTCCCCCACTACTAGCACACAAAGAAGCAACCTCCTCTTTAAGCTTCCACAACTGATGGAAGCTTCTTTTTTCTTCTGGCCCTTGAGGCTGCAACACCACTTTTCCACCTACTCCTGATCACACGTAGGTCCCATAGCTCTTCCTCCTTTTGCTTCCATGGGCGGTCCCGTGGGTCTTTCTTCTACTGCTCTCCAAGCCATGGGTACGCCCTGTGGCTCTTTCCCCTGCAGTTTTTAATGCTGGGCAGCATTTTTTTCTGCTGCTTTTAATGCTTGGTGACCCCCACGGCTCATTTTTTTGCAGCTCATGCTGCTTATTGTGGCATGCTCATGTACGCTTTTGGCAGCAGCAGTGGCTATAGCATTTCCTCCTTCCCGCTCACATGGGCCCATGCTGTACTGCTTCCACTTAGGGGCAGGAATGAGGAAATGCTATGATCGGTGCCAGTTCCAGATCAATGGCCCCAGTAGAAGTTGGTGGTGTACATCACAACACTTTTCTCAGTTGGAGGTGCCTGTGCACCACTGTGCAGTATGGAAAGTATACCCATGAGAACAGGCCTAATTTAGACAAGGAACAACACACTTCATAGTAGTGATGACATTCTAACACCCATGATTGACAAAAAAAATATCTTCATGCTAGCTTTAATTGAAAACTGTCCAAACCCCTTAGATAAAAGAACCAAGATTTAACTTTCTAAAAGTAATGTAGCAGGATACAAAACCCAGCTCAAGAGGAAAAGACTAGGGATGTGAATTTGGTGTTTTTGTTTTTGCTTTTAGTGCGCACGGGATTTTTTTTACTAATTCGATTCAGTGTGCACTAACTTGATTGAGTATGCACTAAACAAAAACAAAATGGAATCAATAAATAAATACAATGAAATGAACTGACCCCCCTCCCCCCGAAAAAAAAATTCTGGCTGCACAACCCTAGAAAATAATTCCATAATGTCAGGTATGAAACAAATAAATGTGCACTATCTGGTACAAGTTACTCTTGTCTTTGCTAAGGGTAAGGATGACATTAAGGTTTGCTGGGAGAAATGAAGTGTCCTTTCTAAATTGTGATGAAGTGTACCAAATAATTAAGACATTTAAAAATGATTCACAAGATTTTAAATCTTGCCCTGAATACAAGAGGGAAGCCAATTCAAGTAATATAAAATCAGATTCACTTATTCACTCAACCTAGCCCTTTAGAAACCTAGCAGCTGTGCTTTGCACCAGTTGCAGGCCCTTTAAACTATATCGCAGATTACCATGGACATGGAATTGAAGTAGTCTAAGTGATTTGTAATGAGATCATGTACTGAAGATATATATAGATCTATAGATATATATCTGTCAAAACATATATGTCCTTTGTATTTGGCTAAGGAAGAAAGCAATCAGAATTGTTTTCTTTGTTTTCTTTGTTTTTGTCACTTTAAGTTGTTGAAACAGTTATCACCAGGTCTCTGAGATGCCTTTTAAATCTTTATTTTGTGCCAAATGTTCTAACTCTCCAATCTTATTTTATAGATGTGTGGAATTTGCATACAGACAATTAAAAGTTTACATGTTATTTCTATGGAAAACCTGTGTATTATTAGTAATTCATACAGGTAATTTGAAATCATTTGTATTTGTCTATTTGATATTTAAATGTTTCATTTTGTCCCTATGTTATCATGAAAACAGTGACTACCAGATTTTAATTAGGGATGTTCAGGCTCAATAATTTTGTTTCAGTTTAACTTTTTGCTTATGGACTTTTTTGTTTCTCAGTTCTTTTAAGGATTTTTTCAGTGTGGTTCATTTCCTGAACTGAAAAACTTATCATTAAAACCCCCAGAATCTCCCAAAACAAAACAATTCAACATGGGCCTCCTCGAGGTCTTCCAGCCCCCACCCCTAAACAAATATTCGGGGCCTGTTGAGGACCCTCCAATACCCCTCCCACTGGCAAAAGTAGATTAGAGGCCCTGGCTTACTCAGATTGGCTGAGCCATGCCCAGCCAGGGCTTTCCTGGGCCCCTCTAATCCCCCAGAAGATTCAACCAGTTCTGGGGTTAGAGACCTACCCCGGCCATCACTTACTCCTTCCATTGAAGGGTAAACACCCAGAAAATGGCATGAACGATGCCTATAGTTTCTGCTCATATGGAGTCCTTTTGAAAAATGATGCAAACTCACTACTTGTTGCTCTGACCCAGTTCCCACCCAATTCCTGAACTCCATCCCCACTGCAATCATCCTTTTCATCTGTCGCATCCTCAATCTGGCTAAGCATGGTCCCCACTAGAATTTTGAGAGCTGGAGGAGCCTAGCTTGACCCGGCCTAAGCTTTGAGGTTTGAGTTGATGTGTGAAGGGTGGTTGGTGGGACTTCAGTATGCTATTTCTTTTTTTCTTTTTTTTTTTTTTGGGGGGGGGGTATGTTTTAATGTTTTCTTTTAAGTTCACCAAATGAACTGACCCCAAAAAAATATTTAAAGAAATCAAAAAATAAAACTGCCCCAAAACAAAAAAACAAACTGAAATGAAAATCTTGGGCATGCACATCCCTACATTCTATCTCCCAACATCCAAGAAGGCAGCAGTAGCGAAGGTAGCTAAACAATCATTTCATGGTTTGGAGTTACCAGCCTTCTTAGTGAATTCTGAAGAAGTTCGTTTTGACTAAAATGCAATTTTGTTTTTCAACCAGACTGGGATTCTTCAGAAATCACAAGGTTATTTTCATCAGTTTGAAAGTAAGAGTGTTCCTTGATACTGCTAAAACCAGTAAGAGGAAAAGAAGGTTGTTTCTTCATTTGAGGCCAAAAGAGATACATCTTGGGCCTCATAATTGTTAAAATTTCTTTTAAATGTTTGTATAAGTGTAGAGACCCTTAGGTCTCCAAAAGTTGCTTTTCCCTAGCAGAGCTTAGGTTAGGATTCTGGTTGGGAAAGTGAGTTTTCCACCCCTTCCTGCAGGCACGTTCTGAAAGGCTTGTCTGGATTGGATAGCAGTTTTACATAAAAGTAGGCTGTGCATGAGGAGCAGTGTCCATTCTGAGCTGGCTTTGGCATTATGAGTTGCAGTTTTGAGTATCAGGAGAGTTATTCTTTGGGCTCCACAGCTTGATAAGGGGACTTGGAATATATTTTTTTTTTTAGATTTGGAAGAGTAGAGTAGCTGGAGAGATTGTCCTTCAGCCTGGAACAAGGTGGGGGGAGCTCTGCCCTGTACATACCCCATGGTCTGGAAGGGATTGTCCTGGAAGTGAAGTTGTAAGAGAAATTGGAGAGAGCTGTTTGTGTTTTGCTTCTTGGCAACCTGTTCCTGCCCAGGAAGGATTGCCATCCCTGCCTTAGGAAGTAAGGTCAAGGTGCTGTGATTCCTTCTACCCAGCTACGGATGAGCAGCAGTGCCCTGATAGCGAAGAAAAGAGAAGTATTTTGCAGAGAGTTTTGTTCTTACTGTTTTGGGAGGAATTCTTTTGCCACCAGTTCCTGCTCACCAAGAAGGATGAGTGTTTGGATTTTGAACACTCTTGGGAATTTCTACCGCTAGCAGTCCAGCTTTAACCATCAGAGAAATGAGATCCCAGCCCCACCAGGAGCCCACTCTCTATCACTCAGAAGGGTTGAGCCTTTACCTAGAGCTTGTCATTCTAAAGGGCAATAACTCAGCTAATAAACCTGTGGAAAGAGGTTTGTGAGAAGATTATTTGCAGAATTTGATTGTGAATTGATCTTCAAGAATTTTTGGTTGCAGTACATTTTTTTGTTGAATACCCCATTAGAGTATCCAGCGTCATTCCTCCTAATTCAAGTTGTCCTCAAGCAGGACATTCGAATAGTGAGTACCATCTGTGAGAGGCCTTGGAGATTTATTCTCCTCCGTGTCGTAATGGCCTGCAGCATACTATCCCCCTCATTTATCAAAATGTGCCAAGGCATTTTCGCATGCGTTAAGGGCTTATCACATGTGAAAACATCTTTAACGCATGCGATAGCACCATATTGTATGGTGCAATGCAAATCCGAAAAAGAGGAGGAGTGGGCTGGGTTTACTGTTTTGCGAAGCCCTATCACCTGTTTTAATAGTTTGAAGCTCCCACCTAGCTATATATGAATGAGAGAGAGAGAGAGATGAGATTTGTGCAGTGTTCTCTTAACCTAGCTTGATGTTACCCAGGTAGAGAGTCCATCAAGCTAGATTGAGAGAACATTGCACAAATCTCATCTTTGAGTTAGTTTCCTCACTCCGAAGGGTCATCAAATGGTCAAAAGAGAGCACTGTTCTGTTCTTATGTCTCACATTGAATGTCAAAGTGGCTCCTAACCCCTACACTAATACCTAAACCTCACATCAAGTTACTAGGTGGGCCTCCCATAGAGATATAAATACCTATCTAGGGTGATGGCATTATGGCTAGTCTCTCTCCATCTCTCTCTCTCTCTCTCCCTGTCCCCCAGTGGTTGTATGTAGGAAATACCACATTCTGGCACTTACCTCAAAGTGTGAAAAAGTGATTACAATTTGTGGTAACTTAGTTCTTTGCATAGCTTGGTACAAATTGTGATAAACTCCCTATTACCATAAAACACACCCCTTTTTCCATCACATGCGGTTTACTGCATTTTGAGAAATCCAGGCCTATTTTGGTGTGAGGAAAGAGAGAGCTGGGAGAAAAGTCACCCCAAGGACAATTGTGTGCCCCTGCAATCTGGGAGATCCTACAAGAGGGGGTTACACAAGATATCATGGAATTAATTTCATATTTTATAGACCTTCATATTTGGTAAATGTTTTTCAAGTCCCAGGGATTAATCCTCTTGTTCTTGCTGCATCTTCAGACCCTTTCTAATCTCTTTGATGATATGAAAATGTAAAACATGGTGCTGACCCTGATTTTAAGTTGGCAGTTTGGGCCTTTTCTTCCATATTAAATTTAGTTTTCAATGCTTTTGCTTCCCTACCCCCTCACCACCCCCCCTTTTTTTTCATTTAACATGGAACACTCAAGTAGTTGTGGGCTATTAATTTTCAATTCTAATACTGTTACTCCTGATATTGACAATTACATTATCTTGTGATTTTTCCAAATTCATATTGTTTTCATAAGAAGACTGAATAGATTGGTGTTTATTTCAAAACCTCAATAACTAGAAAAAATGCTTTGAAAACGGAGAGATGTGTAAAATCTAACAAGGTTTTTCCATATAAATCAGCGTATGGGGATCAAAATGATTGTCATGCTGTCATAGAATAATTTTTAGAAAAAAATTGAAGTTCAAGTGGCACTTCATTTTGTTATAATAAATGTTAATTTCTTGGGCCAGACAGCATTATCCTATTCTCATGGGAGAGGTTTCAGAAGCAAAAGTGCAGCATCCATGAGACTAATAAAAATGAGAATGCTTGGTAGAAACAGAGGGTAATTGAAATCAAAATCATCAACTAATTTTAGCAATTGCTGGATAGATGCAGTAGACCAAGAGATAAGAGTATGGACCTGAATGACTGCAAACAGGTCTGGTTTTCAGAATATGCACAATAAATATTCATTGGGAATATTTACATACTGTACATTTTGCTTGATAACCAGTTTAATTTGCATAGTTTTGTTACTTGGAAATACCAAGCCCATTTGCAGCACTTGAAGACCAGAGTTGTATACCTTTAGATTAAATCAGGGCTCACCAAATTTCTATTTATTTATTTATTTAAAAACTTTTCTATACCGTCGTTTAGTAGTGCACCATCACAACGGTTTACAAGGTGGCACGCATATATGTATTTGATTGAAATCTGTGAGGTCGATCCCATAATCAGCTAGGCTTTCAAGATAGCCACAATGAATATGCATAAGAGAAATATGCATTTGCTGGGTCTCCAAAATATGTACATTTATCTCATGAAGATAGATAATAATATTCTGAAAACCAGACTGACTGTGGTGTCACCAAAAAAGGTTTGGGAAACTTTGTATTTAAGTATGATTTGGCAGATAACCTACTTTTTTTTCCCGAATAAGTATTTTTATGGAACTTGTCCCATTTAATAGTTTGCTTGAGATCTAGGGACTGAAGAACTACACAGAAAGTACCCCATTAATAATAGTTTGATGGAATGACAATTTTATTGTTTGCTTGTTAGCTAAGTGACAAAATTACCAATGGTTATCTGCATTTCCTTGTTCTAATATTTGACTCTAATAATTTATCTTGGGGTGACCCAACTCCTGTCCTCAAGAACCACAAAAAGGTCTGGAGTTTAGGATATCTGTAATGAAAATGCATGAAATAGATTTGCATGCGCTACCTCCACTGTATACAAATATATCTCATCATTATGGATATTTTGAAAATTGAAAACCAGGCAAGTTTGTGGCTCTTGAGGATTGGAGGATGCCACACTTGATTTACCTTGTTCTAAAGAAAAATGCATGAATTTTAGATTTAGCAATTTTCTGATATAATAAAAGGAGAACAAATATATTTTATTTTCCTGTAGATAGAAGTAAAGATGAGCTTTCTTTATGATAAAGCTCCCTTGGAAGACTTAAATTATTGTATTGTATTGTTTTAATTAATGCTATTGACTACATTGATTGTATTTATTTGAAAAGTACAACCAGGCAGTTCAGACTTGTCTAGCAAGTAAAGCCATTGGAGGTAATTTTCAAAGGAGTTGCACATGTAAATGTAACATTTTATCGTAGCAATTTTCAAAAGCCATTTACTCAAATGCACTTATGCGAGTAAATTCTATGGACAATTCAATGGTATATATTGGAACAATTTTTAAAAGCCCACTTACTTGAATAAAATGCATTTACTCAAATAAAACACAGTTTTACTCAAATAAATGCTTTTTAAAATCAGGCCCATTGTGTGTAACTAATGTACAATTGCTTTAAAACTTTGTAATGGGCTGTTAGTAAGTAGAGCAAGACATATTAGTGTTTGTGGCCCCCAGTTGGCTAAAGTATGAGGCATACACACCATTGGCAGATAGTTATAGTACATCCTTAATGTGTCTTATTACTCATATTTATTAAAGTACAAGATTTAATGACACAAATATAAATACTGAAAATGCAAATCTAGTCCTAAGATATAGAAGTCAAAGTCCTATAAGCTTTTGGTCTGCCCAAACCATTAATTAGTATGCTTACTGAAACACACTCATATTATCTATTATAATTTTTTTTTATTTTGCTAAGTGATAAGCAATCTATTTTTAATTTACTTTGATAGCTTTCAAATTATGTTCTTAAGATATTATAGGAGCCTCTAGTGCACATAAAAGTTCTACAAGACTACTGAAATAACACCAACAATATCATTATTTCATTCTTTACATTTTTTCTGTTGCATTATAGATATGCATCAGTAGCCTCAATCATTTACTCCTCTGTTGAATTTACCATGTTAAAAGCTCAGAATTGCAGGGAACAGGTCAATGTCTAGGGCATTAACAGCATTATAATAATTTGACTGCCACCACTGATAATCTGCCATACTGTAATGAAAATATATATCTGTAAAACAATTGATAATGAAAATTTTAGAAAAATATAACAGTTCAAAATTAATTTTCAGCACTGAACATAAAAAAGCAAACTATTTTTATGCAATTCTCTTGTTTTCAATTTATTTGTATTGCTGTCCTAAGTTTGCTAAACCCATAAACGTTTATGAATCATATTTTTGAAGTATGGCTCAATCAATTTTTAGGGAGAAGTGAATCAGTTGTCTCACTGGATACAATTGCATTACTTGTGTCATATGAAATATAAAAGCATCTGTCATACAGCATAACATATAACATTATTTTCTGCTTTGTATGTCAATAAGGTGCAGCATAAATATTCCTCAAGGCAATACAAGTTGATTAAAAACAAAAAAAGAACACCTTTTGTTAATAGGTTTTGTAAATTCTGATATAAAATTCTCTAAACTATTATTTCATTAACTGCTCCAAGTAGGAAAGAAAAAGATGTTTTAATTGGACAAAGTTGTAACACTTGCATTGCATCTTGTCCCTTATCGCGTGCGATACCATGATGGGGACGGAGTCGGGGCGTCACCGGGGCCGACTCCACGAAGACGCCATGGACGATGAAAACGTAAGGGCCTTTTCGCGTCCTATTTCGCGCCCAATAGCTACACCTTCTATGGTGGCGCTATTGGGTGCGAAACCGGCAGCGATCGCACCGTGGCGGTGCAATCGCTGCTGGCTAGTGCAGGACCACCCTCCGTTTCGGCCCCCCGCCTCTCATTACCTAAAGTATCGCAGGCCTGCGATACTTTAGAAAATGAGACCCAATGTTTGTTAAATATTTTACTGTGTATGTCCTTCTGTAACCCTTTGAATGTAGCGGTATAGAAAAACAAATAAATAAAGAAATAGATAACCATAAAAAATAAATAAATCTGTATTGGGACCTGTACTATTTATTTAAACATTGTATATTCCTTGTCTTCCATCACATATGTCCAGTGCAGATCACATGAATGCATTCATAAAATCACTACAGTACAAAACACAGTCCATAAATAAATAATAAATATTTTATTTGCTTTCTTGACTATTTCTTGTTTTTGTAAATTTTAAGCATAGGAGATATATACTGAGATGTATGAGATTGAGAATAGGGATTAAACCATGAATTGTATTTCTCTCTAACTGTTACTGTTTTTTATTTGCTTATTTTCAGTCATTTTATCCCTTTTATTTTATTTTTTTACTTTTTATTTTGTTTATTTTTATTTTTTTTAATAACTGTAATATTAATTTTATTAATATACCCTATAGTTCTTTGATGATTTGTGAACCGTTTTGGTCAATACTCATTGTGAAAGATGGTATGGAAATGTTTTTAAATAAATAAATACATAAATAAAAGATCTAAAAAATGGAACAAGTGAGCTGACTAAACCCTTTGGGGCAGATTTTAAAAGCCCTACGCACGCCGAGCCTATTTTGCATAGGCCCGACAATGCGCGCAAGCCCCAGGATGCGCGTATGTCCTGGGGCTTGAAAAAAGGGGTGGGACATGGGTGGGGGGGGGCATGGCCAGAGGCCTCCGTAGGGCCTCTAGGCTGGGGGATTGCATGCCGGCACTTGTCCGGCACGCTCAACCTATGCCTGCCCAGAGGCTGGTGCAACTTGCCAAACAAAGGTTGGGGGTGTTTAGGTAGGGGAGGGGAAGGTAGGGGGCAGAAGGAAAGTTCCCTCCGAGGCTGCTCCGATTTCAGAGCGGCCTTGGAGGGAACAGGGAAAGCCATCGGGGCACCCCTAGGGCTCAGCACGTGCAAGGTGCACAAGTGTGCACCCCCTTGCGCGTGCCAACCCCAGATTTCATAACATGCGTGCATGTTATAAAATCAGGTGTAGATTTGTGTGCGCTGGGTTGTGCGCACAAATCTATGCCAGTGCGTAGGTACTAAAATCTGGCCCTTTCTTTTTAGAGAGAGGGAGTTTATAAGGCTCTCATATAAATAAACCATTTATACCACTGTAAGAGGGGCAACTAGTGACTTGGGGTGAGGTTTTGGTGGTGGCCTAGGATTTGAGGGCCGGTTTTACATGCACAATCAGAGGTACGAAAAGCACAGTAGACATCAGTGAAGATATTATGTGATTTGGAGTGATGAAAGGTACACAAAGATGAGATTTATACATTGTACTCTCGACCTAGCTTGATAGCAGCTAGGTAGAGAGTGCAATAAGGCCCTAATGTGATTTGATAAATGACCCTGCAAATTTGCAGATGCGTTCTGAGCTGTTAAAAGAGCAGCAGATTGTTTAAAATGCTTTTGAAATTTTGACTATGTATAGTCTTGGGTAATATACTGTCCCTCCTGATGTAGACTGTTCACAAAATAAGGATGCGTTATGGGGACATAGCTGTTTCTACATTTCTTCTTTGTACTGTCATATTCAGATGAAACAAACTTTTTGACCTGGATGAATAAATGAGGGCTATTGCAACCTCTTTTTGAACAATTGGATTATGATTTGGACTAAAGATTTGATCAAATGTTATACCTCCTTACCTTTTCCTTGTGTCTGATTATTTGTGAGGTAGGATTACTCTTCACCCTTGAGTGAAAATTCCTATAATCCTACAAATCACCAAAAGCCCTAGATGTGAACTATATATTAGTATTTACAGCATTGTGTGAGAAAGAGAATTTTACTGGTCTGTGATACTGGTTTTATTGAACCAACATGAAATGATGTTGCAGTACATGAGATTTGCCGACTATAGAGGTCAAAGATAAGGTCTGCTGCATGCCTATTGGAATCATACAGTGTAGATAATATCACACTTAGATGAGAAAAAATTGCTCAGTGTGTCATTGTAGATTTAAAAAAGCCATCTGATCACAGTTTCACATATCAAAGGGGATGTGAACTTTCTTCCTTTGATATCATGGCTCATTTGTGCTGCACATCTGTGGAAAAGTGTTTTGAGAAAGCTGTTGAGGTGACTGTACTAGTAATATTTCTGTGAGGCAACATAAAACAGTAATAAAAAAAAAAAGGAATGTCCTGCACAGTGCAGTGTTTCCAAAATATCAGGTTTATATTGCTACTAGGGACATGCAAGCAAAAACAAACATTTTTCTGGAGGTGGGTGGGCTGTTTTAGGTTCATTAATATTTATTTTGGTTCAGTTCATGAAATGAACCAAAATAAACATTACATTTTAAAATCTCTGAGAACAAAAAAGCCCCCAAACAAAACAGACCCTACGTAGGCCCCGTGCTGCTTCCTCAGGTAATGGGGTCTTCCCATCACCACCTGCTAATAAACTGGGAGCTATCTGGCTCGGCTAAGATGGAGCCTCCCCGCAAAGAAGCTGGTCTGGGGAATTCCCTGGCCCTCATTTTCCTCCTCTGTGGTGGTGGTGGTGGGGGGGGGGTGGGGGTCTGATGTGCAGGGAAGAAATGTTCAGGAGTGATTCCCAGTCATTCCTCCTCACCAGTGTCCCTTTGAAAGTGACGCCAGCTGGCTCTGAGACCAATGCCAATCTTTGATGTTTCAAAATGGTGCTGGTCTCAAGACAGGCTGGCAGCATTGTGTTGTATGGCCACACAGTAGTACAGCTGTACAAGAAAATAGTGCTTCCAGGGTCATTTTAAATATAGAGGCTGGTAGAGCCGAAGTTACTGGGAATCGCTCTTGCCCTTTCTTTTCTGCAGACCAGAACCCCATAGAAAGGGGTAAGCAGGGTCCAGAGAGATCCACAGCCCTGGCTTATTTGGCAAGGAGATGGGGGATCAGAAGGGCCCAGGGAGCTCCTAACTGTGCTTGGTTCAGCTCAACGAGTTGGCCCCAGTATCAGCTTATTGGCATGAGGTATAATGGGGAGGGGTGGGGGTCAGGGAGGCTCTAGCTTATTGATAGGGATGAGTGTCTGGAGCTCCCAGGACCTGAGGTAGTGAAAGTGGGGTTTGGAGAGGCCCCTTTTAATATTTTATATTTTTTTTCAGGAACAAAATGAAAATATCTACAAAATTTTCAGATATTTTGGGGTATGTCTATTTTTCATTTGTTCCTTCCAGAACAAATGAAAAATAAAAATTTTCATTCCAAAAATCTATTCATTCATAAACAAATCCCTCTTCTACTAGATTTTAATAAAACATATTGAAATCAGAATTTAAAGGGATTTGTCTGGCAAGTTCAAGAGCACCAGTGGCATACCGAGGGTCTCCGGTGCCCAGGGGTTAATATAATTCGTGCCTCTCTAGCACACTCCTCATCCTTCTTGTACTAATGCTTAAGGACACAGAAAATCACTGACATCTCTAGACAGGAATTATTTGGGGGGAGCCACCCACCTCCATAACATGGCCCCTGCTTTAAAACTGGCTATAAAAAAGTCTTAATAAGAAAGTCCAAAGAGTCTTCTCCATAATTTTAAAAAGCTGGCTATTTTCACACTTCTAATAAAACTACTATTAAAATTATTCAATAGCTTCATTCAACTAATTCTCCATGGCTATGAGAGTGATGTCTGGAATGTATATAGGAAGGAAAAGAATATCAATATAAATCATGTACCTCCAGTTCTGTGCATCCACAGAAATTCCCCCAACAATGGAGTTTGGATGTTTCCCTTATAGCTTATCATACAAAAAAATATTTTCAAATTCTGGTGTCATCTCACAATAATAGCAACACAAACACCTTCCACTGCCAGATATATTGTGAACACAAAACCCTGCAAAATAGATACTTAAAATCTATATAGCAAACCTATCATAATGCAAAAGTAGTAACACCAAGGACTCGAACAACAAGAACCCTACCTGTGAAAAAGCACAGGTAAATATTACACTGGTCCCAGAATACCAATACTCCACCTATTGGGGAAACAAAACAAACCTGATTGCTATAGATTCCTACACAGACACTACACACTAGCAGAATCTCTCCCCTTGGTCACATGTACAGAGCAGACCAAATCCCAAATATAGGATCACAAATTAGAACCAGCAATATGCAGACAAAAACTGAAATGGAAATCCCAAGAAGTGGAATTCTGTGTGTAACAATGCAAAAACAGAACCACCATTCCACATAAACAAATAAAATCAAGAAACATAAAGCAACCACTATAATAGTAAAAACATACTAATAAAATATTTTAAAACTACTGAAAAAATAGAATAACTTTTATTAATTAAAATTATATGCATTTTTTAAAAATTTCCCAAGCACCATAAAATATTTTAAAACAGCACATATTATCAAATAACACCCAATAATTAAAACTAATGAGGTTTAAAAGAAAACCCCCTGCTGTACATACCTGGGAAATCTTGATTTGGGGGGCACACAAACTTTATCCTCTCTCTCTCAAACATACTTGCAGGAAATTGGAAGTCCTGGTTCTCACAAAAAAACATAAACTCTCTCTCTATATAATACTGTGACAAATCTAAATTTCCCTGCAACTAAGTCAGCCTGATACTGAATGTATGCAGTACTATTCCAAATACTGGGGGTCATTTTTCAAAATGCGGTAAGGTGTTTTCGCATGCGTTAAGGGCTTATCACATGCGAAAAGCCCCGTTTTCGCATGCGATAGGCCTTTAACGTATGCGAAAATGTGTTTACCGCATGCGATCGCACTATATCGTATGGTGCGATGCAAATTCTAAAAATAGGAGGAGTTAGGGGCAGAGAGTGGGCTGGGCTAGCCTGTCTGCAAAGAGCTATCGCACAGCCATAATGCAGATTTTAACTACACCTCTTTCAAATGTGTGTAAAGCTTATTTCAGACAATTTGAAGGAGAGAGAGAGAGAGAGACTGGCCATAATATCATGGCCCATAGGTAGGTATTTGTATCCCTAGGGTAGGCCCACCTAGTAACTCGAGGTGGGGATTAGGTAAGTGTGTAGGGGGTTAGGGGCCACTTTGACATGCTACGTGACACCTATGAACAGAACAGTGGTCTCTTGTGAAGATTTGCTGGCCTTCGGAGTGAGGAAACTCACTCCAAGATGAGATTTGGGCAATGTTCTCTCAACCTAGCTTGATGTTACCCAGGTAGAGAGTCCATCAAGCTAGGTTGAGAGAACATTGCCCAAATCTCATCTTGGAGTGAGTTTCCTCACTCCGAAGGCTAGCAAATCTTCACAAGAGACCACTGTTCTGTTCGTAGGTGTCACGTAGCATGTCAAAGTGGCCCCTACACTCTTACCTAATCCCCATCTCGAGTTACTAGGTGGGCCTATCCTAGGGATACAAATACCTGCCTATGGGCCATGATATTATGGCCAGGCTCTCTCTCTCTCTCTTTCTCTCTCTCTCGCTCTCTCGCTCTCTCTCTCTCTCCCCCCCCGGTTTGGCACCACGCAGGCGGCAAGAGCCTGGCCTTAAAGGAACCCCTACAGGAAGTTAGGGGGTTCCTTCCTGCCTGACTCCATCGTCAGTCTACTATTTAAGGCAAGGTGTGAGCCTTCAGACCTTGCCGTGGCTCCGGTGGTGTTCCTGATTTGCTCCTCCGTTTGCGATCCCTGGACTGGCTATCGTTCCTGCTTGGCTCTTGACTCCTGGACTGGTTACAGATTATTCTGGCTCTCGATTCCCGGACTGGCTGAGGTATCTTCTGGCTCTCGACCCCTGGACTGGCTGCGGATTATTCTAGCTCTCGATCCCTGGACTGGCTGAGGAACCTGCTGGCTCTCGACCCCTGGACTGGCTGCGGAGTACTCTGGCTTTGGATCCCTAGCCTGGCAGTGGAGTACGCTGGTTCTTGTTTCCTGGACCGACTTCCATTTTCCTCTTCTCTATCGACCTGCTGGAGGCGCCAGCTTCTGTTTCCACGACTGGCTGGAGGCACCAGCTATCTGGATTAAACGACCGGCAGGAGGCGCCTGCATCCAGATTTTCATCAATTACCTCCAGCAACCTTCGTGATTGGCCTCGCCTACCGACGAGAGGTCCTCACCCCTCGCCGGACCAAGGGTCCACCTTCCAAGTCAGAACACCCACTGGTTTCCAGTAATGGCACCCTCCCCCCCTTGTAGTGGAGCCAGAGGAAAATTTAACATTTGCATAGGTGAGAAAAACTTCTTTAGGCTTCAAAGGAAAGAATTTGCATAGGCCCCTCTCTATCTCAACCAACAAAATGTACTGCCAAGTAATTCATGTCACCATTTGCCTTTACAGTTCTCCCCTTTACAATTTAATTCACCTTTGCTAGTCCGAGTAAGAACAATATCTTAAGCTTCTGGCTTACTATTATATATGGAGATTGCAGAAGACTTGGAGCTGCTGTGCTTCCCCCCCCCCTTAGCCCAATGCACGGGGGCATTGGCCCCCTCAGCCCCCCCCCCCCTCAGTATGCCACTAGAGAGCACACACTGCTTCTGACTGCTGCTAGACCTGAAATAATACCACATGGTCCTGACAGCACATCTTGCTTCTGACTAGTTAAGACTGAAAAAGCAACACAGGGGCCTGACCAGCACAACCAGTTTCTGACTGCTGCTAGACTTAAAACAGAACTAAAGGGACCTGACAGCACACCCTACTTCTGACTGCTTATAAGCTTGAAACAGCCCCCTGAGGGACATTTATTTATTTATTTATTTATGTATTTATTTGTTTATTTATTTATTTAAGGCATTTATATACCGACGTACGTTGGGAACATCTCGTCGGTTTACAAAGAACAAAACTAGCAACAGGCTTTACATGGAACAAGTAACCAAAGGAACAAGGAATGCAAGAGAAAGAGGGCGGACAGGGAACTAAAGAACTAAGGAGGGTAGGGGAAGGGGGAAAGGTGATCTAAAATATAAAGTAGATAATTGTACATATTTACAAAAAGGCATAGGAGCTTACATCACCAGGTTAGAGGGCGGGAGTAAATCTTGTTATATACAGGTTAAATACAAACGGCAGTAAATCATGTTATATACAGGTTAACTAATAGAAAGGACAATTGAGATGCATTTAGTTCAAGGGATTGCAATAGATTCCTGGGATTATGCTGGTCTAGGGGGGGTGGAGGAGGGAGGCAGACGGTTAGGTGTAGGAGTGGGTGAAGAGCCAGGTCTTCAGGTTCTGTTTGAAGATTTTGGGGCAAGTTTCTTGGCGGAGAGAGGTGGGTAGCTTGTTCCAAAGGGAGGGACCTGCAAGGGAGAAGGCTCTTTCTTTGGTAGAGCGCAGTTTAGTGAGTTTGGGAGATGGGATGTGAAGAGTGGCAAGATACTGTTTTCTAGTAGGTCTGTTGCTGGTATGAAAGGTGAAGTCTTCTTTGAACCAGTACATGTTTTGGTTGTGTAGGGATTTGTGTATTAGGGTGAGCGTTTTGTATGTGATACGAGCTGATACAGGCAGCCAATGCAGATGTTTGAGTACCGGAGTTATATGGTCATTTCTGTGTGTGTTGGTGAGGATGCGGGCAGCAGCATTTTGTAGGAGTTGCAGGGTGTTTTTAGGTAGGCCCAGGAGCATGGAATTGCAGTAATCAATCTTAGAGAGGATGAGGGCTTGGAGAATGGTGCGAAAGTCGTTGAGATGTAAGAGGGGTTTGAGATTTTTAAGTGTGTGTAATTTGAAATAGCAGTCTTTGATTGTGGTGTTGATGAATTTTTTGTAGTTGAACTGATTGTCAAGGGTAACACCAAGGCTGCGAATGTGTGGGGGGAAGGATATATTGGTTGGGGGAGTGGTGTTCATTGTCAGAGGATGGTTGATGATAGGGGGAGAGATGAGGATGGGTTCTGTTTTGGCCGTGTTTAGAGCGAGAAAATTATTGGATAGTAAGGTGCTAATGGAGGAGAGGGCAGTATTCCAGGTTTGCATGGCTTTGTGTATAGTGTCAGAAACAGGGATCAGTATCCGAACATCATCAGCATAGATAAAGTGTTGAAAGCCTAATTTGGATAGTAAATAGCAGAGGGGGAGGAGGTAAATATTAAAGAGTGTAGAGGATAGGGATGAGCCTTGAGGTACTCCTTGTCCAAGGGCAAGGGGTTTGGATATGGCGTTCCCTATTTGCACGCTAAATTGTCTGTCAGTGAGGTAGGATTGGAACCATTGAAGGGCAGTGTCTGAGATGCCAATGTCAGTGAGATGCTGCAAAAGTATGTGATGGTTGACGGTGTCGAACACAGCGGATATATCAAGAAGAATTAGGATGTGTGAGAGGCCTTTATCCAGGCTTTTAAGGATACTGTCAGAGAGGGATAAAAGCAAGGTCTCAGTACTGTGGTGTTTGCGAAAGCCGTATTGTGAGGAAGTGAGTATGTTGTGTTCGTCCATGTAATCTGAAAGTTGTTTGTTGATTACTTTCTCTAGGACCTTTGATATAAGTGGCAGGTTTGAAATAGGGTGGAAGTTGGTGAGATCAGATGGGTCCAGGGAGGGTTTTTTTAAGATGGGTTTTACAATGGCATGTTTGAGGCTTTTGGGTATGCTGCCAAGAACAATGGATCGGTTGATGATGTTCGAGATCGGTTTTGCAATGCACCCAGGGATGGAGAGGAGGTTCTTAGTGGGGATGGTGTCCGAGGGATGTGTAGAGGGTCGGATTTTTTTTAAGATGGCAGCGATCTCAAGAGATGAGGTGGTTTCAAATGTGGAGAGTTTGGCAGTGGATTGGCATTGCAGGGTGTCAGTGGGTGTGTGTGAGGATGGGAATCGTGCCATGATGTTATCTATTCTTTTGTGGAAGAAAGAGGCTAGGTGTTCACATTTGGACTGTTCATCTATGTCAATAGTGGGGGTAGAGAGGGGTTTTGTAAAGTTGCTTACTAGTTGGAATAGGGCTCGTGAATTGAATTGTAAGTGATGGATTCGTTGAGAGTAATAATCTCTTTTGGCTTTATCAATTGCTGTGCGGTAAGTGTGGAGATGTGTTTTAAACTTGTTTAATTGGGCTGGCGAGGGGTCTTTGCGCCAATTTCTTTCTAACTTTCTCAGAGTGTGTTTCATATTTCTTAACTCTGGAGTATACCAGGGTTGTTTGTGTTTGTTAGAGGTGTTGATATTGCGCACTTGTAGTGGGCAAATTTTGTTGGCAATGTCGGTAGTAATGTGATTCCAGGATGTAAGTGCCGTGTCTGCATCTGCTAGGTCAAGGGAGTTGATGTCAGAGGTAATGGCAGCTATGAGATCATCTTGTTTACAATTGTGTCTAAAGTATATGGTTTTTCTGGTTTGGGTGGGGGTGGTGGTGCTGATCAGTGTACAGGTAGCATCAATGCAATAGTGATCGGACCATGGGATGGGTGTGCATGAGGGGGGGTTAGTGTGTATGTGTGAGTTGGTGAATACGAGGTCAAGTGTGTGACCTGCTTTGTGTGTGGGGTGGGAGATGACTTGGGTGAAGCCGAGGGCTTCAAGGGCAGTGAGAAGTGAGTCACATGAAGATGAGATAGGGGTGGCGTCAACGTGGAGGTTGAAGTCACCAAGGATGATTGCCGGGACATGTATATTTATGTTTTTGGAAATGTATTAAATCATGGCATGGACATGGCATTATAACCTCTTCTAACTGCTGCTAGACCTGAAACAGCCCTAGAGGGGCATGACAACACATTCTGCTGACTACTGATATGCCTTAAACAACACCACAGGGGCCTGAAAGCAAATCCTGCTTCTGACTGCTGTAATACACACTGAGGGTAAACTATGCAATAGGTTCTCTCTACCTATACAATCACATCCACATAAGAGAACACACAAACTTTCTCACACCTTAATCCATGCAAATATATTTCTTTATTTATGAGACCATATAATAAAACAGTCCTATCTAGACAATAAATACTATCTAGCTCATACATCCCATCACAGCCAAACCATTCAATCCCACACACTAAAATAACACACAATATATTGCACAATACCCATATATATCTAAGTACAATTTGGATCCTACTGGAGCTACAATATCCTTAATTCCCCTATAGCAAATAAATATGTATAGAAGCAGCAATCTCTAATGCATTTAAATCTCCTCAAAACTTGCTCCCACTCTGAATTCTTCCAATATCCAGTATCCACATATAGAATCGGCACCGTCCAATGGACTCATCCGACAAGGAATCCTTGTTTCACCCGGACACACCGGGCTTCATCAGGGAAAAATCTCGCCAATGCTATACTCGCCACCAATTCTACATAAAGGAAAAAATAACAATGAAAGAATCCTAAAGAGCACACATATCCACTCCCTAACACATTATAATTCAAAATATACCTTACTTCACCGCCCTGCTTTCACACTCCTGAATAATTTAAACACCGGTCTCAAACATAACATCATGACTTAAAAAATGTAAATATAGTAAAGATTGCTTCAAACCCAATGTTTTATATCATTATTCCCGGTCGCAGAAACTGCAACCAAAAAAGATAATACTTAATAAAATTTGCCAAAAAGTACGCTTACCTGAACAAACGCCCGACTGGCCCTATACTCACATCAGAACCGGAACTGACAAAATCATACTGCAAATGATGACTCAAACACGTCGACGCTCCCCACTCTTATATCACCAGAAAATGAGCACTTAAACAATTAATAGTTACCAAATCACCCCATAGACTCAGAACTAATAAATTTATCCACCAATTAGAAATACACAACATCAATCTGTCCCTAAAAATGAGACTACCCGAATCACAAACCGCTAAAGGCTCAAATTGAACTATCTCCGCTCCGGTGAACCAGTGGATGTAGTGTATTTGGATTTTCAGAAGGCATTTGACAAAGTTTCTCACTAGAGGCTTCTAAGAAAAGTAAAAAGTCATGGGATAGGTGGCAATATCCTTTCTTGGATTACAAACTGGTTATGGCAGGAAACAGAGAGTAGAATTAAATGGACAATTTTCTCAGTGGAAAAGGGTGTACAGTACAGTGCCTCAAGGATCTGTACTAGGACCCATGCTTTTCAATATATTTATAAATTATCTGGAAAGGAATACGATGAGTAAGGTAATCAGATTTGCAGATGATACAAAATTATTCAGAGTGGTTAAATCACAAGCAGATTGTAATAAATTGCAGGAGACCTTGTGAGACTGGAAAATTGAGCATTCAAATGGCAGATGAAATTTAATGTGGATAAGTGCAAGGTGATGCATATAGGGAAAAATAATCCATGCTGTAGTTACACGATGTTAGATTCCATATTAGGAGCTACCACTCAGGAAAGAGATCTAAGTGTCAGAGTGGACTGGATAATACTTTGAAATCATCAGCTCAGTGTGCTGTGGCTGTCAAAAAAGCAAACAGAATGTTAGGAATTATTAGGAAGGGAATGGTGAATAAAATGGAGGATGTCATAATGCCTCTGTATCGCACCATGGTAAGACCACACCTTGAATACTGTGTACAATTCTGGTCACCGCATCTCATGAAAGATATAGTTGCAATGGAGAAGGTACAGATAAGGACAACCAAAATGATAAAGGGGATGGAACTGCTCCCCTATGAGGAAAGACTAAAGAGGTTAGGACTTTTCCACTTGGAGAGAAGAGATGGCTGAGGGGGGATATGATAGAGGTTAGAGATGTGCAGAGCAAAAGTTTATGTCCATATGTCAATATGTCCAAAGGGGGTCCCATTTGCGGTCAATATGGACATAAAAAAAATTAAATGAGTTGGGTATATGTCCATATGTGCAAAAAAAAAAATTTAAACCCCCTCACCCTCCTTAATCCCCCCCCCCAGACTTACCACAACTCCCTGGTGATCGAGCGAGGAGTGAGGACGCCATTTCTGCAATCCTTGGCTAGAAGCATGTGACGTCGGCGCCACGTCGAGTGACGCGGCGTCACATGATTCCCGGCGAGTTCGCGCCGGAAGGCTCGTTCGGCCCAAAAAGAACTTTTGGCCAGCTTGGGGGGGTCAGGAGGCCCCCCCAAGCTGGCCAAAAGTTCTTTTTGGGCCGAACGAGCCTTCCGGCGCGAACTCGCCGGGAATCACGTGGCGCCGACGTCACGTGATTCCCGGCGTTGTCGCGCCGGAAGGCTCGTTCGGCCCAAAAAGAACTTTTGGCCAGCTTGGGGGGGCCTCCTGACCCCCCCAAGCTGGCCAAAAGTTCCTTTTGGGCCGAACGAGCCTTCCGGCGCGAACTCGCCGGGAATCACGTGACGCGGCGTCGGAGTGACGCCGCGTCACGTGATTCCCAGCGAGTTTGCGCCGGAAGGCTCGTTCGGCCCAAAAAGAACTTTTAGCCAGCTTGGGGGGGCCTCCTGACCCCACAAGCTGGCCAAAAGTTCTTTTTGGGCCGAACAAGCCTTCCGGCGCGAACTCGCCGGGAATCACGTGACGCCACGTCACTCGACGTGGCGCCGACGTCACATGCTTCTCGCCAAGGATTGCAGAAATGGCGTCCTCACTCCTCGCTCGATCACCAGGGAGTTGTGGTAAGTCTGGGGGGGGGGGGGATTAAGGAGGGTGAGGGGGTTTAAATTTTTATTTTGGCTCAACAATCGCGATTTCCAACATATCCAACATAGCTATGTTGGATATGTGGAAATCCGATCGTTTATGTCACATCACTTTTTTAAGTTAAAAACAAAATATGCGTAGCGTTTTACATATGCGGTCAATACGAATGCACACCCCTAATAGAGGTCTTTAAAATCATGAGAGGTCTAGAATGGGTAAATGTGAATTTTTTATTTACCCTTTCAGATAATAGATGGGCTAGGGAGCACTCCATGAAGTTAGCATGTAGCTCATTTAAAACTAATCAGAGAACATTTTTTTTTACTCAGCACATAATTAAACTCTGGAATTTGTTGCCAGGGGATGTGGTTAGTGCAGTTAGTGTAGCTGGATTTAAAAATGGTTTAGATACATTCTTGGAGGAGAAGTCCATTACCTGCTATTAATCAAGTTGACTTAGAAAATAGCCACTGTTATTACTAGCATCAATAGCGTGGGATATACTTAGGAGCAGATTTTCAAATGGTTACGCATGTAACATATGCGCGTAACCCCCGAAAAGCTGCCCCTCCGTGCGCCAAGCCTATCTTACATAGGCTCAGCAGCACGCGCAAGCCCCGGGACGTGCGTATATCCCGGGGCTTTTCAAAATGGGCAGTCCGGGGGCGTGGCCAGGGCGCAGCGGTGTTCCAGGTGCAGGTCCGGGAGCATGGCGGTGATCCGGTAATGAGGCTGGGGCGTTCCTGAGTCCTCCGCATAGCAGCCGTGCCGGAGGTTCGCGCGCCGGCAGCTGGCTGGCCGGTGCGCGTGAGTTACGCCTGCCTTGGACAGGCGTAACTTGCCGAAACAAGGTAGGGGGGGGGGATTTAGGTAGAGCTGGGGGTTGGGAAGGGAGGGAAAGGTGGGGGAGAGGCGAAAAAAAGTTCCCTCCGAGGCCGCTCCGATTTCGGAGTGGCCTCAGAGGGAATGGGGAAAGCCATCGGAGCTCCCCTAGGGCTCAGCATGCACAAGGTGCACAAATGTGCACCCCCTTCAATGCGCTGACCTCGGATTTTATAACATGTGTGCGGCAACACACGCATGTTATAAAATAGGGTGTAGATTTGTTCACACCAGATTGCACGAACAAATCTATGCCCGCACATACGTTTTAAAATCTGGCCTTTAGTTTTTGGGTACTTGCCAGGTACTTCTAACCTGAATTGGCCACTATTGGAAATGAGATGCTGGGCTTGATGGACCCTTGGTCTGACCCAGTATGGCAATTTCTTATGCTCTTATGTTCTTAACTGCTCCTTAAATTGTTTCCACACCATTGTGGCCATAGTAACCAAAAAATGATACCTTGCATTCTAGCTTCCTGTGCTACTAGGCCCTTTCAGTGTGGGCTGGTTAGTTCAGAAGATGTTCATTACTGTCAAACCCAACAAGAATAAGTGCCCCCCCCCCCCCCCCTCCCGTCTCAAGCACCATCCTCCTTGGCAAATCTGGGAACCCTCCAAGAGGCTTTCTCCTACCCTCAAATGCCTCCCTCGCCTGAACGGCATCATCCCTAGAGCATCCACCAGGGAGATATCACCTGCTATGTAACAGGACCCCTCCCCCCCCTGCCCTTCCATCTCCCACCAAGCCTTCCAGAACCAGATTTTTTCCTGTCCAGAAGGGTTGGATCTTTCTGAGCATGAGGGACATCAGAGTCCTGTTCACACCACAGTTGCTACTGAGTGATGCTGCTAGAACCCTTTTCACCCTATTTGGTGAGTGACGTGCTTGAGGGAACTGCAAAATTAGTATATTGCTTCAAATGTGTGCTAGACTTCAACTTAGGATATATGTTAATTAATAAGTTATAACCTACTAGTCAACTCCAAATGCTGGGTTTTGCTAACCATTTGTAGTGCAGGTGAAATCCAAGAGGAACAAAAGTTAAAGGAAGCTGTGACTTCAGAAAATGCACACATTTATTTTTCTATAATGAACTAAAATGTAAATATTGTGCAAATATCAAGAGGTAAAAAGCATGCAAATAATCACATTCATTTTATTTATTTATTTATGTTAAAGGTTTTTATATACTGCATATACACAAACAAAGTGGAACTAGGTGGTTTACAATTAAAAGAAACATACATAATAATCAAACAAGGTAAAAAAGCAAAATTAAAAGTATTAAATATGAGATATGACTTACAGACTCTGATAAATAAAGATGGGTAGTACAATTTAACTTAAAGGGTTGGCATTACGAGCTAGGAAAGGCTTGTGAGAATAAATACGTTTTTACAGCTTTCTTGAAATCATGTTGTGTGGTGAGTTGGCGGATATGATTGGGTAGGGAATTCCATAGTTTAGATCCTGTGACTGAAAAGGCACAATTACGTGTTAAATTCAGTCTGGCAGTTTTTACTGTGGGAATTTGGAGGAGATTTTTGTCAGCAGATCGTAGATGGTTGGTAAATTTGGAGAGTGGAGCATAACCATATAGATGAAGTACTGTTTAACAAAGTATGAATTATCATTAGGATTTTATATTGTATTTGCTGGCAAATGGGTAACCAATGAAGTTGCATAAGAATGGGAGTTATGTGATTCCTACGGGGGGGGGGGAGGGGGGTGTAAGGAGTCTAGCTGCACAATTTTGAATCAGTTGGAGCGGTTGTAATGTGTAGTCAGGGAGGCCTATGTATAAGGAATTGCAATAATCGAGACTTGTCAAGATAAGAGACTGAAGCACATATCGAAAATCGGTAGGAAAAAGTAATGGTTTGAGATTCTTGTGTAAGTGAATTTTATAAAATGATGATTTTGTAATAAATGCAATATTTATGGACATGGATAAATTGGAATCAATGAGAACACCTAGGTTGTGAGCATAACTGAGCATGGGTATATGGTATTTATTTATTATTTATTTAGTGTTTTTTACTATACCGGCATTCATGAAAGGAATCACATCATGCCGGTTTACATTTAACAGGACGTGATATATACAGCAAACTGAAGTTATAACAAGTGCATGGAAAGAAAATTGCAGTTACATTAAAACAGGGAGGTGCACAACTGGGAGCAGAAGGGAGCGAAGAAGAAGGAGATTAACTGAAAGCAAAAATTATTTACATGATGTATAAAAAATTAAATACAGTGACGTAAATTTGGAGTAGTGAAGGAGATTGTTAATGGAGAGTTTGTAATGTCTGGTGATAAATGGTTGGAAGGTAAGGATCAGTTGAGTTCTGGATAAGCTTTTTTAAAAAAAGATGTTTTCAGCCTTTTCCTGTCGCAGGTCAGATGGGATAGAGTTCCATAGTGGTGGTCCTGCTGTTGAGAATGCTCTGTCTTTGAGGGTTTTGTGTTGAAAGGTTTTGGCGTGAGGAACATGAAGTGATTCTTTATAAGACTCTCTGATGGGTCTGGAGGAGGTATGCTTTTAGAGAGGAATTTGTAAGTTTAGTGGAGTGTGGTGATGTATGACTTTGTGAATGGTAGTGATGGCCTTGTACATGATTCTGTAGTGAATTAGAAGCCAATGAAGTTCTTTGAGAATTAGGGAGATGTGGTCAATTCTCCTAGAGTTAGTCAGAATTCTGGCTGCTGTATTCTGAACCATCTGTAGTGGTTTGGTATGTGATGCAGGGAGACATATTAAAATAGAATTACAATAATCTATCTTAGAGAAGATTATTGCTTGTAGAATTGTTCTGAAGTCCTGGGAGTGGAAGAGTGGCTTGATTCTTTTAAGGACATGTAATTTGTGGAAACAATCTTTGGTAGTTTGGTTGATGAAAGATTTTAAGTTAAGACGATTGTCTAAGATTGCTCCTAGGTCTCTTACGTGAGAGGTTTGAAGGTTGGCTGATGGGTTTGAAGTGATGAGGTTGTTTTCCGGGGATATAAGCAAGAATTCGGTTTTTTAAAGCATTGAGGATTAGGTTTAGACTGGTAAGGAGGTGATTGATCTCTAGTAGGCAGCTTTCCCAGAATTCTAATGTTTTATTAATGGATTCTTTTACAGGGATCACGATCTGTACATCGTCTGCGAATAGGAAATGTTTCAGGTTAAGTTTGGTTAGCATTTGGCAGGGGGGGGGGGGGGTCAAAGGGGGCCTAGAGAGGCCCTACCTGAACCCGAGGAGGCCCACGCCACTGGTTAAATTGTGCAAGGTGGGAGGGTTGTTGAGGGCTGTGGAGGCTTTTTAAAAAAAACCAAAAAAACTACAACAAATATGAAAGTACATGAGAATTTTGGGGTATTTTCATAGGAGCCATTTTCAATTTGTTCCATTTGGAATGAATAAAAAATGGTCTCATGCATTGCATTTTTGCATTTGTTTAAAATGAATGCAAATCCCTGATACCTATTCACTTGTTGTACCAAAGGCTTGTATAAAGAATAAGGCTTTCAAATGTTTCTTAAAGCTATGAATGTACAGTTGTGCTCATAAGTTTACATACCCTTGGCAGAATTTGTAAGATACGTAGCATTTTAAGAAAATAGGACTGATCAGAAAAAACACATCTGTTAGTTTTAATGTGTTTTAAATTAAACTATTTTATGCATCACATAATTGCACAATCATTAAACAAACCATAGCAAGAAAGAAAATCATAAAAAGGGTCCTGTTCACAAGTTTTACATACCCTTAGGGGCAGATTTGCAAAGGGTTGCGCGTGTAAATCCAGGAGGATTTATGCACGTAGGGGGGTTACGTGCGACGGGCCTATTTTCAAAAGGCCCAGCGACATGCGTAAAGCCCTGGGATGTGTGTAAGTCCCGGGGCTTGCAAAAAGGGGTGGGGCATGGGCGGGGCAGTCCTGGGGCGGGGGTGGGGCCAGAGACCTCCATATGGCCGCTATGCCGGGGAATCGTGTGCTGGCAGTCGGCCGGAGGGCGCAACTTACGCAAAGCTCAGCCAAGTAAGAGAGCGCGTAATATCAATAGCGGGAACTAAAGTATGGAATTCTTTACCTACTTATTTGAGATTACAAGCAGACAAAAGAAAATTTAAAGCTGATTTAAAAACATGGTTGTTTGAATGTGCTTACACTGAGTTGGAACAGTCATAGTCTTAACTTTTTCTAATTCTTCTTTTAAATTTTAACTTTCATTTTAGGAAAGATTAATTGACTTTAGAATATCTTACTTAAATATTTGTTCTTAGATAATAATGTATCATGTTTTTGTTATATTTTATAGTAGTAGGTGTATGATATTTTTTAGCAGCTAATTTATATATGTCTCTTTTTATTAATTTTAGCTATCTCTTTTATGATATCATTGTATTTCTCTATTTTAATGTAATTGTAAACCGTTGTGATGGCATTGTTGATGTGACGGTATAGAAAAACCAATAAACTAACCAAACAAAACTATAAAGGTACGGGGTGGGTTTTTTTCAGGATGGGGGGGGGCAGGACAGGTTGGGGAAGGGAGGTGAAGGTGTGTGGGGGAAATGGGGAAAACCAGCTGGTCTCCCCGAGGGCTCGGCACACACAAGGTGCACTAGTGGCAACATCTTGCGTGCACCGATCCTGATTTAATAACATGCGTGCGGCTGTGCGGCATGTTATAAAATTGGGCATACATTTGTGCGTGCCAGGTAGTGCACATAAATGTACGTCGCGCACGTACCTTTTAAAATCTACCCCTAAGTTCTTAATATTGTGTATTGCCCCTTTTTCATCAATGACATTTTGCAGTCCTTTGTGATAGTTGTGGATGAGGCCCTTTCTTTTTTCATGTGGTAAAGCTACACATTCCTCTGCAAAAAGCCTCCAGGTCCTGTGGATTCTTTGGTTGTCTAGCATGAGCTGCATGTTTGAGTTCTCTCCAAAGTGTCTGTTGCAGAGGTGAACCCTTAGCCCGTGGTGGAGTTGACGCTACCCGTGGGGAAGCCCCCATGGGTCCCCACCATCGGGAGGCAGAGCTGAATGGGAAGTAGAGGCCAACTGGAGCTTCACCAATACCAGCCCTCATTCCCCGCAGGTTGAGCCCTTAGGTACTGGGGCTGGCTGGTCTTAGGCAGGCCTCCGCATGGTTGATCCCGAGGAGAGTGTCCAAGGCATGGAGCCAGGAAACAGTGGAGATGCAGGGTCCAACACAGCTGGACTAAAAACAGGGCCTGGTTCCAGAAGCCCGGACAGGCTAAAGCAGGCTTCGAGTCAGGAACATGCTAAGTCCGGGCTTGTAAGTAGGCAAGAGCCTAAGAAAGGCCAAGTCCAAAGTAGTCAGGTTCAAGCTGGAGTCAGGACAGGTGGCTGGAGACAAGGTCAGGTTCAAGATGAAGTCAGGACAGGTGGCTGGAGACAAGGTCAGATTCAAGCTGAAGTCAGGGCAGGTGGCTAGAGACAAGGTCAGGTCCAAATAAGGGTCAAAGCCAGGGAATCCATCCAGAGCACGGTCAGGAACAAGCAAGGGTCAAAGCCGAGGAATCAGTCCAAAGGCTAGTCAGGAAAGAGGAAGCTGGAACTGGAGCACAAGTACTGGAACAAGAATACAAGACTGGAACTAGGTCAGGAACAGGAACACGAATGAGCAGCAACTAAGCACATGACAAGAAGCATGGAGACCTGTTGCCAAGGCAAAGACCGAATGGCGGAGCCTGCCTTAAATAGTAAGGCCTGGAGACGTCATCATCCAGGGCCGCGGGAAGGTTTCCCGTCGCGGCACCTTTAAAGTCAGTGAAGGTGTACGCGCCTAAGGCAACAGACTGGAACTAGGTGATGGCAGCGTCTCCCCTCGACGCACGTTGGGAGACCCGACTGGGACCGGAGGAAGCCACGGAGCTGCCAGAGGAACCTGGGAGCATAGCAGGAGCGCGAGCATGTAGGTGACTGCCTACTGCTGCCAAAGAGGAAGGACCAGGTCCGGAACCCGGGCGTCAGGAGTGAGTAAAGCCGGTTGTGGGCCTGCCACAGCTGAGGAATGTAACAGTGTCTCAATGATGTTGCGGGCAGGAGTCTGTGATAGATACTCCTGAACCTTCACTTTCTTCTGTGGCAGCCACTGAAGGTCGACTTGGCCTTATGTTTCAGATCATTGTCATGTTAGAAAGTTCAAGTATGCCCCATGCACAGCTTCCTGGCTGATGAATGCAAATTCTTTTCCAATATTTTCTGGTAAGATGCTGCATACATCCTGCCATCAATTTTGACTAAATTCCTCATGCTGCTGTAACTCACTCCCCCTCCCCCCACCAAAAACAGTAGAGATCCAACTCCATGTTTCAAGGTAGGGATAATGTTGACTCCTCTCCTACCATAGCATTTATGGTTGTGACCATAAAGTTCAATTTTGGTCTCATCAATCCAAATTATTTTGTTCCAGAAGTTTTGAAGGTGTATTGTAAGTAGGCTGTTTTGTGGCGTTGGTGCAACAATGACTTTTTCTGGCAACTCTACCATGCAGCCCATTTTTGTTCAAGTATAACCTTATGGTGCATGCTTAAACACTCACACTACTTTGTTTCAGAGAAGCCTGTATTTCAGTAGAAGCGGCCTGTGGGCTTTTCTTTGCATCCCAACAAAATTTCCTAGCATTTTTGTCAGAAATCTTTCTTGGTCTGTCTTGGTATAACCAAACCCATAATTTTCCACTTCTTGATCAGAGTTTATACAGTACTGATTGGCATTTTCAAATCTTTAGATATCTCTATATACTTTTCCTGATTTATAAAGTTGAACTACTTTTGCTTTGAGATTCTTTGACAGTAACCTGGTCAGCCATGACTAATTTGTCACAAGGTGATGGGGCGGGGGGGGGGGGGATAACGCCACACACAGCAAAACCACACACACTAAGCCAACAAGGGTTTGGAAATAAAATAGACCACAGATTTATTAATACATAGACTGGCTACAGTAATGACCTAGGTGCCCAAGCCATAACATATCTTATTAACCAGTGAGCATACTATCAGGTGGGTTAAGCATCACCTCTGGACTTGGGGGCTTGCCTCTGCCAAACAAAGCCCATCCTTGCGAGAGGCAATAACTCCTCATGGGTGCTCTGGTCGACCTGCCCCACACAAGCAAGGCGATAATGCACATCAATGGGATATCCGGTATACCATCAAAGTGGGACCACATGGCCCTGACAGTAAACAATCCCTAGCATCTAGGAATGGCATACCAGTGATGCCATGCACTGCCCCCCTTAAACAACAAATCCCCCTTATCCAGCTCAGATATCCCTCCACCAAAGCTGCAGACAACATAAACATAACTTCAACAATAATTTCCTAACATAGGTATACTGACTAACTGTAAACAGAGAATTGGGTGGAAGGGTGGGAATAAAGCAGGTCCTGAAAGTGTGGGGAGCAGAGCAAAGGGACGGGAAAACCTAATGTTCCCAGCTCTTCTCCCCGTGCTGCAGTCTCTCCCATCCAGGCCGTCGCCACTGCTTCAAATGACCCAATAGGGACCTTAGAGAATAGCCACTGACATAAGCAATGGTAACATGGAATAGACTTAGTTTTTGGGTACTTGCCAGGTTCTTATGGCCTGGATTGGCCACTGTTGGAAACAGGATGCTGGGATTGATGGACCCTTGGTCTGACCCAGTATGGCATTTTCTTATGTTCTTATGTACTCAAGAATCAGTCAGTGGTCAGTGGCAGGCGGAGTTCAGTCATAGTCAAAGAGTCAAACAAGCCAATGTCAGAACAGAGATCCCCCGAGGGAATATGGGACATAAAGGCAGGCAAGTAGGCAAGGAACAGCACAAACAGGCAGGAAGAGACATTGAAAAACTGAAGACTGACCACAGCATGAAGACAAATAACTCAGGAATGAAGACCTGGGTTGCCAAGACAATGGCCAGGAACACAGGAATGAAGACCAGGAACACACTAAGGCAACTTGCTCTACTGAAGGTAGTCGACCCATTGCCGAATGCCGAGGCATCCTGCTGCAGGGGAGCTTTCCTTAAATATGGCAGCCTTGATGACATCATCAGCAGGGGCCACAGAGACTTTCCCTCCACGGCCCCTTTAAATCCCAAAAAGTGATGTGCGCACATGCCAAGGGCCAACAATGCGTGCGAGGGACTGCGTCGGAGGAGATGTTGGACCCAGCGGCCTGCCTGGCAAGCTTTTCAAGGCCTTCTCTGCTGTCAACACCATTTGCACTGGGCTTGGGGGCTGGAGGTAAGTGCCGAATGCAACATTTTCAATGTAGATATCTGTGCAAAGTAATACACAATGCCAGATTTTCATACACAATCAGGTCTGGCCATTACCACTCAGGAAAGCGACCTGGGAGTCATTGCAGGCAGTTCTCTAAAAAATAGCCCAATGTGCAGTGCTGATCACAAAGGTGAATACCTGAAAATTATGAAAAGATTTACAAACAAAATAGAAAACCTTCTGCCTCATCCACCCCACTCCCAGTATCGCCATTCTCCCCTGCCAACAGCAGGATCTCCCCTCACTTTCTCTCACCTCCAGCAGGTCCCTGCTGTCCCTTCACCCAGATGTTCTGGGCTTCCCTCTTCTGCCATCAGCAGCAGGCTGGACTTCCCTCTTCTGCTAACAGCAGCAGGCTGGGCTTCCCTCTTCTGCCAACAGCAGCAGGCTGGGCTTCCCTCTTCTGTTAACAGCAGCAGGCTGGGCTTCCCTCTTCTGCCAACAGCAGCAGGCTGGGCTTCCCTCTTCTGCTAACAGCAGCAGGCTGGACTTCCCTCTTCTGCCATCAGCAGCAGGCTGGGCTTCCCTCTTCTGCTAACAGCAGCAGGCTGGGCTTCCCTCTTCTGCTAACAGCAGCAGGCTGGGCTTCCCTCTTCTGCCAACAGCAGCAGACTGGGCCTCCCTCTTCTGCCAACAGCAGCAGGCTGGGCTTCCCTCTTCTAGCAATGGTGATAGCACTCTGGGCTCCATTTCTGGCAGTGACGCTCTGGCACGCGTCTGCCACCTTCTTCATTTCCGGCTCCGGCTCAGCTGCTGTTGAGCCTGCACCAGACATCCTCTCATTTTTAAGGGAGGGGAAGGCAGCACCAGCAGTTTAAAAAAAACTTGTGGGCCTCTTCCTGCTGATCTCACACACGAGAGCAGCAGCCAGAAAGCGTGGTACTGTGAATTTTTTAAATGTTTGCAGTATCGGCACAAGATGGAAACTGCTAGTAGACCACATGTTGGATAATCCTGCTGTAAAGGCACCTGCTCCTTGCTCCTGTCAGAGAGAATCAAGGATTGATTTTGTCCACCACCACCCCAAGACCCTGATTCAGTGCCAGGCCTTTCCAATTCTCCACTCTGGTAAATCTATGGCTCCAGCAGCCATTCTCATAGTGCAGTGAGGGCAGGGACTAAGAGCCCAATATTCATCACCACTTAGCCAGTTAAATTCCAAGTTATCCAGCTAAGTGGCAGCATTTGAATATCCAGCTACATTCAGTAGCTGCCAGCTAGCCAAATAACTATTTATCTGGCTAAAATGGTAGGTGGGACAGTGCCCTAACTAGGAGGAGCTACGTATCTGTCTAACTTAGTTGGAGAAGTAGTAGTTTTGAGACTTATCTGGCTAAGTTAGTCCGGATAAGTTAGAGCTAATGTTAAGCAGGTCTAAAGTTATCTGAATAAACTTATCTGGATAACTCAAATGTTATCTGGGTATATTCAACAGCGTGGTTGTGCCGATGAATATCCAAGATAAGTTTAAACAGCTAACTTACCTAACTAGCTAGGCTTTGAATATGGACCTCTAAGGCTTTATTCACAGGCCCCGCTTCCCACACAAAAGTCCAGAGGGGATGGGGCCTGTGAGTGCAGACTTGGTCCACATGCCTACTGTGTTGTGAGGATCGCTGCTGAAATCAAAGTCTGTAGTGAGGGGTCAGGAGTGATGGTGTTTTGTTTTTTTTTCTTTAAGAGCAAATTACAGGGGCTCAGATGGAGGGCTACATCTATCAAGCAGTACTATAGACATGGTTAGTAGTAGCAGCATCAGTGGTCTGGCTAGCGGCTTCCCCCTCACATTCATGTTCCAATGTTCCAATGTTAATCAAAAAGTTCAGGTCCTGCTAACAAGATCCGATTTCTGGTTTGTCATCAGTAACACCATCACTGCATTGGAATGGGAGCAGTGAGCCTGGGCTGTGCAGACCTGGAGTTACAAGTCAGGGAGAAGCTGAGGTCAGAGAGAGAGAAAGAAAGAGAAAACCCTGTACTGAGAGGATCAGGGAACCAAAGATGGGATATTTCATGTATTATTTATTTCATTATTTTAAGTAATTGCTACTGAAATGAACTCAGTTCTTCCTCCTCTGCCAACTCTCCTCCACCTCCTCCCTCCATCAGTCTCAAATGGTCTCTCCCACCTGCTAATGAGGTCATAATGACAGCAGGAGGCTTATAAAAGGCAGAGCTGCCTGGGCTCAGTGGCATTTCACAGGAGGGCAGCAAGCAGTGAGCATCTTTCCTGGCTTTGGCTCTCAGGAGACTGAAGGACCTGAAGATTCTGGAATGGAACTCAAGCAACAGAACCAAGGTGAAGCGCGAGAGCTATGAGGTCATGATGACAGCAGGAGGCTTATAAAAGGCAGAGCTGCCTGGGCTCAGTGGCATTTCACAGGAGGGCAGCAAGCAGTAAGCATCTCTGTTGGCTCTGGCTCTCAGGAGACTGAAGGACCTGAAGATTCTAGAATGGAACTCAAGCAACAGAACCAAGGTGAAGTGCAGAGCTATGAGGTAAGTGATGAGTGATGAGTGGGTTTAGGCCACGGGGAGACCTGTGGCCTCATTCTTTTAAGACCCCCCCCCCCCACTTCCCTTGCTTTATTATTATTTGGTCTCTGGTGCCCTCACTAGAGGGTGCCAGAGGACAGAATTCTCCTCTTTGTTATATTTCTCCCCTTTTTCTTTAAGGAGGCAGGGTGACCTTTGGCTGCCCCCCCCCCCCCCCCACCTTCCCCAACCTTAAAATAGGCTCCTCCCCTCCTCCTTCCATCAGTCTCAAATGGAATCCCACCTGCTAATGAGGTCATGATGACAGCAGGAGGCTTATAAAAGGCCGAGCTGCCTGGGCTCAGTGGCATTTCACAGGAGGGCAGCAAGCAGTGCGCATCTCTCCTGGCTTTGGCTCTCAGGAGACTGAAGGACCTGAAGATTCTGGAACTGAACTCAAGCAACAGAACCAAGGTGAGATTATTGCAACATAGAACTCCTACCTGCATGCCTCACCTGCCTTTTCTGCTATCTCCCATGTATCTTCCACCATACTATCCTCCCCAATCCCCCCGCCCCTTCCTCGCTCAGAAGGCGGATTAGGGGCCCCCTACCTTGAGGTTGTCAGCCCCCCTCCCCCTTTTTCTTCCCCCCACCCTCACCATCGAGGGGAACGACAGAGGCTCCAGACTGGAGAGCGGCATGAGGTTTGGCAGGAATGCACACCCCCCGTCCCTGGCATGTGGAAGAGACAGAGACCAAGATTAGGGGGCACCGGGTGCAGTAGTTCACACCTGTGCCTCCACAGGTAAGTTGACCACAGGTGAGTGGGTATTAGGCCACAAAATGATCTGTGGTTTTTGTTTTGAGGCCCCCCCCCCTCCCCTTCCTTTTATTTACTGTTGGTCTCCGGTGCCCTCGCTAGAGGGTGCCGGAGAAAAGAAGTTCCACTTTTCCTTTTTAGCTAAGGGGGCGAGGCGGCTTTGGCCCCCCCGCCCCCTTCCCCAGGTCCTTCAGGAGACTGAAGGACCTGAAGATTCGGGAATGGAACTCAAGCAACAGAACCAAGGTAAGATTATTGCAACATAAACCTCCTACCTGCATGCCTCACCTGCCTTTTCTGCTATCTCCCATGTATCTTCCACCATACTATCCTCCCCAATCCCCCCTCCCCTCAGCCCTTCCTTCTCCCCTTCTTTATCCCTCCTCCCCCACCCTTTCTCCTCACATCTTCCTTCTACCCTCCTACCTTCCTTCTTCCCTGTCCTTTTACACTCTCACCCTTCCTTCTCCCCCTCCCCTTCTGCTTCCTTCTCCTTCACACCTTATTCACCACTTCCCCTCCCTCTCCTACAGCTTTCCTTCACTTCTCCCCTCCCCTCCTCCTCATCCCCTCCTCCTTTCCTTTCCACTCCTCCTTTTATTCCCTCCCCTCCATCTCCCTCTTCAGTTCCTCCACCTTGCCCTTTTTCCCCTCTACCCTGTCTCCCCTAACTCCCTCTCCACTCATCTCCCCCTCCTCTCTGAACTCCATTTCCCCTCCCTCCCCTTCACTCCTCTCCTATCCAATGTCCCCTCTCTCCCCTTTCTTCCCCTCTTCTCTTTCCAACTCTGCCCCCATTCTCCCCTCCCTTCTCTCCTCACACCTACACCTACCCCCTCCCTCTCCCTTCACCCCTGTCCCTCTCCCACTCCTCTACTGCTTGATCCCACCCCCTCTCCTACACTTTTCCCCCTCTCCTACCCTTTTCCCCCTCTCTTCCCCTCCCCTCTCTGCTACACTCTCCCCTCCTCTCCAATCTCAGCTTTCTCTGCTCCTTGTCTCTGCTACAATCTTGTTCCTCACTCCTCTCCCTTCCCATCCCCCTCTTTTGCCTTCCCATCCACCTCTCTCCCTTGCCCTGTCTCCCCTCCCCCTTCTCCCTATCCATCTCTCACCCCTGCCCCTCTCCTATCCACCTGTCTCCCCTCTCCCACTCCTCTTCTATTTTCTGCTCTCCCCCTTTTTTCCTCTGCCCTCCTTTCCTTCCCAATCACTCCAATCTCCCTTCTTCCCCATTTTTCCCCTGTCCCTCATCCCCACCACTCTCCCCTTCTCTCCTTCCCACTCTTGCCCTCTCCCCTCCCACTCTTTCCTTCTTCCTCCTCCTCTCTTCCCCAGACCTCACCAGCAATCTCCCCTCTCCCCCTTAACCCCTCCCCGACCCTACTGACCCATCTTCCCCTACTCCTCTCCACCTTCCCTCTTCCCTATCTCCCCATTTCTCCCCATCCCTACCTATCCCCTCCTCTCCTCCTCCCTCCTTTCAACCTCTCTGCTCTTACCCTCATCCCTCTCCCTTACCCTATCTCTCCCCCTCTCCTCTCTCCCCTCCTCTCATGACCCATCTCCCGTCTCCTCCTCATATCCTCACCCTTATCTCCCTCTCCTCCCTCCTCCCCATCTCCCCCTCATATTCTCACTCTTATCTCCCTCTCCTTTCCCCTCCCCATCTCCCCCTCTTTCCCAAATCCTTTCCCCAATACTCCTCCCCTCTCCTGCACATCTCCCTCCCCTTCTTTCCTCCCCTCCCCTCCCCTCGCTAAACATTTTCTCCACTCTATATCCCCCTCTCTCCCCATCTTTCCTCTCCACATCACCCTTTCCCATCTATCCTCTCACTCTCCCTCCCCTCCCACTCTCACTGCCTCGCCCATCTACTCTTCCCTCTTCCCCCATATCTCCCAATGTTCTCCCTCCACTCCCCATTTCCACTCTTCCCTCCTCATGTCCTCATATCTCCCTGTCACCCCCTCTCCCCATATCACCCAAATGTCCTCCCTCCTCCACCTCTCCCCATAGCTCCGTATCACCTCTGCCCTCCCTCGTGTCTCATCTCCCCTAACTGATCCTCTTCCTCATCTTCCCCATCTCTCCATCCCCAACATCTCCCCATCTCTCCTCCACATATCTTCCCCCTCACAACATCTCTCCATCCCCAACATCTCCCCATCTCTCCTCCACATATCTTCCCCCTCACAACATCTCTCCCATCTCTCACTCTCAACATCTCCCTCACATTTCCCCTCCCCTACATTTCCCCATCTCTCATCCCTGCCCCCTCACCATCATCCATGCCCCTCACCATCTCTCCCATCTCTCACCCTCAACATCTCCCTCACTTTTCCCCCTCCCCTACATTTCCCCTTCTCTCACCCCTGCCCCCTCACCAATATCTCTCCCATCTCTCACAAACAACTCTCCCCCTTCCCAACATCTTTCATCTTTCCTCTAACATCTCACCCTCCAACATCTCTCCCCCTCATCGACATCTTAACATCTCCCCAACATTCCCCATTTCCCCCTCACCATCTACCCAATATATCTGCATCTATCCCCTCCCCCATCTCTCCCCCACAGCTCTCCCATCTCTCCTCCCAACATCTCCCCTTATTACTTTTATTGTTAAGAATAACACAAGGGAAAAATAGTATTCTCTCTGAACTTAAATTATATAATACTAAACCTCCCATAGCAGAACAGCACCAACTTCCAGCACTCAAACTGTAAGCACCTTACCTAAGAAATGACAACACTGAAAATATTACACCAGGCCTTAAAACTTCTATTAGGGAAATGAAATAAGCCATGCAGCAGAATACCTCACCTCAGTCACATGTGCAGACCCTCGCCTAACAGAGTAAAGATATCATAAAGCATAACTAGAAACATGCAGACAAAAACTGAACTGGAAACTGCAACAAGCCACAGAAACTGTATGCAGGGCAATAAAGTCCTCATAAAATAAAATAAGAAATATAAAATCAACAGCAGTAAAACCACACTAATAAAAAGAACAGATTATTTCAAAACAGCTGATGAATGGAATATCCAATAATTAAAAACATATAAAAAATGTCTAGGCACCAATAAAATATTTCAAAACAGCAGACACATAGAACCAATAATTAAAAATTATAAAGATTAAAAAAATGCTCTGCTCTCCATACCTAGAAATGTTCGATTTCCAAGTGCCCTGAGATTGTGAATTAGGAGGGCAAGGGGAGTTACTTGCAACTTTCTCCTCACTCTCAGTCACACAATACTCTCTCTCTCTCATACAGGCTCTGAAGCACACAATTACACACATGGTCTCTCTCACTTACATAGGCTTTCATTCACACAATTACACACATGCTGTTTCTCTCACTCATTTACATGCTCCCGTTCTTGTACACATAGGCTCTTAATCATACATACACATGGTCTCTCCCACTTACACACACAGGATCTCAATCACACAAACAAGTTCTTACTCACACACTTATATACATGCTGTCTCACACATAGAGAAACACACACACTCACACACACGCACGATCTCAAACACCTATGCTCATTCACGCTTCCCACCGAACTAGAGGCAGCAACATCTTCCTCCTCTTTCTACTTTCACGGCCTTGAGAATGGAGTCCCACGGAGGCTGACATTGCTCCTTGTTTTGCTTCGGGCCGATGCTGCTCTTCTTTGAGCCCTCACTGCTCTTCTTCGGGCTGGCACTACTGATCTTCAAGCCGACTCTGCACACACTATATCTAACATGCTTTCTTCTTCCGTGTGCACAGCCGCTGCACACCACTTCCTCTTCCAGGCCGTGGGGGTGGGAAGACCATACTGGTGCCGCTGACACCAGCTCTCTTGCCACGTTCCGCTTGGGCTATCAGCATTCTAAGCCCTGGCAGATGAAGAGTTCCATTTCACTGGGACAGGGGGAGCAGCTGGGCCAGTGAGGGACCAGGAAGTATGGCGACACACTGGTTGAGAACCACTGCACTAGAGGCAGCCTGAGTGGGTAGATCTTGCCTATATGTAGGGTCTAGAGGGTGTGTGGCATTTGAGTTGAGATTTTGTAGAGAGAGGAACTCTGTTAGAATGTTTCTTTTTAGTGAGGCCAACTTTCCTCACTCAATATATTTTTGAGGCTACTCCTTCCTGTGCACTCTCTGCCAGGCTGGATACTTCTCAATTTAGGGAAAGAAATGTTTTTCAGGATTTTTTTTAGGACTTCTTTGCTAATCATTTTGCTGGGTTTGAAACCTGGTGCTCCTGTAAAAGCTATTTCGTGGATCCAGAGGCCATGTCACTGAAGTTCTGCCAGTACCCTTCTATAACAGAGAAGAGCTGCAATGACAGTGTCATACCAGAAGGTTTTGGCCATTTTTTTAAATAAATCATATTTTTTGTCACTTGTCCTCTCATTTGGAGATTGGGTACTGTGACTGATCTTTGTCAGTCAAGACGTTTCCTTGTGAGAGGTCCTATAAAGCAACCAGGAGAAAGAAAATCAGAATTCCAGACCCTCCTCAGGATCTTCCTGGGATACAGGTGCAAGCTGACAACCTCTTCAGATCAACTGGTGAACTCAGGTAGGACTGTATATTTCTAAAGGGGACCCATAGGGAGTTGAGATGCCTCCCCATATCAGCAGGGAACATCCCACCCGGGTTGCTAAAACATCGCAATGCTGGCACAGCGATGTCATCACCACAATGGCGGAGCGCCAATGACACACATCAAT
The DNA here is from genome assembly GCF_901001135.1 of Rhinatrema bivittatum. NCBI lineage: Eukaryota > Metazoa > Chordata > Amphibia > Gymnophiona > Rhinatrematidae > Rhinatrema > Rhinatrema bivittatum. The sequence goes on from NC_042620.1 coordinate 210,456,947, forward strand.
GTGCTGGCCGATGTCCTATGCCAATGTGCAGCAGCGAGAGGAGGCCCCACTACACCTCCACTGGCTACATGGTTGGTGCCAGGTTATCTGTGGCATGGGCACATGGCCTAGTGCTGCTCCATTCTTTTCCTTTTTCCATGCTTCGGTAACCACTATAATCAGTGCAGCCCTGGATGAAGTGCACAGGGGTTTCTCAATAGCTATTTATTTATTTATTTATTTATTTAAAAACTTTTATATACCGGTATTAGTATGCATACATCATACCGGTTTACAATGTAACTTTAAAGGTAGAAATTACAATGAACAGGGAGGGCGAACAAGGAGGAGTATACAAAGAGCAGGAGGTGGAGGAATTAAAGCAATAAATAAAAACTGCAACGGACTATTTACAGGAATATACAAGGCGTAGGCAAGATACTTGCAGAAGTCTGCAAACAAGACATAGGTATGGATATCTACCTTTCATTGCCATCTCAACCTATGTGTGTCAACTTGAGTTTATATTATCATTTGAAATATTTGAGTATGTAAACTTTTGAACAGGATCATTTTATTATTTCCTTTTCTTATGATCCTGCTTGCGGAGCCCATCTAGTGAGCCGGTCCTTCCCTCACCTCTTCGCCGCCGGTTCCCCGTTGATGCGACCTTTGCCGCCCCAGACCGCCATCATATGTGGCAGGTAGTCGCTGCCATTGACTCAGTCTTCGCGGCCTTGGTGCCGCCTCCGAAATACTGCTCCTTGCGGCCTTGAGCTGCCGCTCCTTCCATCTTCCGCGGCTAAGTGCAGCTGTCCGGATAGCTGCCACTGCCTGCTTCTTGTGTCTTCACGGCTCTGAGCTTCCCCGAGCGGCAGGGAAGCCACGGTGCCATCACCTCCTCATGGCCTGGGGCTGCCGGGTCCTACTCCCTCCTTTGCGGCCTGGAGTGCTGCCGCCACTGCCTTCTACCTCCATGGTAGGAAGCAGCCCGGCTCCTCCTCCCTGAGCGGCAGGGAGGCTGCTGTTCCTTCATCCTTCATGGCCTAGAGGCCGCTATTGTACTCGGTCCTGCTCCACTCCCTGGGCCCTCTAGGCTTGAGGCCACACCTCTTCATCTGATTTAAAGGGCCAGCAGCAGGAAAAATCTGTGGCCTCACCGGAAGTCCTCATCAGCTTCACTTCCAGCTTCAGCCCTATAAAAGGGCTCAGTTCCTGTTCCTCAGAGCCTTTGGACCAGAATCCACAGTTGTCTGTGTTCCTCTTTGGGTCAAGGTCCTCCGTGGTCTTCATGTGTCTAAGATGGTTCTTCATTCCATGTCTTTGATGTTCCTAGTCTTGTTCCTCGTCAGAGCTCCTTCATTGCCTTGTCCTAGTTCCAGATGTCCTGATGTTCCAGATGTTCCTTGGTCCTGATATCTAGAAGTCCTGATATTCCGAGTCTTCCAAGTTCTGAGTTTTCCAAGTTCTGAGTCTTCCAGCTCTTCAAGTCCTCCAGATGGCCACCCCGGGGGTAAATCCGTATAGATCTGTTTCCTGTTTCCGATCATTGGAGTCTCATTTGGTTGGATCCCCTTTTGGCACTTGTCTTGCTCCTGTGTGGTCCGCGACCAGCCTTCCCAGGTTGTGTAGGGTGTGCAAGCAGACAGGGTGGTCTGTGACCAGCCCATGGGGGGCTGTGTAAGGCACCCTGAGGGACAGTGCCCATCTGCACCTTCCAAGTTCAAAGTCCTCATCTGAGTCCTTCCAAGTTGCAAGTCCTTGTTTGACTCTTCCAAGTTCCAAGTCCTCAGCCTCCGTCTGGCCTCACGCACTCATTGTTTCCAAGTGGCGCATCTGGAAGGGCTTCCGAGTGGCTAGAGGGCTACTCCTGAGACCAGCATTGTGTTGCTGGATCTCATTGGTGTGTGTAGGGCCAGCGGAGGGCTGATCCTGCCTTGTTCTTGTTCTGTGTTCCCTGCTTTGGTTCCAGTCCTGTCCTGTTCTGTTCCGCCCATGCTTGCATGCTCTCACCTTCCACGGTGTGCCTTGGGGCTCCTCCCTGAGTCATGCTGTGGTTCAGGGGCTCACGCTCTCCCATGAGCTAGCGACCGCGCCTCCGCACTCTCAACACCAGCTGTAGGCCGAGCCCACAACAAGATCCGTAAGCCACGGTCGCAACACCTTTATTGCTATGGTTTGTTTAATGATTGTGCTGTGATGCATAAAATAGTTGAATTTGAAACACATTAAAAATAACAAAAATGTATTTTGTCTGATCACGACTGTTTTCTTAAAATGCTGCACATCTTACAAATTCTGCCAGAGGTATGTAAACTCATGAGGACAACTGTATGTCTGTGCTCTCAAATTATCTGGAAAACTGAGAAAAGGTCCAGCCACCAAGAAAGTCCTAGCTCAGGTTTCAGATAAGCATACCAAATGCATAGTAGAAACTTTTATTTATTATGTCCAGAAAATCCTAGTGCATGAAGAGGTATATAAATGTTTAATACCAAACTAACACAGACTGGAACATCATCATTCAAACCTTTATGAATCAAAATCAAGATTTTAATGTGAGAATCTGTGGACAGTGCTCATGTCCCCCCAGCAGTGGTCCTCAGTGGGCCATGTATACTTTCTACTCAGTCCTCTAAGTTCTATGGCTTAGATGTTCTGCTAGTGTCCATGTTCCTTGCACTGCCACAGTTTAAAAGCCTACCTTATAGTGAGAACCAGCCTCAGCTTGGAGTCTAACCTTGTTCCATGTTGTGGCCTCTGTTACTCTGTTCTTGTTTTAGCCTTATCTGTCTTAGCTTTCTTGTTAGTCTGTCTGTCTTATTTGTTCTTAGACTCTGGTTGAGGCCCTAGTTTGTGGTCTTCTGTTCTTACTCCTTGTGTCTTGTTCCTGTGTCTCTCTGCCGTGTGTTATGTGTTTGCCCTCCTGTACCTGTCCTTCCAGTGCACTTCCTGTTTAAGTCCTTCCAGCCACCAAAACTTGAAGGCTGAACCCAAGGGGGAAGTGCCTGGTTCAGGCAGAAGATCCTGGTTCCAGTCCAGGTCCTATCCTGTCAAGCTAGCTGCTACTGTTTCCAACTCTGCTCTGATTCCAGGGTTTTAAACCACTGGCAGTGCTGCTGTGACACTTAAATTGTATTCACCATTGTATTGGGAGCCAGTGCAAAAAGAAAAAAATGAATGAAATATGGTCTCTAACCTGCACTCCTGTTACAACCCAAGTGACAGCATTTTGCACAGCCTGTGATGCTTTTAGAGTGGCCCTGTATATAATGAATTACAGTAATCAAGGCCAAACAATACTAAGACCTGCAGTAAAGTATGAAAGTCATCAACATTTAAATAAGGCTTCAGTTTGTGCAACATGCAACCAACATGGGTTCAGAAAGGGTCATAGTACAGAAACTCTTCTTTTATCAACATTTAATACAATCATTAGAGGCTTTGATACAAACAAAGATTATCTAATGATTTTAATTGACATCTCAGCGACATTTGATACGCTAAATCATGAGATTTTAATATCAACTTTAAAACAAAAAAGGAATCAATAATACAGTATTAAACTAGTTTGTTACATTTATATCTGATAGACCACAAAGAATAATTATTGGCAACCATAAGTCTGATTGATACTCCACCAAGTCGGGAGTCCCACAAGGATCAGCTCTCTCGGCACTTCTGTTTAACATCTACCTTCTTCCTCTTTGTCATCTTTTAGCAGGTTTAAATATATCTTTTAAAATGTATGCAGATGACATACAATTCATTGTACCATATACTAATTCCTGGACTCAAACTCTCTCACTTCTACATCTGTATCTCTCAACTATAAAGAAATGGATGTCACACAACAGATTGAAATTAAATGCTTCAAAGACAGAAATCATTTTTCTATCATCAATTCCAGATTCTATATTTCAACCTCCAAATAATTTCATTTTCAAAGATACACCAATACCAATAAAAACACATGCAAAAAACGTAGGTAATATAATTGATTCAAAACTCACAATGACAAATAACATATCAGCTATAGTTAAAAAATCATATTTCACATGCTAAAGAACTTGAAACCTTTTCTATTTCCATCCGACTTTCGATCTGTAGTTCAAGCTTTAATATTGTCAAGCGTAGACTACTGTAATGCACTATATCTAGGTCTTCCTTATTCCTCTATTCGACCGCTTCAACTGATCCAAAACTCCACTGCACGTATACTATACAACTTGACTCGAAGAGATCATATATCATCATCTTTACAACAACTTCATTGGCTCCTGGTACCATACAGGATTTCTTACAAAATTTTAACAATAATTCATGGTTTAATATATAATGAAAACTCTGTATGGTTATGCTCGCTGCTCAGAATTTATAAACCATCCAGACAATTACGATCCTTAGATAAATGTATTTTAGAGGTACCTTCAGTAAAAAATGCAAGACTGAATATAACTCGAGAAAGAGCCTTTTCAGTGGCTGGACCACGACTTTGGAATTCAATACCTGACTATATTAGATTATCACATGATAAACAAGAATTCAAAAAACTGTTGAAGACTTATTTTTATAAATGCGCTTACAATCTGAACAATTGATTTTTGCAATTATAAAATAATCCAATAAGAGATAATATTTCAGTCTATTCTCTCGAACATTAATTTCATACAATTCCAGTACTGTTTAATTTTACACTATGCTTCTGGTTTAAGGTAATATCATAGAATGTCCAGTTTTAAACCTTGTTTTAACTGTTTTTATTTTATTACCGATATCATTTTTGGATGGCTTTTTCATTATATTATTGTGAATTGCAGTGTTAGTCTATACCGCATGTTATGTTAATTTTGTTTTGATTGTGCTCTGTTTTAATGAACAGTATTTGTTTGATTTTGTTAAATATTTTAAATTATGTATGTTTCCTATAAACCGCCTAGACGGCCAGATCCTGGCTATTTCGCGGTATACAAAAACTTTTAAAATAAATAAATTTATTGAATGTACTTGTCATGGTCTGGCAGACTGGAGTCAGGGAACAATCCCATAGAGGCAGTATAAGGTTGCAAGGCAGGACTAGAGCTGGTTTTCTGCCTATCCAACCGCTTCCCCTGCAGGTTGAGCCCTTGGGTTTTTGGGGGCTGGTAGGACTCTTCTTCTATATAACATCAGGGCATGGACTGGAAGTTGGGTATAGGCTGGGAGCTGAGATCAGGTGTAGGCTAGACGAAACAGGGCTTGCTTGACAAGGCAAGGCAGGCTGGATGAGTCAAGGCAGGCGGGAAGCTGGATATAGGTATTGTCTGAGGGCTGGACACAAGTACTGGCTTAGGACTTAATACAGGTACTGGCTGAAAACTGGACTGAATTGGAGTAGTCAAGTTCAGGAATGGACTAAACAGGTAACAGCAAAAAAGAAAGCCCAACAGTCATGAGACTGGGCAAGGTAATTCTAGTAGGCTTGGAGAACATAAGGTAAAATAGAAAAGCCCAGAAGGCATAGAGCATGGCAGGGAGGCCTAAGAGGCCACAGAACAAGGCCATAAGACTAGAAGGGCAAAGAACATGTTAAGAGGACAAGATAGGTGACAGAGCAAGGTGAGAGGCCAAAAGAGGCCACATAGCAAGGCAGGAAGCTTGGATGGGCCACGAGGCAAAGAAAAGGTCTAGATAGGCCACAAGGCAAGGCAGAAGACCTGGATAAGTCACAAGGCAAGGTAGAAAGCCTGGACACCACAAGGTTAAGCAAGGCAGAAGATCCAAATAGGCCACAAGGCAAGGTAGGAGGCCTAGGTAGGCTGCAAGGCATGACAGGATAACCAGGAAAAAGTGGTCAGGTCAGACAGCCGAGGTGATTCAATGAAGAGTCACTGAGGCATTAAGCAGGCTGAGTTAAGTAGGACTGAGGCTTGGGCATAGTAGGATCAATGAAGATGTAATTGGAAGAGCTGTGAGGAAAGCTCACTGAGGAACCCTGGTGGAAGAAAGGTCACTCAGCAGGTGGAACTTTAGCATGATGAGTCTGCAAAGCAGGCAAAACCATGACAATACCCCCCTTTTAAGACCCCCTCCTCCTAGGTCCCATATACTATAGGAGTTGTGACCAATAGGTACTAGGTTTTTTGGAATTGCAGTTGGTGGAGTCCAGGTTTTGCAAGGAGACAAAGGTGCTTGACACAAAAGTGCTGAACTGGTGCCTTTCTGGAACAGTGGTCCTGGCCCAGAATCTCTCTGGGGTGGTGGTCTTGGACCAGAGTCTCTCTGGGGCATATATTGTAAACCAAAGCTTTGTGACACTGAATCATGGAGTTGGTTCTCTGGAGTGCTGAAATGCTGAGTCAAGCTCTCTGGGATGCTGAAGCATTGAATCAAGTTATATAAGGTACTGAATCAAGTTCTATGAAGTGCTGACACAGTGGGTTAATGTATTTAGAGCACTGAGGTACTGGGCAAGAGTTCATCTGGTGCTGTGTGGCTATGCTGGTATTTCTCTGCGACTGGGTGGTGGGTTCAAAGTCCCTCTGAGGCTGTACCATTGGTTCAAGGTCTCTCTGAGGCTGGACCACTGTCTCAGAGCCCCTGTGTAGCTGGGCTGCTGGATCAGAGATCTTCTATGGCTGGGACGCTATTACAAGGTTCCTCTGAAGTTGGGCAGTTAGTTCAGTGCCTCTCTGAGGTTGGACCGCTGACTTGGAGAGTCTCAGTGGCTAAACTGATGGTTCAGGGTGTCTTGGTGGCCGGAATGCCTGCTCAGGGTCTCAGTGGTTAGATTACTGACCCAGGGTCTCTCTGACAATGGGCAGCTGGGCTGGCATCTCTCTGGCACTGGGCAGCTGAACTAGCATCTCTCTTGTACTAGGCAGCTGGTCTGGTGTCTCAATGGTACTGGGCAGCTGGACCGTCATCTTCTTGGTGCTGGATGCCTGCAATGGTTGTGACAAGCTCCTTCTAGAACTGAGACCAGTAGGACCACAGATGAAATTACTATTCCCTTAGGCTGGGAAGGTAAGAAAGGGTATGCAGAAGGCATTAACAGTGTTTTTATATTGCATAATGGCTGAAGTAAAGTAATAGACCTCCCAGACAACAGAACTGCAGCTATGGTGAAAACAGAAAACTGGAAAGGATTCTGGGCAGCAGGGGTGGTGGAGCTAATATCAGAGCCTGATTTACTCAGAAGGGATTAAAAAATGACAGGGGTGAGTAAAGTGCATGCTACTTTCTTGGAACTCAGAGTTGAAGTCCTTAATAGCTTGTTGTCTACAGCTGTGGGTGGCTGAGTTCTAGAAGTAAAGACAAATAACTCTTTCTGTCTCAACACTTCTGCAGAGTGAAGAAGTGGCATCGGAGCAGGATTACCTGGCACATTCATTAGCCCTTGATTATTTTGGTTGGATTCAGGAATAACTTTTGTCTTTTCAGATACAGAATTAAAACTATCTTCATCAATTGTAGCTGTGTGAGAGAGTGCCCTTATTTTCCCCTAAAAACCTGTGTAGGACCAGGTTAGATGCCTGGTCTACCTTAAATCCCCTAAAGGGAGAATGCTTCATTGGTGGGACCCTGCTGGGCATGAGGAGCTCAGAGAGCATGACCAATGAGAGGGGAAATAAGAGTGTAAGCCCAAATGGGATAGAGAGGCCCCACCCCTCCAGGAGTAGAAGCTCCTGAACCACTCTGACAAGTTGTGAGTAATGAAGACTGTGAAGGTAGGCAGTAATTGTAAAGTTGAGTTTGCTGTTTGATTTAATAAAGATAAATTGTAGAAGAAAAAGCTGGAGTCAGCGTGCTAACTGCTCCAGCCCAGTTTATTTTGCTTGGACAGTTCTCAGAAGCTGCATTAGCTGTGCTTCCCAGAAAGGCTGTGCTAGCTGTTTATAGAGGGGTAGCTCTCATACTATTAATGTCAGAAGTGTGTCTCATAGGAGCAGGTTTTGAAAATGGAGTAAACTGACCCAGTGTAAAAGAACAGGAAGGAAGCCAGATTTTCTCCTATAGGTGTTGATTTTAACTTCTTTTGACTGTTTTTAGTAGTGCCTGATGTGCTGGGGGTTCCAGACAACCTGAGATGAATCTAGAAGGAGATTGTGTATTTACAGGTAAGGAGTTAAATTTCCCTTAACAAATTGGGTCTGCAGTAGTGGTGTTTTTCAAGGAGGCTGTGCTGGGTATTATAACACATTTTATTTCTACTCATGCTAGTTTTAATTTTCTGTGACTGGATTTACTTGTGCCTAGATGAACAGTGGTTTTCAAAGATGCTGGGCTTGGAGTTTCCTCAGCAGATTGCATGCCTTTTAAACTTTTAGTAGGAGAAACTACAGCATCAGAGATTTTTAATAGATAGTGCACATTAAACTGTGACTTGAAAACAGAACTGGTTGCAGAACAAAATGGAAAGGCTTTGTCAAGAGGCATACACTCAGGAAGGCATTTACATTTATATCAAGTAAGATTAGGGTAACCATATCTCATACAGTCTGGAAATATCAGAGAATTTTTATCTGGGCATTTGATGCACTTCCAATAAGTTAGGGTCTTGGTTGCAATCATATCATTAGGAAGTGGAATTTGTTGCGTGGCATCTGGTTGAGGTGCAGCACAATTGCTACAGATATTTCCAGATACAGAGTTTGTAGACCAACATTTTGTACAGTCTCACAATTTAAAATTAGGGAAATGGTAAACAATGCATTCTAAATAATGTGAAGGATTCCATAGGAAGGACAAACAAAATGACACAGAATCTGGAATGTCTTGAGGTGCTGGGGCAGAAACATATTTGTCAGTATCAATAGCAGAATAATTAGAATCTGCTCTGGACTCAATGAGTTGGCAGGAACCCTGCACCCATTTCTGTGGGGATTATTTGGCCTCTTCATTCTGTCATGGTTTGGCAGGCTGGAGTCAAGGATCTTCACCAAAGAGAGTACAGGGTCCCAAGGCAGGACTGGAGCTGGTCTTCTGCTTATCCAACCCCCTCCCTTGCAGGTTGAGTCTTTGGGTTCTGGGGGCTGATGCAACTTGTCTTCTGTTTAATATCAGGGCATCGACTGGAAGATGGATACAGGTTGGAAGCTGAGGACAGGTACAGGCTGGAAGCTGGATATAGGGATGGATACAAATACTGCTGAGGACTGGATACAGGTACTGGCTGAGGCTGGAAACAAGGGCTAAACTGGACTAGAAAAGGAAAGTATAAGCACAGTACTTGGCTAGACTGGATTAGGACAGGCCTGGATTGGGCAAGGACAGGACTGGACTAGACAGGGAACAAGAAGGCCAGGTGAACACGAGACTAGGCAAGGTAATCCTAGTAGTCTCAGAGATCATAAGTAAGAGAGAAATGCCCAGAAGGTCACAGAGCATGGCAGGGAGGCCTAAGATGCCACAGAGTAAGGCCATAAAGCCTGGAAGGGCTCAGAGCAAGACAAACGGCCAAGAGTGGCCACAGAGCAAGGTGAGAGGCTAAGAGAAGGCCACAAGGCAAGGCAGGAGGCTTGGCTGGGCCACAAGGCAAGGAAGAAGGCCTGGAAAGGCCACAAGCCAAATCAGAAGGCCTGGAGGCCATGAGGCTAGGCAAAGCAGAAGGCTCAGATAGACTATAAGGTAAGGCAAGACAGAATACACAGGAATGAATGGCACTAAGGCATTGAGCAGGCTGTGTTAAGTAGGGTTGAGGCATGGGCATAGTAGGATTAGTGAAGAGGTAATTGGCAGAGCTGTGAGCAAGGCCCATTAAGGACCTCTGGTAGAAGGAAGGTTGTACAGCAGGTGGAATTTTAGCATGAGGGGACTGCATAGCAGGTGAAATCATGACAGCCCTTTTTACAACCTGGGAACATTCAACCAGGGAAACAAGAAGACATAATAGAACCTATTTCAATCTGCTAGATGCAGCCTGCTAGATAAGATTCAGGCGGTACAACTAGGTGGTCACCTATGGTGGTGTCAGTAAGCAGGGTGCTGCCGGGGTACACGAGGGCACTATTTTCAAAAATTTGGGTGCCAGCAGTTACAGGAAGAGAAAGAGAGAGAGCGCACACTGTAAGAGTGTGACCATTACACTATATATCTACCACTGTCAGAGGGCACAATTAATTCAGGGTGGGTTTGGAGAGGGGGTTGGTGTTACACTGATCTGCCTAGGGCATTACAGGCCCTTGCACTCGCCCTAATAAGATTCAAACCATATAATTAAAATAGATGTAATTCTTAAGTTCCTCAGATGAGAAAGTAAAAATGTATTGAACACAGATGAAATATTCAGTAACATAAATACACACTTGTTTCCTATATAAAAGTCATGTCAAAGCACCTCCAGATGACAAATTGATAATGATCAAAAATATTATAAGCATCTATAAATTCCTGCAATTGTTTTAATACTTTATAGTCAATTACCTTGGCTAAACAAGGGTGGGAGCATATTGGGTGACAATTGATAAGGTCCAAAGCATTCAAATTTGATTTTTTCAGAATAGGATATACCAAAGCCTGCTGCTATTGAAGATGAAAATGGCCCTCTTCACCAATTTGGTATTAAGCATAACAATATCATTACGTAGTATTCTCAGCAACATGGAAGGTAAACAATTCATGGGACAATGTGAGTTATTAGAGGCAATAGTCTAAATAATCTCATTAGTACTAACAGATGAAAAAAATCCCCATCTAACAGACAGATCTTCTGGCACTGATATAGAAAATCTGGCATATTTATTTATGTATTTGTCTTGATATGCCACATCATCCAAAACAGTTACAAAATGGTTTACAATATTAGTATAACTATATCATCTATGCAGAATTACAATCACTATAACATCCAGCCATTCCAGCCCACCCCATACATAATTACAGTCAATCAAAAATCCTCATACCACTTCACTTCCTACAAACATAATCATTCCCCCACCCCGATCTACTCAACTATCCCTAAAGTAGTTACAATAGCATACAAACACTGCCATAGAAGCATACAAATAAAGTAAATAAAATAAAATATATATATTTTTAAAAAAACACCCTACAATATAATCTCAAACCAAGCAAGTAAAAAAATATAGCAGCTCATGTGTATTTTTTCTTCCCCCTTAACCCAGCAACAAGAAAGCCAAGTCTAGTGCACCTCTATACTGTTAGAAAATTTTGTTCTGGGTCTAATTTACTTGAATGCTAATATAAATAGTTAGCCTTTACACTTTTCTAAAGAAACACCAGGTAGTTTACCTCCTGTTTTTCTTACAGTGGTAGGCTGTTCCATAAGGTATGTGCAAAACATCTAAATGCTATATTTCTAATACTTAACCTTGCTTGTGAAAAGGATGGAGATCTAACTGAGATGATCTTAACATTCTTGAAGGCACTTATGGTGAATGAAGTCCTATTAGATAACTAAGGCCTTGATTTTCTAATGGCGCACGGCTTTCTGAATCCCGCGGTAACGGGGGGTGGGGATCGGGCCTGCGAAAGCTGGCAGCAATCGTACCACCGTGGTGTTATCGCTGCCAGCTTTCGCACCCAATAGCACCACCGTGAAAGGTGGTGTTATTGGGGGTGCTACTGGCGGCGATAACAGGTCTTACCTTATCGCCACCAGCGAAGTTACCGCCGTGTCCGCTCTGACGCTGCCCCGACTCCGCCCCTATCTAGCTATTGCACGCGAAAAGTCCCTTATCGCGTGCGATAGGGATAGAAAATGACCCCCTAAGGGTAGCTGAATGGACACATTTTTGAAGAATCAACAATATCTTAAACTTAATATGTCACTTTTCTGGTAATCAGTGGAGTTCCTGCAGTACATGTATAATGTGATCTCTTTTCACACCTGTCAGTATACAAGTGAAACTACTGTGCATCAACTGTAAATGCTTCATGGCAACAGCTGGAAACCTCTGATACAGCAAGTTGCAATAACCTAACAAACTTGCAACCAGTGCATGAACAACTGTGGCTTGATCTTTTTCCTCCATGAACTTATATAGCTGACAAATTTGACATAAATTAAAGAATGCGGAACAATCTCTTGCTGACACTTGCATTTTCATAGAAAGCTTTATATCTAGTAGTGCCTCAAAACCTCAAACTGTCTTAATTTTTGGAGTAAAATCTGTCAACTATTGGATTTGACAATTGTAGTTCATGGGTTTGTTTACTTGTTCAGCATATGTATTTTATCATTAGATTTTCTGTTGAAGATGCTGATGACATGAAGACCAGTCTAGCACAACCTGAGAGGGTGACATGATCATATGCTTCTTTTTATAATCATATTTCTAACTGCATTTAGCCTGTTTCTTCTTTGTAGCCTGCTGCCATTTTATATTCATTTTGCCACCATAGCACCTTCAAATATGTTCTTAAAACTTACCTATTTATCTTTGTTTTTAAGATTCAACCACTGTTTTGTCTGACCTTGGATTACATTTCTCCTGGTTGACTCTATTTGTTTGATTTCTCTGTAATTCAGTACTTTGGAAAAAGTACTAAATAAATGATCACTAAAAGGAATACTGAACACAGAGCAGCAAAACGAGGGAGAGAAAAGACCCAGTCAACACTATAGGAAGGAAAGTTCAATAATGTGTGACAGAAGAGAGACTGAACCTACAGTTATAGAATACAGAAGAATCAGACTAGCAATAAGGTATCTGGCAAGAGAAACTAGTGATGATGCTTTTACCTGTCCTGGACTGCCAAGAAGCAATTTCCAGTGCTGGCTACAATGATAAAGAAGAGTTGCAATGTCTAGCTCTTAGGAGACAGGAATTTTTAAGATGTGCAGCATTCAGAGCCTTATAAATCCAGGCTTATCCAATGGTTGGAGGCAGGCGTATACCAAAGTTGGCTCATGTTTCCTGTGTAGGAAGCAAAGAGAACAATATAATGTTTAGAAGAAATACAAATATCTAGAAGAGTTAACCAATGGAAACAATTTTCAATCATATTGAGTGCTATTGAGGGAAGTAAAAGCAAAAGAAATCTTGAATGGAGTCATCCTTGTTCCCCTGTAATACCTGAGAAAAAGAGAGGATTTCTTGTCTTGCTTTCTTAGACTAGCATAAGGTGGAATGGAGCCACAAGGAAACAGCTGTTACAAAGGGGAGCTAGGGAGAACACCCAAGAGAATATTACAAACATTCTGTTAATTAGGACTAACAAAGACATAAACTGTTCAGAGCTTTGGTTGTGATATGCTTTTCAGACGCTCTTTTCCCCTCCACTATTCACAAGTTCTTCTAAAGCAGGGGTAGGGAACGTCGCTCCTTGAGTGCTGCTCTGAATATATATGTGATGAATTTCATGCACTACCTCCATTGTGTGCAACTGCATCTCATGTATACTCGCTGAGGATATCCTGAAAACCTGATTGACCTGTGGCACTCGAGGACCAGAACTGCCTACCCCACTGTTCGAGTAAGGAGTACAATATGTAAAATCTGTACAAACAGTATTTCCCCTTTAATATATACATACTAAAGGCTGGATTTTTATTGGCCCGCGCACGTAAAGCACAGGGGTTACACGCACATTTTAAAAGGGACCCGGCTGCGCGCTTAACCCCTGTTATGCGTACAAGAGCTAGGCTTCGGCAGCGGGGCAGTCTAGGGGGCGGGGTGGGGCTAGAGGCACCCGGTACAGTGGCCATTTGCCGCTTTGCCGGGGGATTGCGTGCCGGCATGCGCAACCTGGTCCTGCTCCTTTTGCAGGAGCAAAACGTAAGTTAAAAAAATGGGGGGGGGGGGGAGGCGGGGCTAGGATAGGGATAGGGGGCAGGTAGGATAGGGGAAGGGAGGTGAGGGTGGGGGGTAGGGAAGTTCCCTCCCAGTACGCTCCTTAATTGGAGCAGACTGGGAGTGAACTGGGGAAGCCCAACAATGGGTCGCCGTGCAAATTTGCAAAATTATATCCCACCTTGCATGCGTCCATGTGCGCGTGCCACGTAGTGTGCGCACTTCACGTGCACGTGTTCTTTTTAAAAATCTACCCCTAAGAGCATATGCAGAAATCTAACACCACCAGGTTCACTGTTACATTAAGAATCAGAAAATTAAAGGGAATACCACACTAATGAAAAGGTGAAACTAACCACTCAAAAGAGCACATAGAAAACGAAATCTAAAATATTAATTTTCATTTAATGATATTTATTAAGAGATTAAACCAGATTGCTTAACAGAACATTATAATTTTAACATAACATGACTCATAAACACAAATACATGGCAATAATCTATGATTAGGAAAACTACAGTCTATATTTCATTGCCCAACAAAAGCCAGAGAACAGCATTAGGTAGAATGGGGCCACAAGGAAACAGTTGGTAAAAAAGGGAACTAGAGAGAGCACCCAGAGGAAAATGCTAAATATTCTGTTAACTTAGGAGTAGTCTAACTTTAAGGAAGGGGAAAGGACCCCGCATCTACATAGCTGGTGTACAAACTGCACTCTGCCTCTTTCTCTCCTTGTTCTCTCCAGCTTGCCCCTTTCTTGTCCAATCCACTCTCTTTTACTACATTGGAAATTAAGCTCTGCCCCCTCTGGCTGTATTCTCCAGCTCTACCCTTCTTTCTGAATATCACACAGTATGCCTGAGCTCAGCGTGCATTCTCTGCTAGCACACATCTCACCAGTTCCGCACAGGAGACTGGTGAATAAAATGAGAAGCTTAGGAGTGAGTGCCGAGGTGATGGCCTAGATTGCAACTGGTTGACGGACAGAAGACAATGTGTGATGGTAAATGGAACTCTCTCTGAAGAGAGAGCGGTTTTAAGCGGTGTACCGCAAGGATCAGTGTTGGGACCGATCCTGTTCAATATCTTTGTGAGCGACATTGCGGATGGGATAGAAGGTAAAATTTGTCTTTTTGCGGACAACACTAAGATCTGCAATAGAGTGGACACGCCGGAAGGAGTGGAGAGAATGAGACTGGATTTAAGGAAGCTGGAAGAGTGCTCGAAGATATGGCAGCTGAGATTCAATGCCAAGAAGTGCAAATTCATGCATATGGGAAGAGAACATAAGAACATAAGAAAATGCCATACTGGGTCAGACCAAGGGTCCATCAAGCCCAGCATCCTGTTTCCAACAGTGGCCAATCCAGGCCACAAGAACCTGGCAAGTACCCAAAAACTAAGTCTATTCCATGTAACCATTGCTAATGGCAGTGGCTATTCTCTAAGTGAACTTAATAGCAGGTAAAGAGGAAATCTAAATGAACTGTATTGATGTGGGGGGGGGGGGGGGGGAGGCTGATGTGCACGGAGCAGGAGAGAGACCTTGGGGTGATGGTGTCTAATGATCTGAAGTCAGCGAAACAATGTGACAAGGCGATAGCAAAAGCCAGAAGAATGCTGCGCTGCATTGAGAGAGGAATATTGAGTAAGAAAAGGGAAGTGATTATCCCCTTGTACAGGTCCTTGGTGAAGCCTCACCTGGAGTACTGTGTTCAGTTCTGGAGACCATATCTCCAAAGAGACAGAGACAAGATGGAAGCGGTCCAGAGAAGGGCGACCAGAAAGGTGGAGGGTCTTCATCGAATGACTTATGAGGAGAGATTGAAGAATCTAAATATGTACACCCTGGAAGAAAGGAAGCGCAGGGGTGATATTATTCAAACTTTCAGATACTTGAAAGGTTTTAACGATCCAAATACAATGACAAACCTTTTCCGTTGGAAAAAAATCAGCAGAACCAGGGGTCATGAGTTGAAGCTCCAAGGAGGAAGACTCAGAACCAATGTCAGGAAGTATTTCTTCATGGAGAGGGTGGTGAATGCCTGGAATGCCCTTCCGGAGGAAGTGGTGAAGACCAAAACTGTGAAGGACTTCAAAGGGGCGTGGGATAAACACTGTGGATCCATCAAGTCTAGAGGACGTGAATGAAGAGTGGGTGGCTCACGGGAATGATGGCTACTGCCTGGAGATTATACCCTTATTCAATAAACATACACACAGTTAATGCGACTCCAACTTTGCTCTAAGCTTTAACGGCAAGAGGAAGCATGGAAAAAAAGGATTTGCATTCACAAAAAGCGGGGAGTAGCTTGCTTGTTACGGCGGTTACTACCCCAAACTAAATAAGCCAGATACTTTACTTTCAATGCATATCCAGCATAGCTCTCTGCTTCAACGGCAGGGGAGAAGTCTGATACTTCAAGTAAATCCAACATAACTCTCTGCTTCTACCACAGGGGAGAAAGTCTGATACTTCACTTTCAACACACATCCAGCATAGCTCTCTGCTTCAACGGCAGGGGAGAAGTCTGATACTTCAAGCAAATCCAACATAGCTCTCTGCTTCTATGGCAGGGGAGAAAGTCTGATACTTCACGCATATCCAACATAGCTCTCTGCTTCTACGGCAGGGGAGAAAGTCTGATACTTCACTTTCAACACACATCCTGCATAGCTCTCTGCTTCAACGGCAGGGGAGAAGTCTGATACTTCAAGCAAATCCAACATAGCTCTCTGCTTCTACGGCAGGGGAGAAAGTCTGATACTTCACTTTCAACGCATATCCAACACAGCTCTCTGCTTCTACGGCAGGGGAGGAAGTCTGATACTTCACGCATATCTAACATAACTCTCTGCTTCTACGGCAGGGGAGAAAGTCTGATACTTCACTTTCAACACACATCCAGCATAGCTCTCTGCTTCAACGGCAGGGGGAACGTAGAAAGGTGGATCTATATACAGACAATAACCAACAAGGACTGAGTTACATAGTCTGGGTAAACAAAGGCATGGGTGTAGCTTGCTTATTGTGGTGGTTACTACCCCTAACTATGGTAGATATTCACTTGGATATAGTTCCAACACTGCTCTCTACATTAATGGTGCGGGTGGAAGGGAAATAGAACCAAAAGGTTACTATGAGCCAAGAGTAACAGAAGTATGAGAGAAGGTCAGTTTTAGGAGGTAACTTTAAAATCTGCTGTGCCACTGGCGGCTCCTATCCACTTCTCCGGAGAAATCCAGAAGACCCAGGGCTTTTTAAACCAGTGCTACATGCATTTTGCCTTACAGCCATCTTTATTTCCAATGGCTCTTTCCAAGACCACCTACATCTTTTCATACCTGGATGGTAGGGCCTTGTCTTGGGCATCTACCTTGTGGGAGCACAAGGACCCCATTTTGCAGGACATAGAAGGATTTATGGACTTGTTTAAATCTGTTTTCAATGACCCTGCTTGTACTGCTGTAGCCAGTTCTGCTTTGGTGGAATTGAAGCAAGGCAGCAGATCATTGGCTGAATTTGCCATCGAGTTAAAAACTCTTGCAACAGAACTTTGCTGGGACCCCAAATGTCTCAAGACACTCTTTTGCAGAGGCCTGGATACCGTTTACAAGATGAGCCTGCTGCTCGCGAAACACCTGACTCACTGGACAAATTAGTAGCCTTGGCCACTCGGATTGATCATCGGCTCCGGGACAAGGTGAAGGAACTCCAGCCCAAGGTGTTACCTGGATTGAAACAGGCTAGTGCCATATCTGCACCTCAGATGGCTCCAGTATTTCCTGCTGTAGATAAAGATAAACTGATGCAACTTAGTCTTGGACATTTAACTTCCAAAGAAAGAAGACTGGAAGAAGCGCGGTCTTTGCATGTACTGTGGTAAGCCCGGCCATAATGTCTCCAGATGCTCCATTCGTCCGGAACACGGATGGACCTAAGTCCTGCAGGAGGACTGTTCTTAGGCCATACCGCGCCCACTCCTCTGCTTTCTCTTCCAGTCTCTTGGACTCACGGACCAGTCACGGTTCAGACTCCTGCCCCAATGGACCCAGGGGCAGAAGGCTACTTCAATCACAGACGTCTAATGGAAGACATGAGGAGTCCCTCCATCAAGCTGGAAGATCCATTACTGTGTCATCTTTTGAAGTGGTCTATGGACGTTTCCCAACACCGCCACTTCCACTGAAGCTCAATGACGTCCCAGCAGCTCATCCACTGCTGCTGATATTCATAACACTTTCCACGTTTTCATCTGAAACCACTCATACTCAGCGAAATTTCTTCCAAAAGATCCACCTGTCATCAATGCAGAGGACGACTTAGAATTCAAAGTTGAAGAGGTCCTGGATGTTCATAAAAGAGGCAAGAGTTTTGAATACCTTCTAAAGAGGGAAGGTTTCAGTCCCGAAGAAAACTCTTGGGAGCCTCAGACCAATATTCTGGACAAAGAGATGCTTCGTCAGTTCCACCTCGCGCATCCTTCTAAACCTAAGCCTGGTACCCGAAGAGGAAATCACCCTTTGAAGGGGGTACTGTTGTGACTGTCGCTGCTCGACATCTCCACTCCGCCCTCCTCATCTCCTTGGCATCTCCTCTTGCTCAAGTGGAAGGTTGGCTGCCACGGCGTCATTCTGCCATCTTCCTCTGGTGTCCCCGGAGTGGCTCGACACTGCAATCCACCATGATCACAAGAGCCTAAGGGTGTGCGCACGGCGTGGCCCCGACTGATGTACCAGCAATGGCGCGATCCTCAGGAGCATCCCCCTGAGATAACGTCAGCAGTACCGGATATATAAGGTCTTAGAAATTGCTAACGAATCGAGTTAGCAAGGGTTACTCTACATAAGCTGCTCTGCCTCCTCGGACTTACCAGGGGTACCCATTCCTTGGGGGCCTCACTCTCTCTTTGTTTTTCAGGTCGCAGTCAGGAACCGGCACTCGCTCCTCGAGGGCCCATGTTCCCAGACTGGTTGCTGAATACTTACTCTGCCTGGAAGTCATCGCTGCCAACTACACCAGTGAGTTACCATCTCTCTCTCAGAGCTTTCCCTGGAACCGGATACTCGCTCCTCGAGGGCCTAACTCATTCCAACACCTGGACTACATCTAGAGACTATTGTATGAGTGTTACCATCAAAGTTCTGTTCCTGAACTCTGCACACACTGCCTACTCACTATATTCAGTTTCTCTACAGCTCAGTTATCCAGGATCGCTGTTCCAGTACCTGAGGGACTACAGCCCTGCCAGGCACTTCCAGCTCACTACTGCTACCTCTGGTAGTTCAATATACTGTTTAATAAAAGAACTAGTGTGTATCTGTCTCCATACTCTGAGCCTGACCGGTGGTCCCTCTCGGGATCTTCCCCTGGGGGCATGGTCATCTGCCACTGGCCCAAGGATCCACCCACAACTACCTCAAACACCAACATATGGTGAATGATCAATCACAAAAAGCACTGATTATAAGAACATAATTTATGCAAAGTGCTTTTCAATCCCAAGCATTCCAAAGTGAAAAAATATCTTCCTCTAACAATCTTTAATGTTAACAAAGTACACCAATATAATCACACATTTTGTAACTTTTCTTTCCATCATCAGTGCCAAACTAGGATACACAGTATGACACTAACCCAGAATATTACACTCAAAAATAAGTATATCCAAATCCAATAAAAGCCCTTATGTTAATTCAGTTCCTATCAATGCAATATATCTGAGTCCTTTTGATTCAGCTGGATATTTGTTATTCAAATATAAAAGAGGAAACAGTAGCTTAAGCAAATGAATTAGGTAAATCTCATTGCATGTATCTCACAGTCCAACATCATCCAAAAGGTTTATAAACAATTGATAAATTATGTTCATTTGCACCAGATTGTCTCAATTTAGTATGGTATGGTGGACTATTAGTCTCTGTAGTAAAGCAGAAATCACATTTAATTTCAAAATCACATTCAATTCCTCTTCAACATGGGGGTTAGCAAGCAAAAGTGAATATAGATGAACATAAAATCAAATGCCTGCATCCTAACCATAATCAGATAAATTCCTTTGAGAAAAGATAAGTTGATTATTTTCATATAATATGTTGCTTTCAAATCTAAAGTGTGATGTTCTTCTGACATTGGATTAATAATTTCAGTGAAATACATGGTTGAGACAACAAACAGATAGATGAATGACAGACCCAATCATTAGGCTTGTGAAACAAGGACCTAATGTCTATTGCTGTCACTCTGGTGGCAACAGCATGCAAGAGAATAAAAATCTGTTTTATATATATATATATACATAGAATTATATTTATTTTAGCACAATTTAAATGCACTTTAGGTGTCTTGATGTCAAAGCATATTAGTATGAGGCTGGTGACAATCTAAATATAAGATTGGAAAATGACTGTTTAATAAAAATCGCTTAAATGTTCTTATGTCCAAAAAACAAGGATAAAACATAGTATCCTCACTAATCTAAATAAGAAACATATTAATGGCATACCAATCAATTTTCAAATTTTCAAAAATAGTATTTTACATTTTTTTCGTTTTTTTTTTAAATCTAAAACGATATGCAATTTATTTCCAAATTTTAATTAATGACAAAATTATGTGCAAAAATCCAGAATAGAAAACAAGAAAGAGAGAAAAAGGAGGAGTTAAAATAAAAACTCTATGGGGTAGATTTTCTAATGTGCACACACGCGCACATGTCTATGTGCGCTCACTTCCTGGTGCGCACATATGTACACGCCAATTTTCTAACATGCGCGCGTGCCAGCACGCACATGTTAGAAAATCCGTGTGCCGCATGCACATGAATGCTGGATTTTATAATCCACATGCATATGTGCGGGCGGCACGTGCAAGGGGGGGAGACTTACACAATTTCCGCGCGGCGACGCATTCCGGCCTTCCCCAGTTCCTTCCCAGTCCACTCCAAAAAAGGAGTGGACTGGTAAGGAACTTCCCTAGCCCCCTACCTAAACTCCCCCCTCTTCCCCTCTCTTCTCCTCCCCACCCCCTAAATCCTACCTTTTTTCTCTTTTTTCCTTTGTTTGACAACTTCAGCTCCCGAGCTGAAGTAAGTTGCGTGCACTGGCTGGCTGCCGGTCCACAAGTCTTCAGGACAGCCATCAATAGTACTGTCCCGGCCCGCCCCCGCCCCACCCCCCCCAGTCTGCCACTTCCAGGAAGCCTGGCACTTGTGCGCTTCCCGGCCTTTACACGCGTGGCCGGGCCTTTTCGAAAATTCACCCGGTGAGCGCAAGGCCCGGCCACGCGTGTAAAGGCCGGGGCTTTGAAAAGCTACCCTTTTTTGAGCAGCTCTTTATATAGTCAGTTTATTGTCTGGACAAAACCAGCTAATTCCATCAGAGTTGTTAAATCTTCTCAGCAGAGAATAGAACAACAACACATTAGGAGATGTGAAAGGAAAGAATTTAAATCAGTTTTGTAAAGATTGTATTGTGTTGTCCTATCTTTGTTGAGATGATTTTGCAACTGCTTGTTTTTCTCTAAAATATGTACTGGCTATATGAAAAAGTTCAATAAGAGTTTTTAACTCCTTTTTTCATCTCTTTTTCCTTTTTCTTTATTTCTGTTCTGTTTGGTTTTTGCACATAAATTTGTGATTGCTTAAAAATTTGTAAATGATTAGTATATGGTTTTGGATAAAATTTCTTTTAAAATTAATTAGATAAAAATAATATTTTGGAAAATTTGAAGATTGGTATAACATTAATATGATCGCCTTTGCCCTCACTATGACTGCGATCGGCGCCATTTTGAGTTTGGCGGGACGGCGATTTTGAGTCTCAAAATGGCGGCAATCTGCGCCATTTTGAGTATTGGGATCGGACGGACGGCATGAAAGGAGGTCACTCCCGGACCCCCGCTGGACTTTTGGCAAGTCTTGTGGGGGTCAGGAGGCCCCCCCAAGCTGGCCAAAAGTTCCGGTTGGGTCCAACGAGGGTCCCGGAACGACCTCCTGCCAAATGACCTACCTGTCACGTGGTAGGAGCACAAGATGGCGCCGGTGACCATGTGACAGGGGCTGACCAATGGCACCGGCAGCCCCTGTGACACTGGCTATCAGCGCCGTGAGGAAACCAGCAAACGAGTGCAGGGATGGCTTCCTGACTCCCCGCTAGACCACCAGGGAGTTTTGGTAAGTCTTGGGGAGGGGGGGGGGTCAGGAGGGTGGGGGGTTTAAATGTTTATTTAGGAGGCCGAATAAAACGGATATCTGTTGAATACGTGGGGAGTCGCGATGCGTTTCGCCTCCCCACGTATTTTTCAGATTGCAAAAAATAAATTGCGGATTACAAATACGTGGAAAACGGATGCACACCCTTACCAGAAGCTCCAGGGTAGCATTCTCTGAAATGCTCCCTGTTCCACGCACAGGTCACCAGAGGTAGGCAGAGTTCCGGAGTCTCAATGCGTGGATGAGACGATGGTGCAAGGAAGAGGGATTCAGTTTTGTTAGGAACTGGGGAACCTTTTGGGGAAGGGGGGAGTCTCTTCCGAAGGGATGGGCTCCACCTTAACCAGGGTGGAACCAGACTGCTGGCGCTAACCTTTAAAAAGGAGATAGAGCAGCTTTTAAACTAGAACAAAGAGGAAAGCCGACAGTCGCTCAGAAGTGTATGGTTCGGAGAGAGGTATCTTCAAAGGATACTAATGATGCATTAGAATTAGGGCATCCCAACAGTGAGGTTCCAATAATTAGAAAAATAGTTCAAGTGCTTGTAACTAAAAACTCACCTGAGCTAAAAAATTCTAACTTATCCCTATCAATTAAAAAGCAGAATGAAAACACAAACAAAAAACAAACTTTGAAATGTTTGTATGCTAATGCCAGAAGTCTAAGAAGTAAGATGGGAGAATTAGAATGTATAGCAGTGAATGATGACATAGACTAAATTGGCACCTCAGAGACATGGTGGAAAGAGGATAACCAATGGGACAGTGCTATACTGGGGTACAAATTATATTGCAGTGACAGAGAGGAGCACCCGGGAGGAGGTGTGGTGCTTTATGTCCGGGATGGCATAGAGTCCAACAGGATAAACATCCTGCATGAGACTAAATACAAAATTGAATCTTTATGGGTAGAAATCCCTTGTGTGTCGGGGAAGACTATAGTGATAGGGGTATACTACCGTCCACCTGGTCAAGATGGTGGGACGGACAGTGAAATGCTAAGAGAAATTAAAGAAGCTAACCAAATTGGTAGTGCAGTAATAATGGGAGACTTCAATTACCCCAATATTGACTGGGTAAATGTATCATTGGGACAGGCTAGAGAGATAACGTTTCTGGATGGAATAAATGATAGCTTTATGGAGCAATTGGTTCAGGAACCGAAGAGAGAGGGAGCAATTTTAGATCTAATTCTCAGTGGAGCACAGGACTTGGTGAGAGAGGTAACGGTGGTGGGGCCACTTAGCAATAATGATCATAATATGATCAAATTTGATTTAGTGACTGGAAGAGGAACAGTATGCAAATCCAAGGCTCTCGTGCTAAACTTTCAAAAGGAAAACTTTGATAAAATGAGAAAAGTTGTTAGAAAAAAACAGAAAGGAGCAGCTACAAAAGCAAAAAATGCCCAAGAGGCGTGGTCATTGTTAAAAAAAATACCATTCTAGAAACACAGTCTAGATGTATTCCACACATTAAAAAAGGTGGAAAGAAGGCAAAACGATTACCGGCATGGTTAAAAGGGGAGGTGAAAGAAGCTATTTTAGCCAAAAGATCTTCATTCAAAAATTGGAAGAAGGATCCAACAGTAGAAAGTAAGATAAAGCATAAATGTTGGCAAGTTAAATGTAAGACATTGTAAGACATTGATAAGACATTTCCAATCTCCCTTTCCTCTCCAAAATCATTGAGAAACTAGTTAATTCCCATCTCTCTGACCACCTAGAACAATCCAACATACTCCTACCAACACAATATGGTTTCCGAAAACACCTCAGTATGGAATCCCTCCTCCTCTCCCTTACAGACACCATCATCAAAGGTATGGATGCTGGTAACTCCTACCTCATCGCCATGCTCGACATTTCCGCCGCCTTTGATACCGTAAATCATAACATCCTCATCAACACCCTCATCAGCATAGGAATCACAGGTACCGCTCTTTCTTGGATAAAGTCCTTCCTCCAAAACCGTACTTACACAGTCCTCACTGACAATTTTACATCTCCCCCTGTTAATCTCGACTGTGGCGTCCCCCCAAGGATCCTCCCTTTCTTCCACCCTATTTAACATTTATATGCTCCCCCTCACAAACCTCCTCTCCAACCTTGGTATTACACACTTCATCTACGCCGATGATGTGCAAATCCTCATACCTTTCACAAATTCTGCACTCACTGCTCTCCAAAAATGGAACTCCATCCTCGCCTCCATAAACCAACTCCTCACTGACATGCACCTAGCCCTTAATCCGCAAAAAACTGAACTCCTCCTCATCTCCTCTAAACATTCATCTATACCCTTTCCCTCCACCCTCCAACCCCCTAACTTTCTCTCTGACACAAGAAACCTGGGGGTTATACTTGATAACCAACTAACCTTCAAACCATATATCAAATCTATCCTTAGCAGCTGCTACTTCAAACTACAAACCCTCAAAAAACTCAAACCCCTTCTCTACTTCTCTGATTTCCGCACAGTACTTCAATCTATAATTTTCTCAAAGATTGATTACTGTAACACACTCCTACTTGGTCTCCCTGCTACCCACATCAAACCTCTACAACTCCTTCAAATCGCCACTGCACGCATCCTCACTAATGCCAAAAAGAAAGACCACATTACTCCCACCCTCATTAATCTCCACTGGCTGCCCATTCACTCACGAATTATTTACAAGACCCTTACCCTCATCCACAAAAGTATTACTAACGAACATTACAACTGGCTAAACCCACCCTTCCTCCCACGTACCTCCACAAGACCCACCCGTTCCTCTCTCCGTGGAACCCTTATTCCCCCTTCCATAAAATCCACAAGACTCATTTCCACCACCAATAGGGCCCTCTCCCTTGCAGGCCCTTCCCTTTGGAACTCCATGCCCCTTGACCTACGTACCGAAACCTCCACACCCACTTTCAAAAAGAAACTCAAAACCTGGCTCTTCCTCCAAGCATACCCCCAATCATCATCATCCCCTACTAACACCCTAACCCAACCACCTACTCCCACCAACACCCCCCTCAGGACCTATACCCAACACCTACCCCCCCCCAAGGAACTACAAACCTAAAAAAAAAAAAAAAAAGGTATTTAGTACAACCGCACACCTCTCCCACCTCAATTATTGTTGTTCTGCGCTTATACAATCTTGTATATAACCTGTGTACATATCATTTTTTCCTCGAACCCCTGTACATATCTTTTCCTCGTATCCATTTTCACCCTCCCCCCGCCCCCTCCTTTGTCTCGTCTACCCATACCCCTCCCTCCCCCTTTTTTATCTAGTTAATTGCCCTGTTACTGCGTTTATGTTACAAACTGTTCCTTGTAAAGGCTTTGCCTATATATTCTTGGTTGTAAGTTATCTGTAAACCGGCACGATGTGCAAATGGTTGTCGGTATATAAAATAAAATAAATAAATAAATAAGAGAGAATTTGAAAAGAAATTGGCTGTAGAGGCAAAAACTCACAGTAAAAACTTTTAAAAATATATCCGAGAAGATTTTCATGGGTAATGATTCAGATGGACTGAATCAAATCACGGTGAACCTAGAAGATGTGGTAGGCCTGATTGATAAACTGAAGAGTAGTAAATCACCTGTACCGGATGGTATACACCCCAGAGTTCTGAAGGAACTAAAAAATGAAATTTCAGACCTATTAGTAAAAATTTGTAACCTATCATTAAAATCATCCATTGTACCTGAAGACTGGAGGATAGCAAATGCAACCCCAATATTTAAAAAGGGCTCCAGGGGCGATCCGGGAAACTACAGACCGGTTAGCCTGACTTCAGTGCCAGGAAAAATAGTGGAAAGTGTTCTAAACATCAAAATCACAGAACATATAGAAAGACATGGTTTAATGGAACAAAGTCAGCATGGCTTTACCCAGGGCAAGTCTGCTTCACCTTTTTGAAGGCGTTAATAAACATGTGGATAAGGGTGAACCGGTAGATGTAGTATACTTGGATTTTCAGAAGGAGTTTGACAAAGTTCCTCATGAGAGGCTTCTAGGAAAAGTAAAAAGTCATGGGATAGGTGGCGATGTCCTTTTGTGGACTGTAAACTGGCTAAAAGACAGGCAACAGAGAGTATGATTAGATGGACAATTTTCTCAGTGGAAGGGAGTGGACAGTAGAGTGCTTACTGTTCAATATATTTATAAATGATCTGGAAAGAAATACGACGAGTGAGATAATCAAATTTGCAGATGACACAAAATTGTTCAGAGTAGTTAAATCACAAGCAGATTGTGATAAATTGCAGGAAGACCTTGTGAGACTGGAAAATTGGGCATCCAAATGGCAGATAAAATTTAATGTGGATAAGTGCAAGGTGATGCAAGGTGATGCCGCCGGTGGAGCTCATCCCACTGGCGGCTGCATCGTCACCACGGCCCGAAGAAAAAGGGCACGTCTAAACGTGCAGGTGCTCCGTCTCCTTCCTGCCCACGCGGCCCTGGAAGAAAAATGTTGCCGGAGCCGCACGGGCAGGAAGGAGATGAAGCAGCCGCGTGCAGAAGAGGAGCCGCGTTGTTGCAGCGGGCGAGAAGAGGCCCGGTAGCAGGGCCCCCACCGCGGATCGGATCGGCCCGAGAAGATCAGAGTCGCCACGATCGGCCCGAGAAGATCAGGGCCACTGCAGAGCCGATCCTGCAGCGACCCGTGAAGAGGAGGCCCAGAGGTAAGAGAGAGGCTGAGGGCCCGTAGAATGCATGTATTAGCTGAGTTGAGAGATTGGGTGCCTGTATGAGCTGAGCTGAGTTGAGAGATTGGGTGCCTGTATGAGCTGAATTGAGAGATTGTGTGCGTGTATGAGGTGAGTTGAGAGATTGGGTGCCTGTGTGAGTTGAGAGATTGGGTGTGGGAGTGAGGACCTCAATGTTTGCAGAGACAGCATGTGAGAGCCTGTGTGTGTGAGAGAGAGACAGCATGTGACAGTTAGAGCCTGTGCATGAGTAAGACAACATGTGGGAGTGAGAGAGAGCCTGGGTGTGTGAGAGTCAGACAGCATGTGCAAGAGAGAGACTGTGTATGAATGATTGTATGAGAGAGAGAGCATGTGAGAGTGAGAGCCTGTGTGTGTGTGTGAGAGAGAGAGAAAGCATGTGAGAATGAGAACCTGACTGTATGTTTGAGGGAAGAAGATAGATGGAGAGAAAAGAAATAGAAAAAAAGACAATATGAAATGAATTGGCAAAAAACTAAGAAAGGGGAGGTGGAACAAAAAGCCTGGGACCAACCGATTAGAAAACTAAGATCAGACAGCAAAGGTAAAAAACAAAAAAGAAATAAATTACTTTTTACTGATTGGCACGTGTAATCTTTGTTAATGTCAAGAGTAGCACTTTCTCTATGCGGATCTCACAATGTACGAGATCAACATGGAGAAAGTGGAAACCCACGGGGCCTGCACAGAGGAGGCAGCAGAATGGGCTTCAGTGCCAATAGCAGCAATCAGCGCCTCCCCAATAGCCATGCGGCATCAGTGGCAGCAGAGGAATGAGAGAGGCTCCGAGGTTGCTGGCAAAAGAAAGAGAGGGGGTCTGCCTTTAGTGTGTGCATGTGTATGAATGGGTGCCTGCCTGGGGGTGTATGTGTGTGAATGGATGGGTGCCTGCCTGGGGGATGGTGAGGGAGTGGTGTGAAAATGAATGGGAGCCTGCCTGGGGGTCAGTTTTAGTGTGTGAAAATGACTGGGAGCTTGCCTGGGTGTGTGTGTTTGTGTGAGAATGATTGGGAACTTGCCTGGGTGTGTGTGTTTGTGTGAGAATGATTGGGAACTTGCCTGGGTGTGTGTGTTTGTGTGTATGTGAGGGAGCCAGAGAGAGTGTGTATGAGAAAATCCAGGGGAGTAAGAGTTTGTGTGTGGGGTGTGCGTGGAGGGGGAGAGAGTGTCTTAGAGCCTGAGAGTGTGTCAGTGTCTGTGAGAGCGAGAGGTTATGGTGGGTATAAGAGTATGAATGTGTATGTATGTGACAGTGTATGTGTGAGAGAGAATGGACATGTGAGTCTGTGTGAGAGAGGATAATCTCTGGGAAATTGTAAAAAATGTATATGATTTTAATTAATAGAAATTCTATTTATCAGTAGTTTTAAAATATTCTTTTATTAGTATGGTTTTACTATTATAACTGATGCTTTATGTTTCTTGATTTTATTTGTTTTATGAGGAATGGTGGTTCTGTTTTTCCATTGTTAATACACAGAGTCTGGCTTCTTGGAGTTTCCATGTCAGTTTTTGTCTAATTTGTGCTCCTTTATTTTGTATTCTGTATTTGGTAAGGGTCTGGCTCTGCTCTGTGTGTGTGACCATGATGAGAGATTCTGCTAGCATAGGGATCTATAGCAATCGGGTTTGTTTTGTTTCCTCAGTGTGTGGTGTATTGGTATTCTAGGACCCAGTGTAATATTTACCCATGCTTATTCACAGGTAGGGTTATTGTTGTTTGAGTCCTTGGTGTTATTACTGTTATGTTACGATGGGATTGCAGTATAGATTTTGAGTGTCTTTTTTGCGAGGTTTTATTTTAGTTCACAATGTGCCTGGCAGTGGAAGGTGTTTGTGCTGCTGTTTACTGTGAGGTGACACCAGAATTTGAAAATATCTTTTAGTGTGATGAGCTGTAAGGGAAACATTCAAGCTCCATTGTTTGGGGGAATTTCAGTGGATGCACAGAGTTACAGAACTAGAGGTGCAGGATTTATATTGACATTCTGCCCCTTCCTATAAATTCCAGATTTCACTCTCATAGCCATATAGAATTAGTTGAATGAGGCTATCAAATAATTATATAGTGTGAAACTGGCCAGCTTTTTTAAATTATGCAGAAGACCCTTTGGACTTTTTTATTAACACCAAATATTCAAAAGCTGTGTTCATCCCATCAAGCTCATATATCTCATTAAAGAGGTAAATTGAATAACACAATAACTTTCTTTTATTATTGTTACTCATAAATTATAACAATAACATTAATCTTGGAATATTATATATTTTTAATATAAACGAAAGGTTTTCACAAGATATGTTGTGTCGTGAAACATTTTATTATGTATATATTTAAGGAAACATACATAAATTGTCAAAATATATTTCATTCATTTAACCTTTAACCTCCGGTTTGCTTGTAGACTAATTACTGTGTCCCGAAATTATGTTTGTCTAAAAAGTGTGTCACCATCACCAACATGAAAAGTTTGGAAAGCTCTGTTGTACAGGGTCCCCTTTAGAAATATACAGTCCTACCTGAGTTCACCAGTTGATCTGAAGAGGTTCCCAGCTTGCACCTGTATCCCAGGAAGATCCTGAGGAGGGTCTGGAATTCTGCTTTTCTTTCTCCTGGTTGCTTTATAGGACCTCTCACAAGGAAAAGTCTTGACTGACAAAGATCAGTCACAGTACCCAATCTCCAAATGAGAGGACAAGTGACAAAAAATATGATTTATTTAAAAAAATGGCCAAAACCTTCTGGTATGACACTGTCATTGCAGCTCTTCTCTGTTATAGAAGGGTACTGGCAGAACTTCAGTGACATGGCCTCTGGATCCACGAAATAGCTTTTACAGGAGCACCAGGTTGCAAACCCAGCAAAATGATTAGCAAAGAAGTCCTAAAAAAAATCCTGAAAAACATTTCTTTCCCTAAATTGAGATGTATCCAGCCTGGCAGAAAGTGCACAGGAAGGAGTAGCCTCAAAAATATATTGAGTGAGGAAAGTTGGCCTCACTAAAAAGAAACATTCTAACAGAGTTCCTCTCTCTACAAAATCTCAACTCAAATGCCCTACATATAGGCAAGATCTACCCACTCAGGCTGCCTCTAGTGCAGTGGTTCTCAACCAGTGTGTCGCCATACTTCCTGGTCCCTCACTGGCCCAGCTGCTCCCCCTGTCCCAGTGAAATGGAACTCTTCATCTGCCAGGGCTTAGAATGCTGATAGCCCAAGCGGAACGTGGCAAGAGAGCTGGTGTCAGCGGCACCAGTATGGTCTTCCCACCCCCACGGCCTGGAAGAGGAAGTGGTGTGCAGCGGCTGTGCACACGGAAGAAGAAAGCATGTTAGATATAGTGTGTGCAGAGTCGGCTTTAAGATCAGTAGTGCCAGCCCGAAGAAGAGCAGTGAGGGCTCAAAGAAGAGCAGCATCGGCCTGATGCAAAACAAGGAGCAATGTCAGCATCCGTGGGACTCCATTCTCAAGGCCGTGAAAGTAGAAAGAGGAGGAAGATGTTGCTGCCTCTAGTTCGGTGGGAAGCGTGAATGAGCATAGGTGTTTGAGATCGTGTGTGTGTGTGTGTGTGTGTTTCTCTATGTGTGAGACAGCATGTATATAAGTGTGTGAGTAAGAACTTGTTTGTGTGATTGAGAGCCTGTGTGTGTAAGTGGGAGAGACCATGTGTATGTATGATTAAGAGCCTATGTGTACAAGAACGGGAGCATGTAATTGAGTGAGAGAAACAGCATGTATGTAATTGTGTGAATGAAAGCCTATGTAAGTGAGAGAGACCATGTGTGTAATTGTGTGCTTCAGAGCCTGTATGAGAGAGAGAGAGGAGAAAGTTGCAAGTAACTCCCCTTGCCCTCCTAATTCACAATCTCAGGGCACTTGGAAATCGAACATTTCTAGGTATGGAGAGCAGAGCATTTTTTTTATCTTTATAATTTTTAATTATTGGTTCTATGTGTCTGCTGTTTTGAAATATTTTATTGGTGCCTAGAAATTTTTTATATGTTTTTAATTATTGGATATTCCATTCATCAGCTGTTTTGAAATAATCTGTTCTTTTTATTAGTGTGGTTTTACTGCTGTTGATTTTATATTTCTTGTTTTATTTTATGAGGACTTTGTTGCACTGCATACAGTTTCTGTGGCTTGTTGCGGTTTCCAGTTCAGTTTTTGTCTGCATGTTTCTAGTTATGCTTTATGATCTCTTTACTCTTTGTTAGGCGAGGGTCTGCACATGTGACTGAGGTGAGGTATTCTGCTGCATGGCTTATTTCATTTCCCTAATAGAAGTTTTAAGGCCTGGTGTAATATTTTCAGTGTTGTCATTTCTTAGGTAAGGTGCTTACAGTTTGAGTGCTGGAAGTTGGTGCTGTTCTGCTATGGGAGGTTTAGTATTATATAATTTAAGTTCAGAGAGAATACTATTTTTCCCTTGTGTTATTCTTAACAATAAAAGTAATAAGGGGAGATGTTGGGAGGAGAGATGGGAGAGCTGTGGGGAAGAGATGGGGGAGGGGATAGATGCAGATATATTGGGTAGACGGTGAGGGGGAAATGGGGAATGTTGGGGAGATGTTAAGATGTCGATGAGGGGGAGAGATGTTGGAGGGTGAGATGTTAGAGGAAAGATGTTGGGGAAGGGGGAGAGTTGTTTGTGAGAGATGGGAGAGATATTGAGGGGGCAGGGGTGAGAGAAGGGGAAATGTAGGGGAGGGGGAAAAGTGAGGGAGATGTTGAGGGTGAGAGATTGGAGAGATGTTGGTGAGGGGCAGGGATGATGGTGAGGGGGCAGGGATGAGAGATGGGGAAATGTAGGGGAGGGGGAAATGTGAGGGAGATGTTGAGAGTGAGAGATGGGAGAGATGTTGTGAGGGGGAAGATATGTGGAGGAGAGATGGGGAGATGTTGGGGATGGAGAGATGGGGAAGATGAGGAAGAGGATCAGTTAGGGGAGATGAGACATGAGGGAGGGCAGAGGTGATACGGAGCTATGGGGAGAGGTGGAGGGGAGAGGAGGTGACGGGGAGATATGGGGACATGAGGAGAGAAGAGTGGAAATGGGGAGTGGAGGGAGAACATTGGGAGATATGGGGGGAAGAGGGAAGAGGAGATGGGTGAGGCAGTGAGAGGGGGAGGGGAGGGAGAGTGAGAGGATAGATGGGAAAGGGTGATGTGGAGAGGAAAGTTGGTGAGAGAGGGGGATATAGAGTGGAGAAAATGTTTAGTGAGGGGAGGGGAAGAAGGGGAGGAAAGAAGGGGAGGGAGATGTGCAGGAGATGGGGAGAGAAAGGGGAAAGGGGATTGAAATGGGTAAGAGATGGTGGAAGAGGGGAGGAGTAATGGGGAGAGGATGTGGAAAAGAGGGGGAGATGGGGAGGGGAAAGGAGAGGGAGATAAGAGTGAGAATATGAGGGGGAGATGGGGAGGAGGGGAGGAGAGGGAGATAAGGGTGAGGATATGAGGAGGAGGAGACGGGAGATGGGTCATGAGAGGAGGGGAGAGAGGAGAGGGGGAGAGATAGGGTAAGGGAGAGGGATGAGGGTAAGAGCAGAGAGGTTGAAAGGAGGGAGGAGGAGAAGAGGGGATAGGTAAGGATGGGGTAGAGGAGGAGAGGAGGAAGAGGGGAGAGAGGGTTAGGGGGATGAGGCTGAGAGGGATGAGGAGAAATGGGGAGATAGGGAAGAGGGAAGGTGGAGAGGAGTAGGGGAAGATGGGTCAGGGTCGGGGAGGGGTTAAGGGGGAGAGGGGAGATTGCTGGTGAGGTCTGAGGAAGAGAGGAGGAGGAAGAAGGAAAGAATGGGAGGGGAGAGGGCAAGAGTGGGAAGGAGAGAAGGGGAGAGTGGTGGGGATGAGGGACAGGGGAAAAATGGGGAAGAAGGGAGATTGGAGTGAGTGGGAAGGAAAGGAGGGCAGAGGAAAAAAGGGGGAGAGCAGAAAATAGAAGAGGAGTGGGAGAGAGGGGAGACAGGTGGATAGGAGAGGGGCAGGGGTGAGAGATGGATAGGGAGAAGGGGGAGGGGAGACAGGGCAAGGGAGAGAGGTGGATGGGAAGGCAAAAGAGGGGGATGGGAAGGGAGAGGAGTGAGGAACAAGATTGTAGCAGAGACAAGGAGCAGAGAGAGGTGAGATGGGAGAGGAGGGGAGAGTGTAGCAGAGAGGGGAGGGGAAGAGAGGGGGAAAAGGGTAGGAGAGGGGGTGGGAGCAAGCAGTAGAGAAGTGGGAGAGGGACAGGGGTGAAGGGAGAGGGAGGGGATATGGAGGAGAGGGAGGGGATGGGGAAGGGAGGGGGGAGGGATGAAGAGGGGGAGGGGGTAGGTGTAGGTGTGAGGAGAGAAGGGAGGGGAGAATGGGGCAGAGTTGGAAAGAGAAGAGGGGAAGAAAGGGGAGAGAGGGGACATTGGATAGGAGAGGAGAGAAGGGGAGGGGAGGGAGGGGAAATGGAGTTCAGAGAGGAGGGGGTGATGAGTGGAGAGGGAGTTAGGGGAGACAGGGTAGAGGGGAAAAAGGGCAAGGTGGAGGAACTGAAGAGGGAGATGGAGGGGAGGGAATAAAAGGAGGAGTGGAAAGGAAAGGAGTAGGGGATGAGGAGGGGAGAAGTGAAGGAAAGCTGTAGGAGAAGGAGGGGAAGTGGTGAATAAGGTGTGGAGAAGGAAGCAGAAGGGGAGGGGGAGAAGGAAGGGTGAGAGTGTAAAAGGCAGGGAAGAAGGAAGGTAGGAGGGTAGAAGGAAGATGTGAGGAGAAAGGGTGGGGGAGGAGGGATAAAGAAGGGGAGAAGGAAGGGCTGAGGGGAGGGGGGATTGGGGAGGATAGTATGGTGGAAGATACATGGGAGATAGCAGAAAAGGCAGGTGAGGCATGCAGGTAGGAGGTTTATGTTGCAATAATCTTACCTTGGTTCTGTTGCTTGAGTTCCATTCCCGAATCTTCAGGTCCTTCAGTCTCCTGAAGGACCTGGGGAAGGGGGCGGGGGGGCCAAAGCCGCCTCGCCCCCTTAGCTAAAAAGGAAAAGTGGAACTTCTCTTCTCCGGCACCCTCTAGCGAGGGCACCGGAGACCAACAGTAAATAAAAGGAAGGGGAGGGGGGGGGGGGCCTCAAAACAAAAACCACAGATCATTTTGTGGCCTAATACCCACTCACCTGTGGTCAACTTACCTGTGGAGGCACAGGTGTGAACTACTGCACCCGGTGCCCCCTAATCTTGGTCTCTGTCTCTTCCACATGCCAGGGACGGGGGGTGTGCATTCCTGCCAAACCTCATGCCGCTCTCCAGTCTGGAGCCTCTGTCGTTCCCCTCGATGGTGAGGGGGGGGGGAAGAAAAAGGGGGAGGGGGGCTGACAACCTCAAGGTAGGGGGCCCCTAATCCGCCTTCTGAGCGAGGAAGGGGCGGGGGGATTGGGGAGGATAGTATGGTGGAAGATACATGGGAGATAGCAGAAAAGGCAGGTGAGGCATGCAGGTAGGAGTTCTATGTTGCAATAATCTCACCTTGGTTCTGTTGCTTGAGTTCAGTTCCAGAATCTTCAGGTCCTTCAGTCTCCTGAGAGCCAAAGCCAGGAGAGATGCGCACTGCTTGCTGCCCTCCTGTGAAATGCCACTGAGCCCAGGCAGCTCGGCCTTTTATAAGCCTCCTGCTGTCATCATGACCTCATTAGCAGGTGGGATTCCATTTGAGACTGATGGAGGGAGGAGGGGAGGAGCCTATTTTAAGGTTGGGGAAGGTGGGGGGGGGGGGCAGCCAAAGGCCACCCTGACTCCTTAAAGAAAAAGGGGAGAAATATAACAAAGAGGGGAATTCTGTCCTCTGGCACCCTCTAGTGATGGCACCAGAGACCAAATAATAATAAAGCAAGGGAAGGTGGGGGGGGGGGGGGGGCTTAAAAGAATGAGGCCACAGGTCTCCCCGTGGCCTAAACCCACTCATCACTTACCTCATAGCTCTGCACTTCACCTTGGTTCTGTTGCTTGAGTTCCATTCCAGAATCTTCAGGTCCTTCAGTCTCCTGAGAGCCAAAGCCAGGAAAGATGCTCACTGCTTGCTGCCCTCCTGTGAAATGCCACTGAGCCCAGGCAGCTCTGCCTTTTATAAGCCTCCTGCTGTCATTATGACCTCATTACCAGGTGGGAGAGACCATTTGAGACTGATGGAGGGAGGAGGGGGAGGAGAGTTGGCAGAGGAGGAAGAACTGAGTTCATTTCAGTAGCAATTACTTAAAATAATGAAATAAATAATACATGAAATATCCCATCTTTGGTTCCCTGATCCTCTCAGTACAGGGTTTTCTCTTTCTTTCTCTCTCTCTGACCTCAGCTTCTCCCTGACTTGTAACTCCAGGTCTGCACAGCCCAGGCTCACTGCTCCCATTCCAATGCAGTGATGGTGTTACTGATGACAAACCAGAAATCGGATCTTGTTAGCAGGACCTGAACTTTTTGATTAACATTGGAACATGAATGTGAGGGGGAAGCCGCTAGCCAGACCACTGATGCTGCTACTACTAACCATGTCTATAGTACTGCTTGATAGATGTAGCCCTCCATCTGAGCCCCTGTAATTTGCTCTTAAAGAAAAAAAAACAAAACACCATCACTCCTGACCCCTCACTACAGACTTTGGTTTCAGCAGCGATCCTCACAACACAGTAGGCATGTGGACCAAGTCTGCACTCACAGGCCCCATCCCCTCTGGACTTTTGTGTGGGAAGCGGGGCCTGTGAATAAAGCCTTAGAGGTCCATATTCAAAGCCTAGCTAGTTAGGTAAGTTAGCTGTTTAAACTTATCTTGGATATTCATCGGCACAACCATGCTGTTGAATATACCCAGATAACATTTGAGTTATCCAGATAAGTTTATTCAGATAACTTTAGACCTGCTTAACATTAGCTCTAACTTATCCGGACTAACTTAGCCAGATAAGTCTCAAAACTACTACTTCTCCAACTAAGTTAGACAGATACGTAGCTCCTCCTAGTTAGGGCACTGTCCCACCTACCATTTTAGGCAGATAAATAGTTATTTGGCTAGCTGGCAGCTCCTGAATGTAGCTGGATATTCAAATGCTGCCACTTAGCTGGATAACTTGGAATTTAACTGGCTAAGTGGTGATGAATATTGGGCTCTTAGTCCCTGCCCTCACTGCACTATGAGAATGGCTGCTGGAGCCATAGATTTACCGGAGTGGAGAATTAGAAGGGCCTGGCACTGAATCAGGGTCTTGGGGTGGTATTGGACAAAATCCATCCTTAATTCTCTCTGACAGGAGCAAGGAGCAGGTGCCTTTACAGCAGGATTATCCAACATGTGTTCTACTAGCAGTTTCCATCTTGTGCCGATACTGCAAACATTTAAAAAATTCACAGGACCACGCTTCCTGGCTGCTGCTCTCGTGTGTGAGATCAGCAGGAAGAGGCCCACAAGTTTTTTTTAAACTGCTGGTGCTGCCTCCCCCTTCCTTAAAAATGAGAAGATGTCTGGTGCAGGCTCAACAGCAGCTGAGCCGGAGCCGGAAATGAAGAAGGTGGCAGACGCGTGCCAGAGCATCACTGCCAGAAATGGAGCCCAGAGTGCTATCACCATTGCTAGAAGAGGGAAGCCAAGCCTGCTGCTGTTGGCAGAAGAGGGAAGCCCAGCCTGCTGCTGTTAGCAGAAGAGGGAGGCCCAGAACATCTGGGTGAAGGGACAGCAGGGAGCTGCTGGAAGTGAGAGAAAGTGAGGGGAGATCCTGCTGTTGGCAGGGGAGAATGGCGATACTGGGAGTGGGGTGGATGAGGCAGAAGGGTTTCTATTTTGTTTGTAAATCTTTTCATAATTTTCAGGTATTCACCTTTGTGATCAGCACTGCACATTGGGCTATTTTTAGAGAACTGCCTGCAATGACTCCCAGGTCTCTTTCCTGAGTGGTAATGGCCAGACCTGATTGTGTATGAAAATCTGGCATTGTGTATTACTTTGCACAGATCTCTACATTGAAAATGTTGCATTTGGCACTTACCTCCAGCCCCCAAGCCCAGTGCAAATGGTGTTGACAGCAGAGAAGGCCTTGAAAAGCTTGCCAGGCAGGCCGCTGGGTCCAACATCTCCTCCGACGCAGTCCCTCGCACGCATTGTTGGCCCTTGGCATGTGCACACATCACTTTTTGGGATTTAAAGGGGCCGTGGAGGGAAAGTCTCTGTGGCCCCTGCTGATGATGTCATCAAGGCTGCCATATTTAAGGAAAGCTCCCCTGCAGCAGGATGCCTCGGCATTCGGCAATGGGCCAACTACCTTCAGTAGAGCAAGTTGCCTTAGTGTGTTCCTGGTCTTCATTCCTGTGTTCCTGGCCATTGTCTTGGCAACCCAGGTCTTCATTCCTGAGTTCTTTGTCTTCATGCTGTGGTCAGTCTTCAGTTTTTCAATGTCTCTTCCTGCCTGTTTGTGCTGTTCCTTGCCTACTTGCCTGCCTTTCCGTCCCATATTCCCTCAGGGGATCTCTGTTCTGACATTGGCTTGCTTGACTCTTTGACTATGACTGAACTCCGCCTGCCACTGACCACTTACTGATTCTTGAGTACATAAGAACATAAGAAAATGCCATACTGGGTCAGACCAAGGGTCCATCAAGCCCAGCATCCTGTTTCCAACAGCGGCCAATCCAGGCCATAAGAACCTGGCAAGTACCCAAAAACTAAGTCTATTCCATGTTACCATTGCTTATGTCAGTGGCTATTCTCTAAGAGAGAATAGCCACTGACATACTTGCCAGGTTCTTATGGCCTGGATTGGCCACTTTTGGAAACAGGATGCTGGGATTGATGGACCCTTGGTCTGACCCAGTATGGCATTTTCTTATGTTCTTATATTTTGTATCACATATTATTTCTTAGTGGAGAGAATACCAGTTAGTAGATTGGCTCTTGACAACAGTTAAAGAATTTGCAATATAAAGATGGCAATCTCTACCATCCTGAGCACAAGATGCAGTCTCTTTTTTCTCCTCATTTATTTCCCCTAAGTAATCCACATATGGATGGCAATTTTCAAAGCAATTTCTATGGGTAAAACAATGCTTTACCCACAGAAATTGACTTTTAGAAATGTTCTCATCCTGTGTAGGGGTAGTCCCATAATTTTCAAAGTGAAGTACTTAAACTCTTTGCAACAGTGCAGGCAGTTACAATATTACTCCCTTAACTGTTATAAGAATTTTCAACTCACTGTCTTTTATGAGAACTGTCTGGAAAAACCTCCCAGAAAACCAAATAAATCTCTGCTGGGAGTGTGATCCCGAGGCTGGCAAGGTGAGTCAGATGGGTTCCAAATGGAACAGTAAAAGGATGTCCTCAGCCTGCGATGGCCACCTTCCCCTTGGGTTGAAAGTTCTGATGCTGGTGTCCAAGCTCTGAACCAAGACTCATCAAGAAAGCAGTGTGAAGCATAAGAGAATTGGAAACAAGAAGACTAGCATATATGGAGACAAATTAGCAGATATTGGGGAAATAAGGAATATGCTGGAGTCAATGCAATGAGACATAGTCAGGAAACAGGACTTCAAACCAAAGAATGAGAACAAAACTCTGGCAGCTTGTTGAATGGAAGTCTGGAATACATATGTGTCTAGACAGAAAAGAAGATGGCCAAGGAGATGGGACCTGCCTATCAGGTCCTCACACAGATGTTGATCTGCATTAGGGATGTGTGGAGGAAAATTTTTCATTTTGGTTCATTCATTCATTTTTTAAGCACCTCCATTTGGTTCACAAATTTAATACAAAAAAATGTCATTTGTTCATTTAATTCATTCATTCAATTACCATAAAAGTCAATTGGGGAAGCAGTGCAACCTTTATTGGGCTCCAAACTGGAGTTTTTTCATCAATTCTAATGAAACTTGTGGGAAGACCTCATCAGAAGAGGGAAAGAGCTCCAAGGTACCTAGACAGTGGTAAAGTGGTACCAAAAGTGACATGAATAGCCAAGAGGCAAAGGGGTACTAGCATTAGTACGAGTTCTCCAAGACACCAAACAAGGAGCAAAGAAGCAGCAGGAGTGTTAAGAACGAACCTATACCTCAAAATAAGGCACCAATAACAGTGACATGAACCCTCAAAAGCAGCATGAGAGGCAAAATGGCAACATCATAAGGCATCATGAAGAGGATTGAAGCAGAAAAAGTGGCAGGAACTCCAAGACACCAATAAAAGGACAAAGCAGCAATGCCATACCTAGGCACTATCAAAGGTGCAAATCAGCCCCCTCAGTGGCAAGAACACCCCAAGATATAGAGTCTAGGGTATGACAGCAAGGGAGAGTGGAGGAAAGACTCATAAGTTGTAGGATAAGGGGTACAGAGGCAAGGCAGAGTAGCACAGAATAGGTCTGTCTTCCTGCTGACACAATTGATTCTTGACAGATTTAGTACTTGAGAATGATATATCATCAGTTTTACTTTTGTGACATAAGCTTTTATTTAATTGCCTACTTGATCTTGATGCTAGGCAGAATTTTGTGTTTCTTATGAAATTTGTTTTCTGATTGAAACTTTTGTCACAATCAGAACATAATGATCTCTTATCAATGTGGCTTTCCTAGTAAGTTTTGAGGTTTGCTTTATTAAGAAAACTTTTCCCATATTCCGTAGCTGAACACAATTTCTTCATGTTCTTGATTTTCTGATGTTGCATTAGTTCACTCTTCTTACTGAAACCTTTCACATATTCAGAACATGTAAAAATCTTTCCTGTGTATCTTTCCTGTTGTGCCCACATTTCTTTCTTCTGACTAAAGGATTTTGGAGACAAAACACCTCAGTATAACCAAGAAAGAGGAAGGGTGGGAAAACTAGGTTGAGATTCTAGAGAAGTACTACAAAACAGTAAGGTAGAGAACCAGAAACGATGTTGGGTGGAAGAATACACTTGTATTTTTTCATTTTGTTAAAACACCCTAGTAAAACCAGCAAAGAAACAGGGTGGGAGAACTAGACTGGAATTGTAGAAGGGTTATAACAAAATGAAGAACCATAAAAGAGGTGAGGTAGGAGGAGAAAATTGTATTTTTTTTCTTTTTCATATTTTCTTTCTAGGGACAAAACACCCCAGTATAACCAACAAACAAACAGGGAAGGAGAACTAAGCTGAGATCCAAAAGGAAATAGCATGGAGGCACCAAAACTCCCATGCTGGAACATAATAGGCAATGCAGGGAGGAATATTAAAAGCATGACCCCAAGGTAGTATATAAGGGGCATGGCAGGTAGACATAAGGCAGCAAGACCACTAAGATGGTACATTTGGGGCATGGCAGGTAGGCATAGTAGCAGGAAGACCACTAAGATGGTATGTAAGGCACATGACAGATAGGCAGAGCAGTGGCAGCAAGACATCTAAGATGGTATTTCAGGGGCATGACGGGTAAGCATAGCAGCAGCAAAGCCTTCAAGGCGCTTTCAGTCATCTTGCCACTTGCATGGAAATTCTGAAAACTCAAATAAAGACAGATTGATTTTCAAGTAGACCAGATTTCCATCAACTCTGGCACCAGGCTTGAGTGATGAGGGCTCACGTTGTCCCCTGCCATTTAGAAGATATGTTCTCGGCATTCTGGTTTGTGGGTAGGAAAGATAGTGCTGAGCCACCTCTGCTAGGTCTGACCAGACTGCAGACTTGCATGCCCAATATGTAATTTTGTCCATGTCCTCGATGGGGTTTATGAGCTAGCATGTCACAGAAATTTGTGCAGGAGTCTCCTTTGCTCTCTTGCCAGCTTCTTTAGTTAATAGCCTGTGTCAGGAAATATGTTTTGTTTTGTTTTTTTTGCAGGCAATGTGACTTTGCCATATTGAGGTAAGGGAGGAAGTGATAGCTGACAGAATGCTGCTCCTGCTTGCACTACTTTCTGAGGTGACTTTTTTTTCCTATGCTACATCCTCACTTTAGCTATCAGTAACTCTTTTATGAATATGAGCAGAGCTGATTCTAAGTTTTTTGAAGCCCTGTGCGAACGATTACTATGCTGCCCCCACTGCCACATCATTCAGTCTCTGTCCCGCGTCCATCAAAAAAAGCCCAGCTTCCTCCAGTAATCTATATTTTTAAAAACTGATACCTCCCCAAATGAAACCCATGGTCAAGGAAAGTGTATTAGGTACCCTAAGCAAACCTTACAGCCTTGCATACATACCCTCTACAGATACACACACACAATTCAATTCTGTATTTATTACAGATTTTACATTAAAAAGAACATTCAAAAGTATAGTCTTCTGAGGCAAAATATCCCTTACAAAATGCATATTATATTTACATGCACGGCTGTGGAGCCAAACAGAAAATCCTGCAAAAAAGACACTTGGAACTCCTATGGAATTTCAATTTTTGAAATGCGTGCTAGGTGTGAGCTTGCCCCTCAGAAAGCCATGAATAAATGGAATTACCTTTACAATATAGTAAATCTCCCATACCAAAACAGCCCTGACTGCCAGCACTCAAACAGTAACAACATTATCTATGAAACAGTATCACTACACATATTATGTCAAGCCCTAGAACACCAATACACTTCCTATTAGGAAAATAGAATAAATCAGACTGCTATAGATCACTACAGATAAAATATATGGTAGCAGAATACCTCACTTTGGTCACATATGGAAAACACAGACAGACCCTGAGCAAATACAGACTAAAGAGACCAGAAAGTATAAATAGAAACATGCTAAGAAGAACTGAACTAGAACCAACAACAAGCCAGCCTCTAAATGCAGAGCAACAATGGAAAAACATTAAAAACATTCTTCATCTATATAAATAAAAATGTTAAATAGTTTGTACGTCGTCACTAATCTCGCCAACCGCTTAACCGAATGCGTTCAAATTTGCACATATTCACTTCCCATACGGGAAGGATCTTATACACTTACATTACATATAGGTCACACCTGTGACAGGTAATACAAGTTTAAAAATTGCTTACACAAAACAGCGACATCTGGTGGCCGTCAGCGCAAGCGCAACCTCTTACACCTTTCACACACACTCACACACCATACCCCACCCCCACACAGGGCTATTGTCTTTCATTCACACTCCCTCATAACACACAGAAATCCACACTCATCACACCACACACCTCCACCCACACGCCTGCCAATGTCACTTACTTCACCCACCCTCCCAAAACACACCAAAACACAAATTCCTGGCTGCTACATTGGGAAGCCACGCATTTCACACACCCTCCGAATTTAAATTAAAGTACCCTCTTCCACCCACCCACGCACTGCACTCCGATCACACACTACACCTGATACAAGTCCGTGCTTCTCCGCCGGCACCACAGGAACGGTCCGGGACACATCGCATTCAGTAGGGCCGTCGGATGCCAGGAACCAAAATGGCGCTGGCGGACCTTGCCCTTACTATGCTATACGGAGACAACAATGACGTCGGTACACCATGTGACATAGTAAGGGCAACAGCCCGTCGGCGCCATATCCTCAGCAGACATTTGCCCTTACTAGGTCAGGAATCATGACGCACTACTTTCACCGGTGAAGTTTTGCGACATGGCAGCTGGCGGAACAAACCCTAGCACACACCCTCGCCACCGGCTGGCAGTTTACACAGGTAGCCGGGGAGGAGCACGGTGGGGGACCGTTCTTATTTTCTGCTGCGCGTTTTTCACAGGGGGGGGGGCACTCATTCTCCACATCTCCCGAGAGGGGGGCTGTAGCGTGGGTTGCTCTATTTCGCCGGGTTGGGGGGGGGGGGGGGGAAGGAAGGCGTGCTTGCATATTTAAACTATTCTTTGCTGGTGCTGTTCATTTGGGGTAAAAAAAAAAACAAAAAACACAAACTGTAACCTTTACTGCTCTGTTCTGTTTTTTCAACTTAACCAGGCTCAGCTACTGCACCAATTGCTTTCAAATTTGGACACAACCTTGCTTTCACTTTCGGCAAGGTTCTTCTCTATCTAGATTACATAGATGTCACTCGGTTACAGAAAAAAACATGTTTTTACATGTATGTGGGGAAAACAGCGACATCTGTTAGACAGACATGCAACACACGCTATCTACCTTGGGAAAAGAAGCTGCTGTACTGTGCATGCGCGGGCGAGAGCGCACGTCGGGCACAGCGGGACCAACATGGTGCTGGGAGGGGCAGCAGCTGTGCACGTCGTGCACAGCGGGACCAACATGGTGCTGGGAGGAGCAGCAGCGGCGGACCGGTGGCAATATCGGGCGTGGTGGTGTCGGCCGGCCGAAATTCGACACCTGGGAGGAGCTGCGGCGGCGATCTGGTACGGTTCACGTGCACGACAGGGAGGAATCCTCGCTGACCTCGCGCCTTTGGGAGCGGGCCACGCGGAACCGCACAAGAAGGAGAGGGACGGGGGGGGGGGGGGGCAGCTGGGAGGGCATTGCGAGCCGGAGGGGATCAGAATCAGGGAAGGAGATTGAGGGTTCGGTGTCACTGACAAAAGGGTGGGGGGAGGTGACAGTGAGGGGGGAGGGTGAATGAAGGGGGCAGTGAGTGTCAGTGGAGAGACACAGAGGGGAGAGGTGAGTGTGAGGGGTGAGAG
Organism: Rhinatrema bivittatum; assembly: GCF_901001135.1. NCBI lineage: Eukaryota > Metazoa > Chordata > Amphibia > Gymnophiona > Rhinatrematidae > Rhinatrema > Rhinatrema bivittatum. The sequence goes on from NC_042620.1 coordinate 210,500,167, forward strand.
TTGGAGTGAAGGGGGGTAGTGACCGAAGGGGGAGGGGTGAGTGTGAGGGGAGAGAGCTGGAGTGGGGACAGGGGAGGAAAGGGGGGGGTGAGTGACCAAGGGGGAGGACGATGTGTGACTGAGGTATATGAGCAAGGGGAAGGGGGAGGGGGGGAAAAGAACCTGACTCTGCCACTGCAACGCGTAGCCGGGCACAGCTAGTAAAACAATAAAAAATAAAATCAAGAAATATAAAACATCAATCATAGTAGTAAATCATAGTCATAAAAAGGATAAATATTTCAAACCAGTTAACAAATAGAATATCCAAAATTTCCCAAATACCAATAAAATATTTCAAAACATCTGATGAATAAAAAAAAATCAATTATTAAAATATGTTCTAATATTTCTCCCCCAAAAAACAATAAAATATTTCAAAACAGTAGAAACATCAAATTATACCCAATAATTAAAGCTAATAAGGATTAAAAAATCTCCTGCTCTCCATACCTGGGATCTTTTGATTTCCAGTCACCTTGAGATTGTCGTGGATTGGAGATATAGGGCCACACAAACTTTATCTTCACACACACACACGCACACACATACACACATTCATTCTCTCTCACTCTCCGTCTCATATATACATTCCTATGCTCTCACACACACTTGCTCTCTTTCACTCACAGACACATTATGTGTGTGTGTGTGAACATGTTGGTGAGAACCTTTATGTGGTACATAGGCTCTCACAGGCACACACACACACACACACTTGTACACAGGCTCTTACACAGACACAAGCACACAGGTTCTCACATAGACACACACACATGAATACAAGCTCTGACACAGACATACACAAAAAAATCTCACACAGACACAATACATATATATATGCACTCAAGCTCTCACACAGACACAAAAACATACACATGCACACAAAGCTTTCACATATACACATGCACACATGCACATTGCGCACAAGCTCTGACACAGACACACACACATGCACATTGCACACAAGCTCTGACATAGACACCCACATGACTTCCTTTCTCCAGGCCACAGTGGGATGGGCTCCACCGTAGCTCCCTCCATCTTCTTCCCTCCGTGCCATGGTGGGATGAGCTCCATCATGGCCCTGTCAGCCTCCTTCTCTTATGTTCAGGCTGTAGTGGGATGAGCTCCACCATGGCCCTGTAGGCTACTCTTTCTTCAACCCAACCGGCCATTCTATGAAGGGGAGGTGGGAGCTGCAAATCTGTGAACACAAGAGCGCAACTAAAAGGGGAAACTGCCATGGCCTTTATTCATTTTTGGCCACTGCTGGGTTGAGCTCTGTCGGCAGCCCCATGGCCTCTCCTGCTGCCGCCGGCGCCCCTTCCGCCAGGTGCAAATGCACAGTATGCACTTCCGGTTGCACCGGGCCTGAATATGAGACATTGGGACTAGAGGGTAATACTCCCTTTCACCCATGGATCACAAAATGTAGCAAGCGTGTATGTATTGTTTTGTGTGGGAGGTTTCAGTGTTTCTTGCATCTGGTGCTGCAAGAAGTCCAGAAAATGCAACACATTTTCTTCCATTCCTTCTATTTCACAACAGCCCTTTAAGTTTTCCTCCAGAATATTTACTACAGAGATTATCTCACCCAGGATGATGCTTCTGGAACCTTCCATGGAATCTTCCATGGCATCCTTGAAGGGTTTCAAGATTTGTACCAGCTTCCTCATCACTACCCAATCATGATGCCACAAGGGCAATGCACACCTTTCTCTGTTTTCAATGACAAATGATGAAGAGATGACTAGTGAACCACTAATCTCTATAGCATCATATGGGTGATATTCCAGTGGGTGCTAATATCTTGAATCACATATTTGTGAGACATCCCAAATTAGTACAGCTTCTCATGGAGAAGCTGCTTCACCTTCATACTTCTGTAAATGTGGTGAAGAGAATTAAAAATAAAATAATTAATTTGAAGGGGCTGTATAAGTGCCAGTGATGCCTGCATTGAGTAAAGTGCTTGGGAACCATAGCAACGGGTATCCAGGGAAGCTATTACCTTAACAACAGAGCACTGGTCATCTGCTCACTGTAACAAAGTTTAAAATAATGGTACAAATTATAGCCAAGTTGTTTTTTGTTTGGAAAATTGGTATAATTGGGAATGCATTTAAATTAGTTAATAGGTTTCCTTTTTACTAGTCTCTTGAACCAAAGGTTTTTTTTTTTTTGTTTGTTTTTTAAGATTTCTGTTAATTACTAATCTATCCCAAGTAAACACTTTTCTTTTTATGACATCAGCAATATTTTTTTTTCTCTGCATGACATTTGGTCAGTGAGGGGGTTGAGCTGGGAAAGGTGACAGAGAGAGAGCGTGCACTGCTGAGCTCTGTTACTTAGGCCTTTATACTGTGTAAAACACCTTAAAAACATTTAAGAAACACTAATTAAGAGTGAATGAGAATGAATGAGAGGGATTATTAATGATTATTTGACTGCTAAAGGTAAGGAAAGTACTTTAGTGAGATTAAAAATAAAACAGCTGAAACACGGATATTTTCTCAGCTTTCATAGCTGAATGAAAAACTTGTGAAACTGATTGTGTGATATTATAATTACCCTGAAGTTAAAGCCCTATTAGAAGCAGACAAATATTGCTGCTTATATATATTTTGCTGTACACCTGAAGTAAAGGGTGACTGCTGCTGAATTCCAAAGGGAAATTAAAAGCACTTTTGGCAGAAGGGCAAAAGGATTTTCATTTTGGGCTTCAAGACTTCTTATTTTCAAAACCTCATTTCCATTTAAATACAATTATCTGAGAACTGTTTGAGGAAAGAGTGACTGAATGGGTATAAGGATTTTGTGTGTTATATAACTAAAGAGTGTCTGATTAATTCCCATTCGCAATATGGTTTCCGCAAATCACGCAACACGGAAACCCTCCTTATTTCACTTACAGACCATATTATTATGGGGTTAGACAAAGGACACTCCTTTTTATTAGTCCTGTTAGACATCTCGGCGGTATTTGACACCGTCAACCATTCCATCCTGCTGGATCGCCTAGCAGATATCGGCATCTCCGGATCTGCCCACAACTGGTTCAAGTCCTTCCTCAGCAATAGGACTTTTAAAGTCAAAATCAACAATAAAGAGTCACCCCTAACAAAATCAACTCTTGGTGTTCCACAAGGATCCTCCTTATCTCCAACCCTCTTTAACATATACCTTCTCCCCCTCTGCCAACTGTTAACAGATCTCAACCTAATTCATTATCTGTACGCAGATGACGTACAGATTCTAATCCCCATAACAGAATCAATCTCAAAAGCGCTCACCCATTGGAATAACTGCCTACTATCCATCACCAATCTACTCAACAGCTTAAACTTGGTCCTCAACGCCTCTAAGACAGAGCTTCTCCTCATCTCCTCAAATGATATCAATATCCACCAACCAACACCACTCAACTCTCAAATCACATGTAAGCAGGTTAGAGATCTTGGGGTGATTCTAGACAATCGACTAAACCTAAGGAAAATGGTCAATACAACAACGAAAGATTGCTTTTACAGATTACAGGTTCTAAAACGACTTAAACCTCTCTTATTCTTCCACGACTTCAGGACAGTCCTCCAAGCGCTACTGTTCGCCAAAATAGACTACTGCAGCGCCCTTCTACTAGGACTCCCCAAATCCACTACCAAACCTCTGCAGATGATTCAAAATGTGGCAGCAAGATTGTTGACCAGTACCAGCCGCTATGAACACATATCACCAATTCTCAGGAACCTACACTGGTTACCAGTAAATTACAGAATTCTATACAAATCAATCACCTTAATCCATAAAACCATCCATCATCAACTTCAACTTGACCTGGAAATACCTTTCAAACTCTACTCCTCTAACAGACCAACTAGAGACATTTACAAAGGCACTCTTAATGTTCCCCCCACTAAAGCCACACGCCTCGCTATGACCAAAGACAGAGCCTTTTCGATAGCAGGCCCTTCTATTTGGAACAGTATCCCATCAAACCTCAGACTGGAGCCAAGCCTTTTAACTTTCAGAAAAAGACTTAAAACCTGGCTCTTTCACCAAGCCTTCCCTGAACCACCAGACAATCACTAGTTGGCCTTCTTTCCTACCTGGTCTGGCTCTCCGTTTCTCAAAGAAAAAATAAATGGACTCTGAGACATTCAGGTTAAAGTACCGTTCTTAAGTTTATTAACTTGTACACGCTATGGTAAAATTACTTTTACTGGCCTTTCTTCTTTCCAGCTTGTTGCAAGCTTCCAAGTTCTCGCCCCCTGTTGATTGTAACTTTGACTTATTCCTACTTATTGTTATCTTTCGTTTACCTGAATTTGTTACTCTAGTTTTCTTTTTTCCCTTTGTTAAACTGTAAACCGATCCGATATGGTAATTTACTATGAAGATCGGTATAAAAAACTGTTAAATAAAATAAATAAATAATTTATTCTTATCCACCTTTCCTAGTTGTAGACAGGGAACTGAATTAGCCTTTTATTTTGAAGCTAGTAACATTAAAGAAAGTAAAAATTGACAGTCTCAGGGAGACAGGTTCTTTTATTGATTTCTTAAAGTCAGAATAGTAGAAAATTGTTCCAGAGACGACGTGGTCAAGCATAATGTCCATCCAGAAAGAACTGTAGCCTTCAAAACGTTTCATCTTTGTTCAAAAACCAGCGTACACAAATCATCGCGGGAGTCATAGATAAGTGCACCAACGAATACACATGTAAAAGTATTAAAGACTTTAAAAACCGTGAAATTTGCAAATATTATTCAACATATTAACAGAGAATGATATTAGTAACATTAGTGATATTAGTCCTATTACATTAATATAGTTATAGTTATCTGAAATGTTTGGAATGTATTAAAACCTGGTACCAAGGTTAAAATATATTTATTTGTATCATAATTCATGTTTATATTTGTTTTCCCAGTAAACCATATTCTCTATTGCCAGTTTAATAAATTTAACTTTAATAATACCAAGTGTCAAAATAATTAATTTTTCTTTTATTGGTGAAACTTCGCTGAGGAAAATTGTAAACTGTTAACTTATAACAATTTTAATTAATTAAGGAAACCCCAAAGCCTGAACCACACAGCTACTACCTATGTGACCGTGCATAAAAACAGTTTATAATTTCCGAAGTGATTTACACTTCTATGTAAATGGAATGCTATTTTCCTGCACCACAGCCATTTTGAGTATTTAGTACTGCCTTTTGGCTTGCAAAATGCACCCACAACTTTCCAAAATTTGGTAAATGAGGTGTTTCCGGAAATGCTTGACGAGAGTGTGGTAATTTTATTTGGAGGATATCCTAATTTTATCATAGAACCTGGCCCAGCATGATCAGCATGTACATCAAGTCCTGGATTGCTTCAGGCAACATAGACTATATGCCAAACTTCAAAAATGTGAGTTTGATAAGCATACCAGAGAATGTTTAGGGTATATATATAATTTCTCCAGAGGGCTTATCTATGGACCCTGCAAGGTCACCACTGTGATGATTAGGCCTGCTCCCAAGAATATTAAATATATAGAGGTGTGTTCTCAGATGCATTTAACCAAATAAACATTAAGTTATCTGGCTAAATGAAATTTAGCCACTTATCCTGTTAAATTCTGGCTGGATAACTATTTATTCAGCTAGAATTTGGTTGGATAAATCAGGGGCAGCTTAGAGACATTTTGTGGAGGAGCTTAGCTAGCCACAGAAGTTATCCGGCTAACTTTTGTTGGCTATAGTTTTATTTTTTTATTTTTCTAAATAATAGTGTTATTCAAGTAATTCTGTATATTTATTATGCTGTATCAATATCTCTATGAACTATTTTATGTTGGAATATATGCTTCCTTGAAGATCTGAGTATTAATTTGTAAATAGAGTTGGTCTGTCTGTGATCTAAGTGAAATATATATACAGTAGACAGTATATTGTAGATATGACTGCAAGAAGTATTAGATTCCAGTGTTTGAGTAGCTAATGTACTTAAGTAGTAATTGCTAATATAGTCATGTAGCACATGCCAGCTAGAACTGATTGAAAGTCAAGAATTTGCTGACAATCAAAGGATTGGTTATCAGTGTTCTGACAGAATGAGAGGAGTCATGGATGTTGTGTAAACCTGTGTTCCTCCAGGAAAACAAGATTTTCATAAACATTTAGAAAAATTCAGACGTGTGGAAAACAATAAACCATGCACATCAATAAATTTCCACATGAGTCACCACAAAAAAATCTGTTTTTCAGCAAGAATAAAAAAAATATTGGTTAGAAATTTATAGTATTGAGGACTAAGGGACTAATAAACTAAAATATGTCAACGGTAAAGCAGAACTAAAATGTTAAACCCATGTTAACATGTATTGCGTTTAATGAATGTTAACACTGTGTTATCCTTAACACATATACATTAGTCCAGGACTTCCCAAACCTGTCCTGGGGGCCCCACTGCCAGTTGGGTTTTCAGGAAATCCACAATGAATATGCAAGAGATAAATTTGCATCTCATGGAGACTCAGTGTATGAAAATTTATCTCATGCATATTCATTGTGAATATCCTGAAAATCTGACTGACTGTGGGATCCCCAGGACAGGTTTAGTAAGCTCTGCATTAGTCTGTATTAATGATAGCATAGAATGAACATAGGCTTACTTGTCAAAAATATTTATGAACTGTGCTGCATACAAATTCATGTTAAGCAGCACATTTATATTAAAATAGGATTAATAAAATTACATTAGGCAATATGATTTGTTTTATAACTCTCCTCCCTCTTCCTCACCCTCTCTCCCCAGATAATGTAAAAACTTAACTACACTTTTTTGAGATATAGCTAAATTGTTGCATTAACCTCCAGGGACTAAACTAATGTTTAATGTAGGTCAAAATATCCTCCACATCTCTCCAGCATCCAAGATCCCCTCCCAATCAACACAGGATTCATCTTGTCAAGAAGAGATCTTGTCAAGAGGAGACAACCCTGACACCTAGAAGATCTCTAGAGAACACCCACTGCAGAGCAATTTTTACTTCTCCTGTCAAAAGGCCACCCCAAAGATAGAAGTGGTCTTCATGGAACCTATCCCTCCCAAGTTTATCCTCTCAGATGTCCAAGATGTATTGTGAGGGCATCTCTGTCTTGCCCCAATTATAATACTAGGCAGCATGGATTCACCAGGGGAAGGTCCTATCAGACATATCTGATGGTTTATGGTTTATTTGGTTTTCTATACCGTCATATCAATCAGAACCTTCATAATGGTTTACAAACATTTAGCAAGGATAGTACATTAATGCTATAGGAGAGTACAATAATGATATAGTAAAGGAATGATCATTGCTATAATATATATAAGAGGTAGATCATTAGAAATAGCAGTTAAATAGTAGTTAAATAGCAGTTAAATAGCAGTAAATCTAAAATATTGTTGACTAATATATATAAATATCAGGAGACGGTAACAAATCGTGGGAGTGTAATTAAATAGCATATCTAAGAGATAAGGAAAGCAAATGCCAAGGATTGGTCAATGGTTTTCTAATCAGTGGGCGCCTTCTTGGCGGTTTATAAACATTTAGCATGGAAAGTACAGTGATGCTATTGGAAAGTGCAATAATAATATAGTAAAGGAATGACAGCAGCTATAATATATGTCAGAAGTAAGGTTTTGGTAGGGATCTGCAGTGGAGCCACATACGTTTCATTCGGCATTCGTATTCGTCGGGGCCAGATATGTTGTATCCGTTCAAAGGGGCCCCCCAATCCGTTGATACGTGCCATTCTTATTTGTTTCCCTTTTAATTAACTACAACCCCCCACCCTCCTGCCCCCCCCCCCAAGACTTGCCTAAATTCCCTGGTGGTCCAGCGGGGGTCCCGGAGCGTCTCCTGCCCTCCCTCCATCAGCTGCGAGCACCATCTTGTGCTCCTACCATGTGACAGGGGCCAACCAATGGCAGCGGTAGCCCCTGTGACATAGTAAGGGCAAAGGCTATCGGCGCCATTTTGATTACTGGCAGCCGACGGCCTGAGTGCAGGAGATCGCTCCCGGATCCCCGCTGGACCACCAGGGACTTTTGGCAAGTCTTGGTGGACCCGCAATTCTGTGCAGAAATTGGCAATTCTGCACATGGGGGAAATTCTGCACAAATTCTGCACTCCGCAGTAGCACAGAGTTCCCCCAGGACTAAAGAGAGCGATCTTGGGGTGGTAGTGTCTGGGGATCTGAAGATGGTGAAGCAATGTGACAAGACAATAGTTAAGTCAGATGAATGCTCGGCTACATAGAGAGAGAAATAACAAGTAAAAAAAAGGAGGTGATGATGCCCTTGTACAGATCCTTGGTTAGGCCTCACCTGGAGTATTGTGTTCAGTTCTGGAGCCCGTATCTCAAAAAGAATAGAGACAGGATGGAGGTGTTCCAAAGAAGGGCGATGAAAATGGTGTGGGATCTGTATCGGAAGATCTATGAGCAGAGGCTGAATATGTATACCCTGGAAAAGAGGAGATGCAGGGGAGATATGATACAGACTTTCAGATACCTATAAGGTTTCAGTGATGTATGGATTTTGAACCTTTTCCATTGGAAAGAAAGCAATGGAGCTACGGGTCATGAAATGAAACTCCAGGGGGGGGGATGACTCATAACCAACGTCAGGGGTTATGAGTCATCCCCAGCACCAGAGTGTGCTGGAGGCCTGGAATGCTTCCAGTGGAGGTGATTAAAAAGAAAACAGTCAAAGAATTCAAAGGGGCATGGGATAAACAATGTGGATCTGTAAAGGCTAGAAGACGGAAATGAGATAAGCGTGCAGGGGGGTAACTTGCTGGTACGGCGATTACTACCCTTAGCAGAATGTATGGAGATTACTACCCTTAACCAGTATGCTTTTAATGAAACTGCATAAAGTAAACAATAATATGCATGTCCTCCAAAACCTCAGTAAATACTATGACAAACAATCGGAGGTAAATCAATAAATACTATATCATAACTCATACTTTATTAAATCCAATCCTTTATTTTATAGTAATGGTGGACCTATTCATCTTACAAATGTGAAATGAACTCTCACAAACCACTGCTTAACCTCAAATCATCACACACATACCTCATCATATCATGCTTTACCCCATCGATTTACCTCCGATTGTTTGTGATAGTATTTAATGAAACTGCAACATTGCTCTCTGCTTAAATGGCAGGGAGATAAGAGGAATTTGATTCAGGTGACAATCGAGGGCCCCGACTTCCATGGCCTGGGATACTGTTACACAGACATAAGGGAAAAAGCACAGGACTGCTTCTATGGCCAGTTCCTAAAGGAAACAGAAAAAGTGCACATGGGGATACCTTGCTGGTACAGCAGTTACTATTCTTAACCAAAACTTGATACTTTTGATGCAACCTCAGCATTGTTCTCTGCTTCAACAGCAGGGGAAAAGGAGAATTGGATTTAGACAGCAACCATCGAGGGCCTCGACTTTTATGGACTGTGGAACTGATGAGCATAAGGGTAACCAGCTAGTGCAGCGGTTACTACCCTTAATAGAAGCATGTGATTGCTACCCTTAACCAATAAGCCTTGATACCTTTGATGCAACTGCAACATTGCTCTCTGCTTCAAAGGAGGGAGGTGGGGGGTGGAGGGAAAGAGAAATATGGATTAGGGACAACCAACACGAGCCATGACTTTTTTACAGTCTGGAGTACTGATGCACAGTCCTTAAAGAAATAAAACACAGGACTGCTTCTATGGTCAAGCCCATAAGCAAATCACATCAAGCAAACTGACTTAAGCAGATACCACCATGGAAAACTTGCTAGGCAGAAAGAATGGGCCATTGGTCCTTTTCTGCCGACGTTTCTATGTTTCTATAAAATGGCATCTGATGGCCTCATGTACTCTACAGGGAATACACGTAATTTGAAAATTGTCCATGTGTTCAAAATAGCTGTAGCTTGGCGTGCAGGTGAAATTAGAGTGAAAAATAATGATCTCCATATTTGGTCACTGTCCAGATAGCAAAGTTAGGGGATTATTTTCTAAAGCTTTATTGCGTGCGTTAGGGCCCTAACGCACGCGATAAGGCCATATCAGATGCGAAAAGGACCTTTTTGCATGCGATATAATGCAAATTAGGGGGAGGGGAGGAGTCAGGGCGGGGAGAGGCAGAGTCGCGGCTTCACTGCCGATGATAATGTTACTAACATTATCGTCGTCAGTAGCGCACTGAATAGCACCACCTTTCACTGTGGCGCTATTCGGTGTGAAAGCCGGCAGCTGGCGCACCTCCATGGTGGGAAGGCTGCGGGGTTTCGCAGGCCCGCCCCCCCCCCTTCGCCTCCCTGCCCCCCATTTTTGCAGGATTCATCATTCTGCGAAGAATGATGAATCCAGGCCTTAGTTGGATAAACTTAACCAGTTAACTTTGGAGGTATATTCAATAGAGCAGCCACACTATAAAATATTTGAGATGTGAATCAGTTCCAGAATTGTTTCTGATATTGGGTTTGTAGAACCACGGGAAATCTTCATTTCCCGTGTTCTGACTGCTTTTTTTTCGGCTGTCCCAAGCTGAAAAAAAAACCCAAACCCCACCCAACCCTTTAAATCTAATTATTTAGAGTGCCCCATCCTTCTGACCCCCCCCAAAAAAAAAACTTTCCTAAAGTATCTGGTGGTCCAGTGGGGTTCCGGGAGCAATTTCCCACTCTTGGGCCATCGGCTGCCAGTAAACAAAATGGCGCCAATCACCCTTTGCCCTTACCATGTAACAGGGGCTATCGGTGCCATTGGCCAGCCCCTGTCACATGGTAGGAGCAATGGACAGCTGGTGCCATCTTAAAAAAATGGCGCGGGCCATCCATTGCTCCTACCATGTGATAGGGGCCGGCCAATGGCACCGATAGCCCCTGTCACATGGTAAGGGCAAAGGGCCATCGGTGCCATTTTGATTACTGGCAGCCAATGGCCCGAGAGCGGGCGATCACTCCCGGGACCCCCACAGGACCACCAGGTACTTTAGGAAAGTTTTTTGGGGGGATTGAGAGGGTGGGGGATTTTAAATAATTAGATTTAAAGGGTCGGGTGGATTTGGGGTTTTTTTTTCTGTGTGCTCTTTCTCCTCCCCCCCCCCCCCCCAAAAAAATAAGAAAACTGCACGAAAATTTCATGGGGTTTTCCTATCGTTTTCAGGGCCCCCCCCCCCCGATACTTGATGGATTAGAAAATATTGTACGATATTTCCATCCATCAGAAAAATGATGCAAATCCCTATTAAATATAGCCAGCTATCTTACAGTTAGCAGGCTAACTTTATCTCTTTGGCCCAATAAGATTTAGCTGGCTAAATTAGCCAGTTAAGTCTGAATATTGGAGTTAGCTTGTTAATTTAGCTGGCTAACTCAATTACTCCCAGATACGCCTCCAGAATACTCCTAACTTATATGTCTAAATTGTAGCCAACTAACTTATTAGCCGGTTAGAATTTGGCTAGGTAAGTATCCAAATCTTCATCCAGTTAAATGCTTTTGAATATGTATTTATTTATTTATTTATTTATTTATTTATTTAGGGTTTTTCTATACCGGCATTCGTGGTTAGAAACCACATCATGCTGGTTTACATATAACATAGGGGGTGTGAACGAAATAACAGAACATAAACAAGTGCAGAGATAACTTGAAGTTACAATATAACAAGGATCATATAACTGGGGAGATAATTAGAGAAAGATAACAGAGTAGTTAATATTAATAATTTACATAATATTGTGAAGTCTCTTATATGATGTTGCTGTCCTTCAATTGGGGTCTGGGAAGGCTTGCTTAAATAGCCAAGTCTTAAGCCTTTTTCTGAAAGTAGGTAGGCATGGTTCTTGTCTCAAATCCGGCGGAATAGAATTCCATATTGAGGGTCCAGCTGTGGAAAAGGCTCGGTCTCTAAAGGTTAGGTGGTGAGTGGTTTTGGTTTGGGGAACTTGGAGTGATCCTCTGTAGGCTTCTCTGATGGGTCTGGTGGATGTGTGTAGTTTGAGTGGTATTTGAAGATCGAGCGTTGTTTGGTGGTGGATAGCCTTATAGATGATAGTGATGGATTTGTAGATAATTCTGAAGTGTATTGGCAACCAGTGCAAGCTCTTGAGAGTGGGAGAGATGTGATCTCTTCTCCTAGTGTTGGTCAGGATTCTTGCAGCTGAGTTCTGGAGCATCTGAAGGGGTTTGATAGAAGCGGAGGGGAGACCTAGTAAGATCGCATTGCAGTAATATATCTTAGAAAAGATAACTGCTTGAAGGACCGTTCTAAAGTCTCGCACATGCAGGAGCGGTTTGATTCTTTTAAGTACCTGAAGTTTATAGAATCCGTCTTTAGTAGTTTGTTTAATGAAGGATTTTAAGTTAAGATGGTTGTCGATAATTATTCCTAGGTCCCTTGTTTGGGTGGTAGGTGGATTGTTTGGAGGACATGGAGGTGGGTTGCTATTTTCTGGTGAGATGATAAGAAGTTCCGTCTTAGCTGTGTTTAATATCAGGTTTAAACTCGTGAGGAGGAGGTTGATTTCTTTAAGGCAGCGTTCCCAAAATTCAAGAGTTTTAGTGATGGTTTCTGTAATGGGGATCAAGATCTGCACATCGTCTGCGTATAGGAAGTGAGTTAGTTTCAAGTGGGTTAGTAGTTGGCAAAGCGGAAGGAGGTAAATATTAAAGAGTGTAGGGGAGAGGGAAGAGCCCTGAGGAACTCCTAAAGAGGAAGGATAGAAAGAGGATTCCTTATTATGGATCTTGACCTTATAGCCTCTGTTACTGAGAAATGTGTTGAACCATGATAGTGCAGCTCCTGAAATTCCTATGTTCGAAAGTTGCTTGAGTAGGATGGAGTGGTTGACGGTATCAAAAGCGGCTGACAGGTCTAGAAGAATAAGTAAAAAGGATTGGCCTTTGTCTAGCCCCATGATGATATGGTCTGTCAGGGCTATGAGAAGAGTTTCCGTGCTTAAAGCTTTACGGAATCCATATTGTGAGGGGTAAAGTATTTTGTGATCTTCAATGTAGTTGGGGAGTTGAGTGTTGACCAGGTTTTCCATTATTTTGGCAATAAATGGAAGGTTGGAAATTGGTCGAAAGTTGTTGGGGTCCTTGGGGTCTAGGCTGGGTTTCTTTAAGAGTGGTTTTAACGAAGCTAGTTTAAGGTCTTCAATATGGATTTCAATATGCATAGATATGAAAATCCAATCCACGTGCATTATTTTCCTTCCCACTGAACACACCTCTGGGAATGCTTCCTCACAGTATGGCTAAAAGTATACAAACTATGGAAGATTACACATTCTTTTAGCTGGAATAAGTAAGGGCAGTTTTCAGACAGTAAATTTACCTGGATAAATCATGTATTTACCTGGACAAATGGCTTTGAAAATTGCCCTCCAGGAGGGAAATATTTTAACTACCTGTACAGGGCTAACATCTGCCTGCACTTTTTTTTCCCATAGACTTCAACCCAAATTTTCGAAAGTGGTTTTATGTGTATAAATCTGCTTTGAAAATCTTCAGGTTCACCAGGTACATGCGTGGACATACTCCTGTGCAGGTGTAGTTTTGTATATGTAGATTTATGTGTATACATTCAAAAACTGAAAATATTTGCATAAATTCTTTCCTCACTCCATTTCCAGCAACCTTCCCCCTCCCCCCCCGAAATGCCTACATTAATTGCAGGTTTGCTTGAAATCAGGTTTTCTGCCTGCTTTTACTCACAGAACCCCCAGGTTGATGTTTGAAGCATGAGTTTTCTGGCATGTAAAGCACTTTGAAAATCAACCCCTATAAGCATGTGTACTATATTATGAGGAAAAGCACAATGGGTTCCTCTGTAGTTCATTTCAGCAGCATTTTATCTTTGCTTTCCTGCAAGTGATGTTTAATGGTATATTATAAAAATAAAACAAAAAATTCAAGCTAAATGCTTAGAAAATTGAATATCAGAAAATTCAGAATTAGAAGACAGTCATTAATCACATTCACTTATTATTCATCTTCCATCTGCCTCTTTTAAACATTCATGGCCCATTAAAGGGGTGAATGGAAAATGAAGATAAGAGTTAACTATCTATTATTAAATATCTATTATTGTGGAACATTTTTTTTCTAAAGAATGGTAATGCATTTCCCCTTTAATTAGATTCTTTAAGGTGACAGTTAATAAGAATAACTGAATCTACTTTTCTTATGGTAGTAAGCTGCTAACAAATTAATCCACCAAATTAATGAATTAATCATGTGCATTAAGCAACACCGACTGGAACTGAAAACAGCAGTAATGGATGATCTGACTGGAAATCCTGTTTAGCTGACAGTCCAGGATTTGCTGCCAATGCCGATCAATTCCAGGCCACATTTGTTTGTCAAAACTAAAACAAGTAGCAGCTATTCGTAAATCATTCAAAAATGCTGACATGCAGCTATTATTCTGAACTAAGTACAGGTATAAGTATGGTGTAGGGAAACCTGACCTGGTCCAAGTCACCACCTTGTCTCATTTCTTATCCCTCCATTCTTTTTGTAACAAAATAAGCACTCATGGAGTAATTTTGAAAGTCCACGGGGTGCTTGAAATTGTGGGGCTAGCCAGTGCCACAGGGGTTTTGTTGTACATGCAAACTCTGTCTCGTAAATGACGCCTGGGGTTTTCAGAGTGAAATTCCCATGCGTTCTCAACTAGCTCCTGGCCCAGCCCCCTTTTCATCATGGGGAAAGGAATCATTGTTCAATGAATTCTTTATGTTTAGATTTCCACATGCGATTATAGCTGCCTTCTTCTTTGGCTCTGGGAAAATGTACTTATTCTAATTTTCAAATCAAATTTGTTTTGCTCTGTTACTTTAAGTCTCGGAATTCTTTTTTTCCTTTGCTTCCCTTTATAAGGATATATTTTTCTGGCAGAACAGCAACTGGTACAAGACTGTTTGGGTTTTATTTTTGTTTTTGCACTAATTGCTCTGATAACAGGAGTTTAAAGATGCTTCATATTAGAAGAGAGATACTGTGTTCTGGGCTCTTTAAAACTGATTCCTTTCAGTTTTCTTTCCTACTTTTGCTCTTGCTGGTCAGGAAACAGAGCAAGACAAAATGTAAGGACCATTGTCACCACATATCTCCTATCAGAAAATTATTAAGGAAATAAACAGTTCCATATTTTGGTGTGGAATTTGCCTACTGCTGGTTCTACACTCAAGTGGTACAGATTATAGATAATGTTTTTCCCAAAGATGGCAGTAGCATAATTACAAAGATAAAGTACTATCAGGGAATTCAGTTATAGCACGTCCATCAATTTTACTTGGCATTTCCTTGACAGGCTCCAAATTTTAATCGTAAAGATCGCCATATCATTGCTAGAACACTGAATGAAGAATTAAACTGTTAATTAATCAAAGCAGATTTAACTTTCAAATACTGTTTGGTTTTTTTAATTGTAATCATAATTGTAGGACAGTGATTCTCAACTCTGCTCTTCAAGACTACAAACAGGTCTGTTTTTTTGGGGGGGGCAACCAAAAACATGAAAATCAGTCTGATTCTTGGATTAAATGCATTCAAATCTAGATTAAGAATATTCATTGTGGCTATCTTGGAAAGCAGACCTATTTGTAGCCTTTGAAGACTAGACTTGAGAAACATTGTTGAAGGTTATGTATTTCTATACTTCATAGGTTTTCTTCTGGCATACAGCAAGCATTCACACATCAGATAGTCAAGATCAAACCTATAAACCATTGACTAGCTTCAGTAGTAGCCTAATTTATAGTGGCTAGTCCACCTACAAGTGGGCATGGACTACTCTTGTTCAAAATGTGATCCATTTTCTGATTTGGGTGACCACAACCACACTGCAAACTGGCTTTGAAATTCCACTTGTGGAAATGTCGAGTGGAACTTCTAGCTGAAGTAATAAAGAAATTTGTGGAGCATCATTTCAAGGTGAAATGAGACATAAAAACTGCATTCATCCCATTATGCATCACTGCACTATTCAGAGAGAATTCCTCTTATAATCGTCCTGTGTCCAAGAATCATGAAATCAGGGAATAGAAGAGCCTTATTGTGAAGGTTAAGAAGGCAAAAGTAGGGCTCTGAGCAGAATATTGACAGGAGATAATATAAACAAAGAAGGTAATTATTAATCATGTTGGTTTTCATATGAAAGAGCTCTTAAAATAGAAGATTGTGAGGTTAATAAACAGAAACAATTGTAAATAAAAAGTCTACTAGAATGCATCGAGCAAAATTTATGAACAAAATGTGTATTAGTGGTAAGAAGTTGTTATGTGGCTTATATTTTCCATTTAAATTTAGAAGTAGCTGCAGAGAGCTCAAAAGACAAGAACATAGAAGGGGAGACAACACCGAGAGTGCAGAAAAGCACAAGTAATTGGTTATTTGCATTTTGCATACTGACAAGTACGACTGAAGAAAAGTATTCAGAAAAGAACTGCTTGTTGTGTAGGCACTAGGGCAAAACAGTAAGAATACATAAAACCTGTTTTTAAAACACACTAAAGATTTACCAGGGGAATATCATTGAATCTATACATAAGGGGCACACTGTACCTTTTCTCTTTAGGTTCTGTCAGCTTCCCCCCCCCCCCCCCCCTTCCGTACCCTGACCAGGAATAATAAGATAAAAAAATGTGTCTATGACTGGAAATAACAAGACCACACCTTTTATTTATGTGTAACATATCAGTTTGCAAGCAAACAAAACCCCTTGAACCAATAACCTCACCTGCATAAAAAGGTGCTATATCCATTTTAAAACAGAGCTTGATGTACTGATCAAATCTTGGAAAAGACAGCATGGCCTGACTCAGATTTCTATGTGTGGGAAACAATGGTACAGCCCCCAAGAGTCACCACTGTGCCCTGCACTTATCTTGCCTCTTTGTTACTGTCACCTCAGCCTATCCATATTCTGCAGAACTGGATTCCTTTTTCTTTCACGCAGCCTGCTCATATTGGGGCCGATGTAATAAAACCCCTAGCAAAACAGGCGCTCGTATGGAAAAATGCGCATACCTGAGCATGGTATGGGCCTATGCAATAAGCAGCTGCATCCGGGCTCAAAAACCCACGTTGATAATCCGTGCATAAAAGCGAGCAAGCAAATGGGTCTCCCTGTTAAGCGAAAATATGATCCTGGAAAACATTTTTAATATTCCCAATAACTGTGCTGCAGAAAACAGGGCAAATGTTTTCATGGATGCTAATTCACAACAATCTTGCCGCTCTTCTGGCCGTGTATCTGTCCGCCCAGGAAAGCACCTACCTCGGACACCATGACAAGCACTTTGCTAAGCTGGCCACTCTGAAGCTGAGATAGGCGTTCAGCCAGGTGCTTATCGGGCCACTCGTGCACTGTTCGTGGCAATCTATACGATAGGGTGCCCAGTAAGGTGCCTAGCGTACCTTGCCATTTCGGCGCTGAGTTAGGAGCTTAGTTGCTCACAAAAATGCCCGATTGGGCACTCAGAAACTAGTGAATATACCCGTTTGGACACTTAGCTAATCACAATTCTGGCCGTGAACATGTCTCCCTCTTCAGCAAAAGTATGTCACTACAATTTATGTTTATGAACATGAATGACTGTGAGTTAATGACAAAAATGCCAATTTATGTTCATGGATCATAACTGACACCACATGGCAGCTGTAATGGTGGGTAAAAGTGCAACAATATCCCGCTCTGCCCTGTACAGCCAATGCTATATTTCCCGTGCTTAACACTGCAGCCAACAGAGCAGCACTGCATTTCCCCGCTAATAGAAAAACACCATTATTGCTGTCATGTGATCTGATTTTTGCAATCAAGACAAATTTGTCTGTTTGCATGTAAAACATAATTATATTAATACAAATAAATTCCAGATTCAAACATTTACTAAAGGGGGATATGCGTTCACGGACAGTTTCGTGATCAGGTAGGCGCCTTTCTGGGCACCCGATCACAGACACTCGCTACTAAGTAAGCGCCTAGCTCAGAGCCCGAGCGGCAAGGTTAATTAGGCACCTGATCATACAGGTTCGCGACCAAATAAGCGCCTAGTTCAGCTTCTGAGCAGCAATAGTAGATAGGCGCTTTACTTGGTCGTGAACGTATGCCACCAGGTGCCCAGAAAGGTGCCTAGCTGCTGTAGCTGCTCGGGCTCTGAGCTACGCTCTTACTTGGTCGCGCCCAAGCAGCAACAGAAGCTAGGCACCTTTCCCAGTTTTGGTGCGCACTGGGCATTTAAAATTCACCTTTATTCCTTTAGTAAATCCAATGTTAATTTTTGGGGTTAACTGGGTGTTAAATTTCCAATTCAACACCCAGTTGTAACCCAGCTTAATAAATGGGCCCCCAATACAGCCAAATAATCAATTTGCCTTGAATTACCAATGAAAGGTATGGTCTAAATATATATATATATATATAATTTATTTATTTATTTAATGTTTTTATATACCGGCATTCATGATAGAATCAAATCATGCTGGTTTACAATTAACAGGGGGAGTGGGTGAAACAAGAACATAAAATGAGTGCAAAGAAACCATGAAGTTACAATAAAACAAGGCTGATCAAACTGGGAGAAGAGGGAAAGCTAGAAAGAATTAACAGAGTGTTATATACATATATAAATATATATTATTGTTCTCTGTTAGAGACTAAAATTCTACCTGGGTTCTTACAGAACAAGTTTTCTGTTAAATTATGACAGTAAAATTATTGTAAAAATATTTGCAGAAAGAATCAAATGTCATCTCCCATTATTTATACATATTGACCAAACTGATTTTATTACAAACAAATGTCCATCATATAATATTAAGACATTTTTAGCAGCAATTATATCCAAATCTAAACAAAAAATGATGATATTATAACACTTGGAAGCAGAAAAGGCATTCAATACAGTGGGGTGGCAATATCTATACAAAATATTGGAAAAATATGGTTTAGTTGGTTATGCACTGAATTGCAAGAAAGTAACCAAGAATCCCATTGTGTCTGACAATTGCCTAGATACTGACATCTCCTGATATCTGCCTTCCCTGACCATTGTCTGGATACCGTTACCGTCTGATCTTTGCCTGGCCTGATTATTGCCTAGATACTGATGTCGCTTGTCCTCTGCCTTCCCCGACAATTGCCTGGACAGACACAGATGCCATCTGACCTCTACTTGCCCTGACCTCTGTCTAGACCACATCTCTGTTGTCTGCCACCTGTCCTGATCTTGGCCTGGTTACTGATTCTGTCTCTCATCTTCTCTGGCCCCTCACCTAAATCCTGCTAGCCTTGGAGCCAAGAGCCCAACCTGCAGGGGAAGAGGCTGGTACAGGTGGAGCCTAGACCTTGTCCCGGTCAGAGCGAATCTGCCTCCTGTCGGTGGGGGCCTAGCCGGGTTACCAGACGGGCAGTACCAATCTCACCACAGCTCAAGGGCTTACACCCTGTGACGGTAGGCAGGTGCTGTCACTTTTAGATGGGTAGATGGTCAATTTAAACATAGCAAAAGTTCAATTATTTTGCATGTTACCATCCAGAATGCTCTGTTAACTGGCATCTTGCCAAGGCAACACTTTTGGTGGAAAGAGGAGGTGGGGGTTTGGATTAGGGAGCAGAGTAGCTTTTCTTTTCTCTGCTCTATCCACTCCAGCCTCACCTCTCCCCTCATGTTCCCTGCTTGGGGGGGGGGTTGGTTGGTGCTGGAGCAGCAAGCAGAAGGCTCTCAGATAACCAGCATAGTTGATTAAGCAGCACTCTCTATTCCCCATGGATGCCGGATAGTGGAGCATTTATAGTACCTCGTTCTATTTTTCTCTCAGTACCCAAAATCTATACCAGGATAACTTGAATTATGTGATCAAAAAGACATTTGTAAGCTTAAAATCATGGAACCAAATCCCTCTTTTGTTAATGGGAAAAATATACCTATGTAGTGGGACCCCCTTGGAAGGTAATCTGGAAAGGCGACAAAACCCCTTATTCAAAAATAGCCCTCATAACAGAAAACTCCAAAAGGCTCTCTCATCAAGATCTGTAAAAATTCCTCACATTCTTCTACCCCCTGCCTTTGACTAGCCACGGGGGCAAAAAACCCAGAGCCCTGCCCTTTGAGATACCAGGGGTTTGCTCTTCTCTCAGGAACCTGCCCCCAAATCCTAAAGTACAAAAATATCCCAAACTCTTCCACTCTCCAAATCTTCTCTCTTAGTTCACTCTCATCAACAAAGACCACTTCCTGATCACGCCCCTTGGGAGAGAGGTAATGACCTAGATCATATGCCCACGGGGGGGTATTAGTATGCCTCAACCTCATTCCCCCAAAAGGTGAGGATAAAGCAAGAGGAGGACTCCAAAATGTAAAAAACCCTTTGATGAAAAATATAGGGAAACATATGAGAGACAGGCCACACCTAATTAAAATGTTTGCATTGCCAGAAGTGCTGTATTCCTTACAAAAGCTCCCACTTATTTTGAAAAATACAAATACTAAGCACATTAAATTTGTTGTTGTGAATCTGGAAGGAGGACAAAACTAGAATCTCATGTAAGAACCTAAGCAGCCTGAAAGATAGAGGAGAATTCTCAGATTGGCATCTTTACAGCAGCACAGCTCAACTGCAGATCACACTAGATTGGATTAAAGAGATTTATAAATTCTCTATTAGGACTCGAGATAAAGCTGTAGCCCCTAATTGGTCTCTGACAACACAATTACCTTACCCTCTGAAGAAGATTTCTCATATCATCTATGAAAACATATTGCTCAGTCCTATCATTTTACCTTGGAAGTGAGTTAGGAAAAAAGTTGGGGATGTAGATAGAAATAGTCTCCTTTCTTCCTTTCACTGGAAACCCAGATTTAATGCTGGGGATGTATGTCAAAGGCTTTATGAGATGACATTCTCATGGACTAAGGAATATTTCATATGTAGTAGAAAAATAGCTTATGACAACATCAGATTTTAGAAATTGAAAAGAAGATGTGATCCAACAGACAAGGATTTATAAAGATATTTTCAGATGAAACATTACACAGTTAGTGTAACTGTGTTTAAAAAAGGATTGGATAAGTTCTTGGAGGAGAAGTCCATTTCCTGCTATTAATTAAGTTGACTTAGATAATAACCACAGCTATTACTAGCAACGGTAACATGGAATAGACTTAGTTTTTGGGTACTTGCCAGGTTCTTATGGCCTGGATTGGCCACTGTTGGAAACAGGATGCTGGGCTTGATGGACCCTTGGTCTGACCCAGTATGGCATGTTCTTATGTTCTTATTTAATTCATTAAATAAAGAAGCATTTTGGGTAGGGGTTGCCAACTCCAGTCCTTGCGAGCTATAAACAGAGGGTTTTCAGGATATCCACAATATGCAAGGAAGGGAGTGCATGCAAATACATCTCATGTATATTCATTGTGGATATCCTAAAATCCAGACCTGTTTTTGGCTCTTGAGGACCCTGAATTAGGGTAAATATACATGGATTAAAAAACTGCCTAATAATGGTATCTCCCTATCTCAAGTATATGCATATTTAAACAGAGAAAATCTCAAACAAAAGTGGCAAGAAGAACTAGCAATGGACATATTGAAGACTAGACAAAAAAAAAAACTGAAAGAATCCTGAAAATTACTTTTTCAAATTATTACAAGGGAGTGAAATGTAAACTCTTTCAAAGGTATTGTATTACCACCAATAGGGCATTTAAAAAGTGATTACTCCTTATTAGAAATGCTAACGTATATTAGTATAGAGGCAAATGTATTGCTTGTACAAAATGCAAAGCCATTAACAACTTTTGCATTTTGATTATGGATCATATTTTTTCAAGCCATTCCAATTACATTCCCAGTTACCCATGAGAGTATTTTATTGCATGATCAGAATGCCTCTGCCAGATTCACCAAAACACATAAAGGATTGAAAGGTTTAGCAATTTTGATTGGCAAGAAATGGCTTTTGCTAAACTGGACAGCGGTAGAGAAGCCACAGTAACTTAAGGCCCTATTTTCTATGGGCTTTTCCCTTAGGCACAAAATGGGAGAGAACTTAAATAGGCCCCTTAGTGTTTCACTTTAAAGATAGGTGGCATGGAAATGGATGGAGATGGTCAGTTGTTCTGGGATCAAGGAAAAGGTAAAGGGGCTTTTTTGAATCAGTCCTGAGACTTTCTGAATCTGCTTCTCTTATGCCTAAAAGGCCTGTTCTGTCAAATAATGGAAAATTTGGATCAAAAGGTGGAGGTGACTACCCCTTGTTTATTACTGAATTAGGAACATGACAGCCCTCCCATAATACTGAATGGCATGTATATTCATCCTTCCCTCCTCTTACTTCTTTTTCATCATCTTTCCCATCTGGTTTATGGGATCATTTTTCTCTATTTCATTTGCCTTACTCCGAAGATGATATATTACTCATTTAGGGATTGATGCAGTCTATTTTATCATGATTTTTGAAACTGAACTTACTTAAATAATGGATGATATAATCTCCTTAATAAAAAGTTAAATCAAAAATGAAAAGCAACGTACTAAATAAAAATTGCCTGTAAAAACACAGCACACATAAAGTGCTTGTCAACAGCACTATGTATTTATTGCACTGGGCCTCACATCACTAAGCCTCGTTCATGCCTTTTGTCCCATGTTACCTAGAGATCCATTCATTGTAAAAAAAAAAAAAAAAAAGGGACTGTATTTCAACACTAGAAGAAAACAGGACTTTAAGTTAATTCACGGAAGTTCCACTTTTAGATGCTTCCATAGTTTGTCATATGAGTCAGTTCCCATGGAAACCCTGTCTGTGCAATCTTAGTATTTATCTTTTTTCTAAGTTTGGGAATAAGCAGCAAATCGCCGGTTATGCAAGTCTTCTTCCAGATAACCACCAGTCAGAATAACAGTTGACAACAGTCAACAAAATTGACATTTCAAATATCAGAATGAAGACAAACCTTTCTTCTGCTAGTTGACAGATGCCATTCTAGAGATTTGATGTTACAGAAAAAAATTCAGATTTTCACCATTACCACTTTTTTATACAAGCATTTTCTTTTATCATTTTTATCTCTTATGCATTGCCATAGTAGCAAGTAAAACTGAGGCCTAAGTAATGGCTTAATGATTCTTATATAGGAAGGGTTATCACAATACATTTAACAACAAACAAAATAACTAAAATAACTGGAATGAGAAAGACACATTATGAGCAATGCTGGAGAATATCACCCTAATATGGAGGGGGGGGCGTTGCCCATCACATTTCGAAATGATTTACTGAACTGCCTATTTTGGCTATTTTGGCATCTAATACATGTTAAAGACAAGCTAACGTATATTGATGGCAGCATGTACATTGTCATTACTATTAAAGCACAATAATTCTCTGAAAAACTGTTAGAGCTGCTTTGCATGCAAATGCAGGTCATCAATATTAAAATGGATTTCCATAAGCCATATGATTTGTGGTAAGGCAAAAAAAAAAAAAAAGCAACTACATTGCCAGAAGAGTTTTGGAGCTAAGGTGCCTGCCAATATCTTGGGCAACCCACCCACCTCCTACCCAATTCACCTTAAAGTACCATCCGTGGGCCATCATCCCCTCCCATTCAGAGGGGTAGAGCAGCTCCCAACCCTGATAACCTCCCCTGCCCTGCCTGAGAGCATTGAGGTGGGGTCTGAGCTCCCAAGCCCCTTCCCAAGTTTCCCCTTATCTTACCCCTCCCTATCCTTCTGCTTGCTCACCTGACACATGTGGACCAGGAGCATTTCAGCCTGGGTTAATCTTGACAAATCATGTGGATTTCCTTGAGATCTATGTCAATAAGTAAGATAGATCCTCTCAGGGGTTTTGGCAAATTATTAAATCAGCACACATCTTAAGGATCTGTGGATCTTTGGATCTGCAGAAATTCAAAACATATTTTTTGCTGACTCACTGCTGATTTCTGCAGTCAGAGTAGATTTTACCAGTAAAAAATAAAGAAAAAACCTTTCACAAATTAGATAAACAGAGGATTATGAGCCACTATGGTGAATGAATTCATGAATCTCTTTTAAAGGGGTCATATCTCTCTCATTGAGAAGAAAGTGCTCAGTGTTCTCTCAGTCTTCTGCATTCCGCTGCCAAGGGCTGATATTCCCTTTCTTCTGTCTTAGTTGTGCTATGTTCTCAGATATTGTCTTATATTTTAAATTATATTTTTCAGTTAGAAAAATACAATCTTTCCTAAAACAATCAGACATTGTTATGTTTTTCATGGATTAAATAAAGTGTAGCTGCAGTGACCTGATGAAGGCACCATAGCTCTCAAAAACTAGTCACAAATGTATTGTTAGTCCAGTGAAAAGGTCTCATCTACAACATATTTATTGACCTTTACTTCCATGTCGTTCATAGTACAACTAAGGAAAATAGTGAGGCACTCTATTCTCCTGAAGTGTCAAAGTGAAACTTTAAAATATATCTTTGGTTTTAATTTTTGTAAATATTAATAAAAGTTCATTCTGAAAACTAAAAAATAACTAGAAACACTTTTTTAACAACTAGTAGCTAGACATCTCCACCATGTTTGAAAAAAATTATCTTCAAGTGAAGTCAAATAACCATCATCTAACTTATATCTAAATTATTCTGAAGGGCCTATGTAATAGAGCAGTGGTGTGTATACTATGGCCCACAGGCCAAACCCAGCCCAACTATCACTTGGACCCTCTCTATTATGTGCCGCCCACTGATGCACTGACCTGCCTGCTCGACATCATCATTATCATCAAAGGCCAAGTTATCGCCCTTGATGATGCTTTTTTGCTTGAGCAGGGAGACCAGTACATTAGCGTGTGGCATGGAGAGGTCCCATTCGTCGGCACCAGCGGGATTCCCTCCAGCGAGGAGAGACAGAGATGCAGCAGCAGTGTCTACTGGAGCCCAGGCCAGTGAGACTGAAAAAGAAGATAAAAGACAAGGCAAGCCTAGGTTGGCGGGGCCAAAGGAGGAGAAGGGAGATGCAGAGCCCACTGGAGGAGGAGAAGAAGAGATAGGTGTGTGGTGGGCTGCCGCTTCAACCCAGGCCTGCGGGGCTGAAGAATGAACAGAGGTACAGCTGTGTGTTTGATAGCATGCTTGTGTGTGTGCCTATGAAAGACAGAGAGAGATTGGGAACCTGCTTGTGTGTGTGCCTGTGGTTAAAAGACCAGAAACAGAGAAGGATTAAATGGTCTGTTTTCACAATAGAAAAGGTAAACAGTGGAGTGCCTCAGGGATCTGTACTTGGACTGGTGCTTTTTAATATATTTATAAATGATCTGGATAGAGGTTCAACAAGTGAAGATGACACAAAATTATGCAGAGTAGTTAAATGTCAAACAGATTGTGATAAATTGCAGGAGGACCTTGTGAGGCTTCCAAATGGCAGTTGAAATTTATTGTGGACAAGTACAAGGTGATGCATACAGGGAAAAGTAACCCATGCTGTAGATATACAATGTCAGGTTCTATCTTAGGAGTTACTATCCAGGAAAGAGATCTAGGCGTCATAGTGGATAACACATTAAAATCATCGGTTCAGTGTGCTGTGGCGGTCAAAAAAGCAAACAGAATGTTAGGAATTATTAGGAAGGGAATGGAAAATAAAACAGTGGATGTCATAATGCCTCTGTATCACTCCATGGGAAGACCACACCTTGAATACTGTACTCCAACAGTCCAGTGGGATCACTGAGAGGAGAGGATCACCTTGCTAGTTAGTAGCTGGAAATAATCAGTAAATACTGGTAGGAGAAATTTTTAAAACTTAAACGTATTTAGGGAGAAGTAAACTAATGGGGTATATTAATATTTAGTGTGTTCATGTGTTTTGTTTTAAATAGGTAGTTAGAAAGGCAGGCAACAAACAGAAATTTGTGTGTTTGTTTTAAATACGTAGTCAGAAGTCAGGCAACAAAGAGAAGTTTGTGTGTTTGTTTTTCCCACCCCTTCCACCCCTCTCCCACCCAGCCCTAGCTCATCCTTTAATTTATAGGCAGGTGTCACTTTCACACTTAAAACAAAATTAAAAAAAAAAATCAGCCTTTTAACTTAAACTCAGAAATTCCGCACACCTTATCAAGAGTTTGATCATTCCCTTGTAGGTCACTACCAGATATATAGTAAATACACTAATACATTTAAAGGACCCTAATTATATGCAATCCTACACCCATAGCAACCTAAACTTAACTAGAAACTGAACAAATTTAAGATGAAGGCAGCAGTCCAGCAGCAAGAGGGCAGCCTCCCAGTCTTTTGCATCAAGGGTCATAAATATGATTTGTACCCACTGGTGAGAAATTGTACATGTGCATCTGATGCAAAGAGCTCCTGTCTCTCAGAGAATGACGATCTCTGGAAGCTAGAGTGGCAGACCTGGAGGAACTGAGGCAGACAGAGAGATATATAGATGAGACCTTCAGGGACATAGTAGCTAGCTATGTCCCAACTCAAATCTGACATCCCTGGTACTGCCTTGGAGGAGGAAGGTCTCATGACAAGAGAGTATCAACCTGGTGCAGAAGAAAATGATCCTGTAGCAAGGACCTGCTCTCCAGGTGGTGCATAGACCTCTCCCACCGAGAATGTGTCTCCCAGGCTACTGCCCAGGAGGGAAGGGTTAGGTCGGCCATCATAGTTGGTGATTTGATTATTAGGAATGTAGACAGCTGGGTGGCTGGTGGGCATGAGGATTGCCTGGTAACATGCCTACCTGATGCGAAGGTGGTGGAGCTCAGGCAACACCTAGATAGGATTTTAGACAGTGCTGAGGAGGAGCTGGCTGTCATGGTACATATGGGAACCAGGCTGCTGATGCTAACCTTTAGAAAGCATACAGAGTAGATTTTAAACTAGAACAAAGGGGAAAGCCAACAGTCACTCAGCAGTGCATGGTTCGGAGGGAGGTATCTTCAAAGGATACAAATGAAGCATTAGAGTTAGGGCATCCCGACAGTGACAGAAAAGTAGTCCAAGTGCCTATAATAAACTTACCTGAGCTAAATAATTCCAATTTATCCCTGTCAACTGAAAATCAGAATGTAAATACAAACAAAAAACACTCTTTGAAATGTTTGTATGCTAATGCCAGAAGTCTAAGAATTAAGTTGGGAGAATTAGAGTGTATAGCAATGAATGATGACATAGACATAACTGGCATCTCAGAAACATGGTCAAAAGAGGATAACCAATGGGATAGTGCTATCTGGGGTACAAATTATATCGCAAATGTCAGAGAGGACCATCTTGGTGATAGGGTGGCACTTTATGTCTGGGATAGCATAGAGTAAAACAGGATAAAGATCCTGCATGAAACTAAATGTAACAATTGAATATTTATGGGTAGAAATCCCTTGTGTGCTGGGGAAGAGATAGTGATAGGAGTATATTACCATCCACCTGGCCAAAATGGTGTGACAACAGTGAATGCTAAGAGAAATTAGGAAAGCTGACCAAACTGGTAGTGCAAGTAATAATGGGAGATTTCAATTATCCCACTATTAACTGGATAAAATGAAACATCAGGGCATGCTAGAGAGAAAGTACGGAGAAGGGCGACCAAAATTATATGGGGCATGGACTGACTGCCCTATGAGGAAAAGCTAAAGAAGTTAGGGCTGTTCAGTTTGGAGAAGAGATGACTGAGGGGGATATGATAGAAGTCTACAAAATCATGAAAGGACTTGAACAAGTTAATTTAAATCAATTGTTTACTCTCTCAGATAATAGAAGGACCAGGGGGTGCTCCATGAAGTTAGCAAGTAGCTCATTTAAAGCAAATTGAAGAAAATTATTTTTCAGTCAGTGCATAGTTAAACTCTGGAATCTATTTCCAGAGGATGTCATTATGGCAGTTGTTGTAACTGGGTTTAAAAAGATTTAGATAAGTTCCTATAGGAAAAATCCATAAACTGCTATTACAGTAATTAATAAGCAATAGCAGCTTGTGATCTATCTATTGTTTGGATTCTTGCCAGGTACTTGTGACTTGGATTGGCCACTGTTGGAAACAGAATACTGGCTCGATGGACACCTGGTCTGACCCACTATGGCATATCTTACGTTCTTATGTTCTTAAGCAATTCTGGTCGCACATCTCAAAAAAGATATAGTTGTACTGGAGAAAGTGCAGAAAAGGGAGACCAATATAATAAGGGGCATGGAACGGCTGCCCTATGAGGAAAGGCTAAAGTTAGGGCTGTTCAGTTTGAAGAAGAGACAACTGAGAGGGGATATGACAGAGGTCTACAAGGACGTGAAAGGACTTGAACAGAGATTCATGTAAATTGGTTATTTGCTCTCTCTGATAATAGAAGGACTAGGGTGCATACCATAAAGTTATCAAGTAGCTCATTTAAACAAATCGAACAAAATTCTTTTTCACTCAGCACATAGTTAAGTTCTGGAATTCATTGCCAGAGGATTGTGGTTATGGCAGTTAGTGTAACTGGGTTTAAGAAAGTTTGGATAAGTTCCCAGAGGAAAAATCCATAAACTGCGATTAATTAATAAGCAATAGTAGCTTGAGGTCTATTTAATGTTTGTGTATTTGCCAGGTTCTTGTGACTTGGATTGGCCACTGTTGGAAACAGGATGCTTGGCTTGATGGATTCTTGGTGTGACCCACTATGTCATATCTTAGGTTCTTAAGTTCTTATGAGTTTGGGAACCTGTTTGTGTGTGTGTGCCTGTGAAAGCAAGAGAAGAGAGAGAGAGGGAGAGAGATTGGACGCCTGCTTGTGAGTGTACCTGTGAAAGAGAGAGTCTACAATCTCAGGGTAACTGGAAATGTAAATTTTCCAGGTATTGGGGGGAGGATTTTTTTTATCCTTGTTAGTTTTATTTATTGGATGTTTGATATGTCGGCTTTTTGAAATATTTGATTGATTTAGGGAAATGTTTAAAGTAAAAGGGTTTTTTTATCCTTATTCCTCTTACTTATTAAGTGGCCTATTTGTCATCGGTTTTGAAATATGCTTTTTATTAGTATGGTTTCCTCACTGCTAGGATTGATTTATATTTCTGGAATTTGTTTTATGAGGAATGGTGATATTTCTGTTTTGATTTATTGCACTTCATATGAGTCTGGCTTTTAGTGGTTTCCAGTCCAGATTTGTCTTCACCATACTATTTATTGCTTATGGCCTGCATTTGTGACTGAGGTAATGTGGTCTGCTAGCTGGGAAAATACCTTGTATCTGTTGGGTTGAAGGTTTTTTTGATTTTGGTAAAGGCTGGTGATCCGTGATTGAAGTTGCTCCTTGAGTGCTAAAAATAATGGCAGTTAAGCCTGCTGGATACTTAAATGCCTGCAGCAAGGGATGGAAATTTGACTGCTGTGACAAGAAACCTGCTGTGCAACACCCTGCCATTCCCCACCATGCCCACCGGCCCTCATTGCTCACAACAACTTGTATGATGGCCCCAGCACAAAAAAGGTTTGCCCATCCCTGTGATAGAGTACATATCGTGGATGAAACTCAAACACAACAAAAAGAAGACCAAGGGAAGAAGAACAAAACATAGAAATAAAATTAAGTCAAGAAAATGGAGGAAGAAAAACCGCATATCCCTGGAGTAAAACTCTGGGAGAGGGATGGATAGGGTTCCACCTGAATCAGCCACCCCTTGCCAGGCCTACAAGGGAGGATAGAAGGAAAAGCAGAAAAAGGAAAACAGATGCTAAATTGAGCCACTGAACTGGGCTCCAGAGATGGTAGGCCAGACATGGGGGAACACAAAGGAAAGTCCCAGAGGCTAAGCCAAGTGGAAAATCAGTTCCAATTAATTAAACTGGAATTGGATGCCTAAGAGCCAGAATGGGAAGGTCTCAGGAAACAGATAACTGGGGTGAAAGGCCTCAACTTTATACAAGCTAGGCTGAGTGAACAAAGGAGGGCACAGAGATCTTGTTGGTGTTTGAGGTAGTTGTGGGTGGATCCTTGGGCCAGTGGCAGATGACCACGCCCCCGGGGGAAGATCCCGAGAGGGACCACCGGTCAGGCTCAGAGTATGGAGACAGACACACACTAGTTCTTTTATTAAACAGTATATTGAACTACCAAAGGTGGCAATAGTGAGCTGGAAGTGCCTGGCAGGGCTGTAGTCCCCTCAGGTACTGGAACAGCGATCCTGGATAACTGAGCTGTAGAGAAACTGAATATAGTGAGTAGGCAGAGTATGCAGAGTTCAGGAACAGAATCCTGATGGTAACACTCACACAATAGTCTCTAGAAGTAGTCCAGGTGTTGGAATGAGTTAGGCCCTCGAGGAGCGAGTACCTGGTTCCAGGGAAAGCTCTGAGAGAGAGAAGGTAACTCACTGGTGTAGTAGGCAGCGATGACTTCCAGGCAGAATAAATATTCAGCAACCAGTCCGGGAACATGGGCCCTCAAGGAGCGAGTGCCGGTTCCTGACTGTGACCTGAAAAACAAAGACAGAGCGAGGCCCCCGAGGAGCAGGTACCCCTGGTAAGTCCGAGGAGGCAGAGTAGCTTGGAGAGTGCAAAACTGGTCTGTAACCAACTCCATAGTAACTCCTCTCTAACTCGATCAGTTAGCGATTTCTAAGACCTTATATATCTGGAACGGATGACGTCATCTCAGGGGGACGCCCCTGAGATTCGCACCACTGCTAGTACATCAGTCGGGGCCGTGCCATACGCGCACCCTTAGGCTCTTGTGAATCATGGTGGATTGCAGTGTCAAGCCACTCTGGGGACGCCGGAGGGAGTCGGCAGAATGACGCCGCAGGCAGCCAACCTTCCATTAGAACAAGAGGGAGTCGCCAAGGAGGTAAGGAGGGCGGAGTGGAGACGTCCGAGCAGTGACAGTCGCAACAGATCTGGACAATCACAGTCATATAAAGAAAATACAACATTCTTGAGGCTAGAAATTCAAAATACACATGCTGTAAACTGCTTGGAGCCAAATTAATAATGATGAACGTTCTATAAAGTAAATGGTGAAGAAATCTCCGATTTGAGCTTAACATTATGAAATATAACAACGGGGTGAACAGAGCTTAATGAAAAAGGTTAAATTGCATTAGAGAATACAGTACTTGATAATTTATTCATTGATGCTGTACTCCAGAAGTGTGTTTATTTAGATACACAGCTGTGCTTGCCATAAAGAGCAACAGAAAGCAAAGGAAGTATACCATATTATTATTCTTGCATAATTTTTTGTCCCCAGACAATTTTGTGCCATAACATTAACAAAACTTGGAAGTTAGGGCTAAAGTATAGAATGTATTTGAAACAGTTGTAGTTCAGTTGTCTTGAGATATGGGCTGTGGAACAATAAATAAATAATGTCCTTGGGAATGAAATGCTGACATCCATTCTCTTTTGATTTGTCTTTAGCAATTGGTCTGTAGAAAAATTGTTCAGTTTTATGAGATAATTTTAAAAGACTTGTATTAATTGGCGCTTTCTCTCGTCTCCTCCTCTCGCTTCTACCAGATTGTTCTGTACTAGTCTCCGCACCTTCAGCTGCTACATACCAAATATTTGGAACAAGATACCACTAACTTTATGCCTTGAGCCCTGCTACATCACTTTCAGAAAAAAAATTACAGCATAGCTCTTCACCCAGACCTTCCCATCAGAAACCTCCAGTCTGCTGATCTAATCACCTGACTACCTCTCTTGAAGACCATACATTCTACATTATTTGATTCTTACTGCGATTCCAACTGTAAAGAAGCCAGCTGTGAATTAGATACTAGACGTATAGCAATTCAATGGTATTCTCTTTTTTTCAAATTTGTTGTAATCTACCTTCAGGTCATTTTTTGGTAAAAAGCAGGATATCAAATATCTATAGATAAAAAAATAATTTAATTTAATTTAAAATATGTATATTCTATCTTACAAGGATTGACATCCCTTTCAGAGCGGATTACAACATTTAAAAAAAATACAACTCAAAAATTACAAGAATATATCTAATATAAACATACAAAACAAGATTACAGAATAAAATTAAAATAAAGCACAATAAAAAGAACCCCCATCTTTAACTCCCCCCAAAATGTACCTCTAACATAAAAAGAGCCCCCACCTAAACTTAATCAATAAGTTCCTATCTTAAAAGAAAAAAATGATAAAACTTAGAGATAAATTTTCAAAGGGGTTTCATGCGTAAAACATAGCATATACACACGTAAATAGCACGTATGCTTGCATATGCTATTCAATAAAACCTCAAGAGTACATGCGTAGTTTCCATTTCATGCATACATTTTACCAGTGGAAAAAAGGAACAGGATAAGGGCATTCTGGGGTGTGGCTGAGTAGTATGCACAGTATTTGCTATTTTGTAAAAGATATACTTGTATGCATTACCAGACTTTTTGAACAGTTTTATACCTGCTAATTGACTGAGCAAATGAAACTGGGTTTGTCTGTTTGTCTGCAATTTTGGATGGAAGGTCTGTCTAAGCTGTTAAGGGTTCAGAGTGAAGTGCTAGAGGGTCTAAGTTAACTGGAGGTGGACTGTGTGAATTGGTGGTGGTACTGGCAAACTGATAATTTCAAGTAGGAATTATTAGGAAAGGAATGGAGAATAAAATTAAGAATGTCATAATCCATCTGAATCGCTCCATGGTGGGACTGCATCTAGAGTACTGTGTAAATTCTGGTCACCACACCTTAAAAATATAACTGAACTGGAAAAATTATAGAGAATGGTGATCAAAATGATAAAATGGATAGAATGTCTCCTCTATGAGAAACAGTTAAAGAGGTTAGGGCCCTTCAGCTTGGAGAAGAAACAGCTGAGGGGGGATATGATAGAGGTTTATAAAATCATGAGTGTAGTAGAATGAGTAAATGTGAATTGGTTGAGCAAATTAATGGAATCACTGCTAAAACAGAGAGGGTAGTGGAGTATCTGGAATCAAGATCCAAGGCAGCATGGCTTTAATAGAGGTAGGTTTTCTTAGACAAATCTGATCAATTTCTTTTGGTGACAAGAGAATTGAATAAGGGGAGGCCAAGCCTTTGATACAGTTTTCATAGGCAACTCATAAATAAATGACAGTTACTCATAGAGTAACTGACTGGGTTAAAACTGGTTGAGTAGAAGGCAACAAAGATTAGTGGTAAATTAAGTTCACTCTGAGTTGAGGGGGGATGAGGGAGGCCATTAGTAGTTGTGTGCCTCAGGGATCAGTCCTTGGACATGTTCTTTTACATTTTCATGAGTGACATTGCAGTAGGATTATCAGGAAAGATTTGTCATTTTGTCAATGAAACCAAAATCATAACAAGGTAAACCATCCTGTGAGTGGAATCCCACAGTGGTGTCCAAGACC
The DNA here is from genome assembly GCF_901001135.1 of Rhinatrema bivittatum. NCBI lineage: Eukaryota > Metazoa > Chordata > Amphibia > Gymnophiona > Rhinatrematidae > Rhinatrema > Rhinatrema bivittatum. Next base: position 210,533,620 of record NC_042620.1, read on the forward strand.
AGTGGTGAATGAAAAGATATAGGATGGCACTTCCCAAATTGTGGGTTGGGACACCAAATGGGTTCACAAAACTTTCAGCTAGGGTCACAAGTGCCTCAAATGGCAGCACTCTTCAAGTGTCAGAAGCAGCAATATTAATAGTGGAAGGCAGGGTAAAGCCTGTAAGCCAGCATTCACTCACAAGCCCTGCAGTTGCCCTGCCCTTGCATAAATTTCTGTGCAAGAGGAAGCCTTGCATGAGGAGGACCTGGGGCTTCTGCAGGGCCCGTGAGCTTGCACTGGCTCACAAGCCCCATGCTGACTTTCATTACTATTACTGCTGCCATTTGTAGATCACTATTGGGCTTGGAACCAGCAATGAGGGGTGGGGTGTCCAAGGGTCAACCCAAAACCTTACAAACAATAACAATGGCCTTGTCTTCTCTAAGTGCTCCTTTTACCCTTTGATCATCCAACAGTCTAACCAACTCCATTGCAGGCTTTCTGCTTCAGATATTTTTTAAAAAGTTTGTACTGTGTTTTTTTGCCTCTATGGCCAACTTCTTTTCAAAACTTCTCTTAGCCTGTCTTTCAACGTCTTACATTTAACTTGCCAATGCTTACACTTTATCCTATTTTTTTCTGATGGATCCTTTTTCCAATTTTTGAATGAAGATCTTTTGGCTAAAATAGTTTCTTTCACCTCTCCTTTTAACCATGCCAGTAATCATTTTACCTTTCTTCCACCTTTCCTAATGTGTGGAATACATCTGGTCTGTGCTTAGAAACATAGAAATGATGGCAGAAAAGGACCAAATGATCCATCCAGTCTGCCCAGCAGACTGGATGGATCATTATAAAAGTGGCCATACAAGCCACTTTTATAATTATCAGTTTCCCCAAGTCGGGGGCCTTGTTGATTTCTGTTTGAGTCCAACTCCCTGTTACCTCTTGCCATTGAAGCAGAGAGCAATGATGGCATTGCAACAGCATAAAGGTTTATTGGTTAAGGGTAGTAACTGCCACACCAGCAAGTTACCCCATGCACTCTTTACTTCATTCCTGTCCTCTAGCCTTAAGGGATCCACAGAGTTTATCCCATGCCACTTTGAAATCTTTTACTGTTTTGTCTTCACCACCTCCTCCGGAAACGCATTCCAAGCATCCAACACCCTTTCTGTGAAGAAATATTTCCTGACATTGGTTCTGAGTCATCGTCCCTAGAGTTTCATTTCATGACCCCTAATGCTACTGATTTATTTCCAGTGGAAAAGGTTTGTCATTGATTGTGCATCATTATCTTTCAGGTATCTAATGGTCTGTATCATATCTCCCCTGCACCTCCTCTCCACAGAACCCCAAAGCATAACAGAGCCACTCCTTTGCTTAACAGTTGGCAAGGTGGTCTTTTCTTCAAATACTTCACCTTTGTTCCTCCAAATGCATCTTGTGTGGTTGTGGTCAAACAGTTCAGTTTTAGTTTCATCAATCCAAGCACTTTGTTCAAAAATCATTCAGGCTTATCAAGATGTTGTTTTTCATATTTTAGACAATGACTTCTGTTGTGAGGTCATAGAAAAGATTTCCTTCTTACAACTCTCCCATAAATATCATTGTTCTGTAAGCAATGCTGACTGTGAACAAACAGCTAACATTTTCAGCAGGTTGGTTGCAGTGATTTGTGGATTCTGTTTTCCAGATCTGACCAGTTCTCGGGCAAGAAGATGACGACGACCAAGAAACTATTCTTGATCTTCCAGATCTTGCCCTGAGCTCAACAATTCCATGTAACTTTCATTTCTTAATGTTTCTGATAGTTGAAATTGCTAGTTGGAAGCATTCAGAAAGCTTTTTATAAGCTTCCCCTGCTTTGTAAGAGTGAATTATCTTCTTTTTTAAATGCACAGACAACTGTTTAAAGGAGCTTCTAGTTGTTGAAAGTAGACTGAATAATCAGTCAGACTATATGCTAAAACCATGGAATCATAACTGAAGACCCAATGAGTCAATGTTTTGGGCCTTAACTTTTTTCTTTTTTAAGAAGTAATGAAATCAATTGGAAGGGTGCCCAAACTTCTGCACATGCTATAAGTCACTGTTTTAATATTTTCAATCTGTTAAAATCCACAACTAAATAGCAAGTTTGCATTAAACACTGCAGAATAAGTTTGTAAAAATCTCCAAAGGAACAATTCTGCTATGTCAATAATAGAACAACAAAAGCAGAAATTGGGGTGCAAGGGTTTGGACTTGTGCTAATGGCCGATATTTCATTGGAAAGCAAAGGCCAATGTTTGATTTGCAATAGAAAATTTATTCAAAAAAAAGTAAAAGGGCAAAAATGGCTATATTGCTGTATTTGGAAGACATGAGTTGGTGTTGACATACTTTAATTGCTACTGGGACAAGGGATTGAGAAGTCCAGGCTGTGTCAGACTAGATCTGTTGTAATCTTTTAAGAAGAAAAAAATGTTTTCTGGTTTTCCAATATCTCTTTTCTTTTTCAAAATAATTTTTATTGGTAGCAAGAATATGCATCCATATGCCAAATAACAGTATTATACAGCCAGTGCCAACGTTGCATGGTATGGTAGTAACAGTGGGGCGGATTTTCAGAGCCCTGCTCGCGTAAATCCGCCCAAAACCGGGCGGATTTATGCGAGCAGGGCCCTGCGCGCCGGGAAGCCTATTTTACATAGGCCTCCCGGTGCGCGCAGAGCCCCGGGACTCGCGTAAGTCCCGGGGTTCTCCGAGGGGGGCGTGTCGGGGGCGGGCCCGATCATTGCGGCGTTTCGGGGGCGTGTCGGCAGCGTTTTGGGGGCGGGTATGGGGGCGTGGCTACGGCCCGGGGCGGTCCGGGGGCGTGGCCACACCCTCCGTACCCGCCCCCAGGTCGCGGCCCAGCGCGCAGGAGGCCCGCTCGCACGTGGGGATTTACGCCTCCCCGACAAAGGTAAAGGGGGGTTTTAGACAGGGCCGGGTGGGTGGGTTAGGTAGGGGAAGGGAGGGGAAGGTGAGGGGAGGGCAAAGGAAAGTTCCCTCCGAGGCCGCTCCGATTTCGGAGCGGCCTTGGAGGGAACGGGGGTAGGCTGTGCGGCTCGGCGCGCGCCGGCTATACAAAATCCATAGCCTTGTGCGCGCCGATCCAGGTTTTTAGCAGATACGCACGGCTCCGCGCCTATCTACTAAAATCCAGCGTACTTTTGTTTGCGCCTGGAGCGCAAACAAAAGTAGGCTATTCGCGCGCCTTTTAAAATCCGCCCCAGTGTGTACACACAACACCCAAAACTTGTAAACAGTCAGCTAAATCAGTACAATGCGATTCCTGCTGCCCTTATTTTCTTTTATCCCCCATGTTCCCCTCTCAGCAACACAGTCAATAGGCTTCTACGCATTCCACATCACCTGACATCCACACATCTCATTCATCCCAGTTTCTCCAGACATACATCCATTCTCCACATTCGCAGCAACAGTAAATCCCCCCTCCCCCCTCGAGACCAGGGAGTTCACTGCCATGACATAGTATAGCTTATTTCCAACAGACCAGTTTGTGTTTCCTTGGGTAAGATTGCAAAGGGCGCCTGCCAGCATTCCTCATAGTGCCAGCAATATAGTCCATCCTTTCCAACTGCATGAACATAGCCATCCTGTTATGCCAGGCCGCTAAGGTGGGAGAGGTTACAGGTTGTACCCACACCGTTAGGATCGTGCGGCATGCCAACAGGGCGGCCACTCTTTTTTTTTTAGCAATTTTTTAACAATGTCCATGCCTGCTGCACACTTTTTATCTTTGTAGCTGTATCTTTCAATTTTTTTCAATTTTTCTCATTTTCTCAATGTTTTCCTTTTGAAAGCTTAGCGCTAGAGCTGTGGATTTGCTTACTATCTCCCTTCCAGTCAATAATTCAAATTAGATCATATTATGATCATTTTCACCAAGGTGCCCTACCACCATTACCTCTTTCACCAAATCCTACATGCCACTGAGAATTAGATCTAAAATTGTTCCCCCTCTTATCAGTTCCTGAACCAATTGCTCGATAAACTGTCCTTCATTCCATCCAAGAAGTTTCTCTCTCATTTCACTTACCCAATTGGTATAAGTTAAATATCCCTTTATTACTGCACTACCAGTTTGGTCAGCTTCCCCAATTTCTCTTAGCATTTCACTGTCTGTCTCACCATCATGGCCCGGTGGACAATAGTATACTCCTATCGCTATACTTCCCTAACTCACAAGGGATTTCTACCCATAAATATTCAATTGTTACATTTAATCTGATGCAGGATCTTTATCCTGTTGAACTCTATGCCATACCAGACAAAAAGTGCCACCCCACCACCGAGATGCTTCTCTCTGTCATTGCGATATAATTTGTACCCCAGTATAGCACTATCGCATTGGTTATCTTCTTTCCACCATGTCTCTGAGATGCCAATTAAGTCTATGTCATCATTCACTGCTATACATTCTAATTCTCCCATCTTACTTCTTAGACTTCTGGCATTAGCATGCAAATATTTCAAAGTGAGGTTTTTTTGTATTTACATTCTGCTTTTCAGTTGACAGGGATAAATTGGAATCTTTTAGCTCAGGCAAGTTTTTAATTATAGGCACTTGGACTACTTTTCTTATTATTGGAACCTCATTGTTGGGATGCCCTAACTCTAATGCTTCATTAGTATCTTTTGAAGATACCTCCCTCCAAACCATGTGCTGCTGAACCACTGTCAGCTTTCCCCTTTGTTCTATTTTAAAAGCTGCTCTATCTCCTTTTTAAAGGTAGTGGCAGCAGCTTGGTTCCATCCTGGTTAAGGTGGAGCCCATCCCTTAGGAAAAGACTCCCCCTTCCCCAAGAGGTTCCCCAGTTCCTTACAAAACTGAATCCCTCTTCCCTGCACCATCATCTCATCCACGCATTGAGACTCCAGAGCTCTGCCTGCTTCTGGGTACCTGCACGTGGAACAGGGAGCATTTCAGAGAATGCTACCCTGGAGGTTCTGGATTTAAGCTTTCTACCTAAGAGCCTAAATTTGGCTTCCACAACCTCCCTCCCACATTTTCCTATGTTGTTGGTGCCCACATGTACCATGACAGCAGGCTCCTCCCCAGCACTGTCTAAAATCCTATCTATGTGATATGTGAGGTCCATCACCTTTACACCAGGTAGGCAATGGCATGTTACCAGGCGATCCTCATGCCCACCAGCCATCCAGCAGTCTACATTCTTAATAATCAAAAAAATTGCAGAAAGCCATACATTTTCGTTGTTATGAATGAGGTTAAATAAAATTGACAAAATTTTATATTGAATATGCCATTTCATGGTTAACCAGTGTAAGTTATAAAGGACAGGGGAAATATGATCGTACAATTTCTAATTGGATAATAGGCGAGCTGCTGCATTATGCAACAACTGAAGAGAACGTATAGATGACCGGAGTAATCCTATATAAAGGAAATTGCAATTATCAATTCCTGTGAGTATCAAAGATTGAAGAACTGTTCAAAAGGCAGATAGGTCCAGTAATGGTTTAGTATGCCTTAAAAGACAAGGTTTATAAAATGAGAATTTAGTTACAGATTTGATGTGAGCCTGCAAATCTAACTTGGGGTTGAGCATACCACCAAGGTTGCGGACATTCTTAGAAATATTAATGACTATATTATAAAAAAAATAGTTTTGGGAATATTATCAAAGTGAGGATGTCAAAAAATCATTATTTTTGTTTTTGATAAATTCAAGCTTTATTGTGAGACAACCAGATTTTAACTGAGGAAAGGCATAGTGTAATGAATTGTGAGGTTGAATTCCAGTCATGCCAAGTAGGAAAATAAAACTGGATATCATCAGCATAAAGACGATAAGAAATGCCTAGGGTAGAAAGAAGTTGACAAATAGGAGTCATATATATGTTAAATAAAGCTGCTGAGAGAGAAAAGCCCTGAGGGACTCCAGTATTTAAGGAAAACCATGAGGAAGTAGTATGATTTATATGAACCTGTTGAGTTCGATTTAACAGATAAGAATTGAACCAAGAGTAAACTGTTCTGGATAAGCCAATATTATTATGCCTGGAGAGCAATGTTTCATGATTAACTGTGTCAAATGCTGTAGAAAGATCTTAGAAAATAGAGACATATGAAGTGCCTGAATTGAAGCCACGATGAATTATGTCAGTACTAGAAGACAGAAGTATTTCTGTGCTGTGATTAGGCCTAAATCCAAATTGATATTGGTCAAGCAAGGAATGTTCATCTAGGTAGGCAGTGAATTGTTTTAACATGACTGATTCAATGATTTTTGGATAAAAATGGAAGGGTGGAAATGAGTATCTTAGAGGTGGTAAAGCCTAGCTCGGAGCACTCTAGCACTCACTTACATTGTTTATATCCTTATTTAAACTTAAATCTCCTCAATATCACTGAAGCAACCTTTCTATCTGCTTTTGATTTTTAAACACTCCTGTGTTTCTCTTTGGGGCACTTCCTACAACAGTACAAGTGCTCCCTTGTTTAATTTAACTTATTTTAATTAATATATTTTTATTTTCCGTGCACTGGGGCCAAGGCCTAGAAGTGACATCATCCTGACATTGATTTGGACCTGGTCTGTGCCTCAATTTAGTGCTGGTGGCTTCCTCAAGGCCCCTAGATGCTTATGTCAGCCACCTCACTTCGATCCTTGGAAGAGGAAGCATCCCCCTTGCCACTACCGTGATCGAGGAGAGGACGCAGCAGTAGCAGTGATTCTTTCTTCTCGCTCAACCCTTCTTTCTCATCCTCAATGTGAGTTCTGATGGACGCAGCATGAATGCTGCTTTAGTGTGCCACACCTGCCCTCTTGTGCTTCCATTTGCAGCCGAAAGTTACTCCTTCCTCTGATGGGTGCAGAGCAATGCTGCTTGCACATCTAGAAGTGCCTTGGGAGCAAATTAAAAACCCTCCCTGCGGCCATCAGCTCTCATCTTTGACAGCATAACATTACCTTTACTGCCTTCTCTTCCCAGATAGGGGCCACTTTTTAAAACCTGAGGTAGCCATCCCACATGTAAAGCAAAGCATTTATATATCCAGCCATCTATCTATCTATAATAGAATGATATAGCCTTAAAATTCCTTTCACTATGTGGATACTCAAATTATTATAAATGCATATAAAGAGTATCATCATCAATGTCACATTTCCATTAAATAATTATACAATTTTTTATTACAAACATCATTGAAATGTCACACGCCATTCATTCCATGAGCTCATCTCACTATACCCATACATTCATCCAGTATTTACAATCATCCAATAAAACATATATTACCCTCTAAATGAATTTGCTCTTGTGCTACTCTCTTATTTAAATCTCTGCTGTGTGTTAAATTGCCTTTCATGAACCATTAATGGACCTCAGTAATGTTACATATCTGTTCTTCAATATTTTTCTTCAATCCACTGTCAATTTTCCTCTCCATGAACAAAAAAGCTAGATCTGAGTGTTAAAACATGTAACAATTGTCACAAGAATTTACTTAAAAATTCCCAGTATTATAACATATATCACTTCTCACAGGAATTTACTTAGGCAGTTTCTAGTCTTATAGCATACTTCACACACAATCTTCATTCAACATTTCCCTACCAAAATCTTTGTTTTGCCTGCACATGGCTTCATGAGGGGGCTATCTGTCATGTAATCACACCAACGGCTTTAAACCACCTGGAATCTTGTAATGAAGTTCTCATTGAGATCTAACGTGTCACAGTTGGACGCTTTTGATCACACAAACATTATCTGATATATGTTTTATTGGAAGATTGTAAATACTGGATGAATGTATGGGTAGTGATGTGAGATCATGGTGTGTGACATTCATTGTTAATGTAATAATAGGTAATGGGTGATATGGTTTTTAATATGCTTTGTATGACACTATTTCAATGATTTTTGCAATAAAACATTGTATAATTATTTAAGGGAAATGTGATAATGGTGATACACTTTTAAACGCAAATATAAATAAATAAATAAATAAATAAATAAGTGTGTGTGTGTATGTATATATATATATATATATATATATGTAAACTCCAAGCAGCCAAAAGCATGCTCTCTAGCAGCAACAGCCTCTTATTCTTCCAACTTCTTCTGCCCATCGCGCCATCAGGCCACCATGCAAGCTCTGCTCATTGTGCCAGTCTAGGGTCCAAGGGGTGCCCCTTCCTGTAACAGAACATTTAAAAATCTGTCTTTTTTTAAAAGCTATGTTTCCAACCCCATTACACTATTTTAGGATATTTCATGCCTCATTGCCCCAGGGCAGTGCTATAGAATACCACACTGCTTCTTCTATTCGGGTTACCACTTCAGATGCATCACAGGGGAACTGCTGGCCTGGCCATTCTGACTGCCTAAAAGGGGCTATGGGATAAGCTTGGGGAAAGTCTTCTTTTTTTCAACCCATTACCTCTGGATTTTACTTGGAGTTGCAGAAACTGCCGCCTTCCTTGGATGCATTTATAATGGTGCTGCTTCTGCAGATGATGCTGCGTACTAGCATTTGTGATCAGGTTTGAGCCTAGGCTAAGGCTCAGGCATCAGGACCTGCTTCGGGGCCAGGCCCCAGCATTGGGCCTGGGTTCAGGCTCAGGTGTCAGACCCATGTCTGACTCTGGTCTAGGCCCAGGCATTAGGACCTATTCTCCAAGCCATGCCTGGGCCTAAGTTCTGGCCTAAGCCAAGAACCAGGTATCTGGTTCGGCCTCCGGACTGGGCCCTGGTATCAGGCCCAGGGCTTGGGCTGACATCTGGCCACTGCAAAAATCTCCAGACCCCAGCAAAAGTGTTTGGTGGGCCTTTGTTCAGGTCTGGCTGAGGCCCCGGCATTTGGCCCAGGCCTAGGCCAAGACCCCTGCATCACACTTGGGCTTAGGCAGAGTCCCAACATGCTACGGACTATGCCTAGATGAAGCCCCAGAATGGGCCTAGGCTTAGGGCGAGATGCCGACCTCGCACTTGAATGTAGGTTGCAGCCCTTGCTTTGGGCCTCTGCCTATTCCCTAGTCGAGGCCCCAGTTTTGGGCCTATGCATATGCCGAGGGGAGAGTCTTCTTAACTGAATGCAATGAATAGGATTTGTTAATTCTGGGGGGGGGGGGGGCCTTAATTCATTTCTGGACCCCCGAAAGAAATAAACTGGCCCTTATTTGTTGCATTTGTCTACCAAACAAGAGAGAGAGGAACAGATGACAGTAGCATGCTCTCCAAATTTCAATTTCTTCTGCACTGAGCTGCCTTCCTCTCCTATCATTCTACAACTTAAAAAGTCCTTCTTCAATATAGGTGCAGGACTTACTTTTTGATTGTTGACCCTGCTAAGATCTCCTCTTCTCTTCTTTTCTGACATGATATGATTGTTGAAGTGTGCTGCCTATTACATATGAAATTATTAATATTTATACTATACCCCTACTGTTCACTGCATGGAAAACTGTATCACACACACATAAAGTTAGATTTTAAAAGGGTTCCTCATGCAAAAACAGTCCCATTCAAGTGGCAAAAAAGGTGCAGGGCATGGGGCCAAGACTTAAGCACATAACCCCTGCATTTTGCAAGGCTGAACATGGCAACGCATGACATTATTACTGGTTCTGAAGAGGTGCAAGTCTGGAGATTTTGTGCCAGAGGGATCCTACATACCGAGGTGGGGGTGGGGGAGGCAGAGGCTTCCTGCTCACTGAGGTGGGGAGGAGGGAGAGAGAGAGACAATGTGACACTCTATATATCTCTCACTGTAAGAGAGGCACTTTCAATTCAGGGTGGGTGTTTAGGGATGGTGTTACATTGGTCTGCCTAGGGCACAAGGGTCTGTAGACCCTTATAACACCGCCCTCCCCAAAACCCACCCTGAGTTGAAAGTGCCCCTCTTATAGTAGGAGATATATAGAGTGTCAGATTGTTTCTCTAACAGAGGCTTTCTCTCTCTGTCTCTCTCTCTCATGAGTACACACATAAAGGCTCCACATATGCATAGTAGGGATATTTTAAATGATATGTGTATACTTGCATGCATGATATAAAATTAAGTGTATTTTTATGGGCACATGTGCTCTCCTTTTAAAATGTACCTAATACCGCATATGTGTGCTGTGCTCTGTGCACTAGTGCTGACTGATTACACATACAAAAAAACTGTTAAATACTAACTGACAAAAAAGAATGGCAGCCTGCGAAGACTTTTCTCTTCAATTTCTGAGTGTGCACTGCTCACCTCACTGGTGTCTAGACAGACAGAGACAAACAAATCACTAACTCTAGTGCAACTGCAATTTCCACACTGTCTTCCATCCTCACCCTTCCCTAGTGAAGAGAAAAATTAAAATCATCTGTAGTGCCTTGCCTCTCTTTCTGTCACCTTGAGTGAGAAAAATGTGGCACAGAGAAGATTAGAAGCAGTCCTTTACCAGCACCAAATCCAAAAGTTAGTAAACTTTTTTAAAACTCTAAGAGATCTTCTCCTATCCCATCCTTCCCTGCAAAGAGCTCTAGAGAAGAAATACAGACTGTTCCTTGCACATGCTCAGACTTTACAGTGGAAATACATCAGCATTATTTGATCCAGAGATCAGCTATAGTCTATTTAAAAAGTTTCTGCATTGTGATTTGTCCTCTGGCTAGTCTCCATGCCAACTTGTCCTGCCTTGACTTTGACTAGGCTCTGACAAGCCAGTGAGGTCACACAGGCAAGAGCTGGTTGCTATAATTTCCAGTTTTGGTTTTTTTGCTCCATAGCACACAACCATAAACCTCAATGGGCCAAGGAAATGAATGGGAAACCAAAATTAATGGGATGAAGAATATTTATTTCATTGGTGGGACCTCCTCCATTTTTGGGGGGGCCACAAATGAAATTAATATGGTTCCATTCATTATGTTTTGTCCATTTGTTTTGAATAAATATACTTCCCTAATGTTACTATAAAGAGACATTCTGGGGGATGGATTTGGAGTAGGGATATATTTATAGGCATACTTTTGATTTTCGTACCTATGCTCTAGTCCAGTGGTTCTCAACCTTTCTAATGCCGTGACCCCGTAATACAGTTCCTCATGTTGCGGTGACCCCTCGCCCCGCCCTCGCCCTGCGAGGGCAGGGCAAGGGCGGGGCTTTGGTCATATGGGGGCGGGGTTATGGATGGGGTTGGATTTTAGTGCATACTTATTTATTATGACATTTATAAACAGAACCACCATTCCTCATAAAACAATAAAATTAAGAAACATAAAGCATCAGTTATAATAGTAAAACCATACTAATAAAAGAATATTTTAAAATTACTGATAAATAGAATTTCTATTAATTAAAATCATATACATTTTTATAATTTCCCAAACACCAATATTTCAAAACAGCACATATATCAAATAACACACAATAATTAAAACTAATAAGGATTTTAAAAAGCCCCTGCTGTCCATACATGGGAGCTCTTGATTTCCAGTCACCCTGATATTGTCGAGGATTAGGAGGTTATCCTCTCTCTCTCACAATACTCACATGTCCATTCTCTCTCACACATACACTGTCACATACATACACATTCATGCTCTTATACCCACCATAACCTCTCGCTCTCACAGACACTGATACCTCTCTCTCCCCCCCCCCCCCCCCCCCACTCACACACTCTTACTCCCCTGGATTTTCTCATACACACTCATGCTCTCACTCTTACTGGCTCCCTCACAACCTCAGAGCCTCTCAGATAAAACTCTATGCAGCAGAAATAATGCTGAATGTTGAGAATTGTGTTATGCAGACTAATCTGGAAAATGCACTAATTTCTACATGAGTCATAATGAATCAGTCCTCAGCTGCAGGCTTCAATTGATTATCCTGGCTCCCTTTATGTTTGCCAAATACAGTTCATGTGTAACAGCAATCCTAATTCTCCACCAGATCAAGCTGATTTCACATCCCACTTCATACTTTGTCACCTCCAGCTGAGTCAAACAATTAATCTAATTACTGCCACTGCTGCCACGTGGCTATTGGGGAGGCGCTGATTGCTGCTATTGGCACTGAAGCCCATTCTGCTGCCTCCTCTGTACAGGCCCCCTGGGTTTCCACTTCCTCCATGTTGATCTCGTACATTGTGAGATCCGCCATAGAGAAAGTGCTACTCTTGCACATTCCCAAAGATTACATGTGCCAATCAGTAAAAAGTAATTTATTTTTTTTTTACATCTGCTTCCCTTTATTTTTTTGCCATTTCCTTTTATATTGCCTTTTTTTCTGTTTCTTTTCTCTCCACCTGTCTTCTTCCCTCAAACACACAGTCAGGTTCTCATTCTCACATGCATTTCTCTCTCAAACACACATACACACACAGGATCTCACTGTCACATGCTCTTTCTGTCATGCAATCATTCATACACACAGTCTCTCACTGGCACAGGCTGTCTGAGTCTCACACACAGGCTCTCTCACACCCCCACATGCTGCCTTGCTCAAGCACAGGCTCTCACTGTCACATGCTGTCTCTTTCACACACACAGAGGCTCTCACATGCTGTCTCTGCAAACACACACAGTCTCTCAATTCACTCTCACACACAATCTCTCAACTCATCTCATACTCGCACACACCTCTCTCTCACCTCTGGGCCTCTTCTTTACGGGTCGCCACAGGATGGGCTCTGCAGCAGCCCTGGTCTTCTCGGGCCGCGCTGCTCCTCTTCTGCACGCGGCTGACGCGCCTCCTCCTTCCTGCCCGTGCGGCTCCGGCAACATTTGTCTTCCGGGCAGGGCGGGCAGGAAGTAAGTAGGAGGAGCACCGCGACGCGCTCCCTTTTGGGGTTGGAGGAGGCAGGTCTCCAGCTTCACCCCGCCTCCCCGCAGTAGCCGCGGCGCCACGGACCGGCAAAAAACCCCAACGGCCCGGTACTGGTCTGCGGACCGGGCCGTTGGGGTCAGTTTTGGTCAGTTTTGGTCGAACGACCTGTGTTTGGTCGAACGATCAAAACACAGGTCGTTCGACCAAAACACAGGCGACCCCTGTGTTTTGGTCGTTCGACCCCCGCCAGGGTCGCGACCCACAGGTTGAGAACCGCTGCTCTAGCCGGTATATTATGGAGTGATACACATGCATCCATTAATTTTAAAAGCAGACTTGCTCATGTAAGTCTACTTTAACAATTAGGCTAATTTGCATGTACTTTTTATATGCAGACTTTAGCTCTAAGTGGGTTTTATAAAATAACAATCCATATGTTTTGAACAACTATCTCAATACATTTCAGTTTTTGTCTTCCAGTGGCACATGATAACTTTATACAGCTATAAGGGATATAACTTTTCAATAAATTCCTAATGTTTTCTTAATTAAATGCTGCAACATTTCCCAAATGACATTAATGTACTAATTGAAACACTAATATACTTTGTACATGTATGTAAATGCCATAAATATTTAAATTTATTACAGTTAGCAGCTGCTTAGTAGTCTTAATTAAGAATTAAACTGCTAGTTCTGCAGAAGGAAGTAAATTGTTTGAAGATGGTACACAATCTATCCACAAAAAGAGGTATTTTATTATCTATCTTACATTTTGGATTTACAAATCTGGATGATAAATTTCAAACTGTTAAAGAGTAAGAGTTTGTAAACCAGAACTGATACAAGGTGTCCCTGATGTATTCTATATAGCTGTCAGAAATGTTATGACATATTAGGTGAGTGAGGGAGGGTCTATCTCTCCTTTATCTGCTTACTTTGTGCATGAATTTCAGATTGTTATGTATATAAAGTACGCATGTGCACTTCACATGAGCATCCTCACCCTTCATCTCCTCTGGCTCCACCTCCCCTTCCACCTCCCCCTTCTCTATATTCCTCCCCAACCCTCATACAAAATAACAAAGTGACACCATTAACCTGAGTGGAAATAAACTGGAAACAGTACTTCATTTAAGTGTTCTTAACAACTAAACCTCAATTTAAAACCTTTACAACTCACCAAAATAAGAGGGCACCATGTCACTTAATAATCCTGAACTCTTTTAATATAGAACGTTTTACAAAATATGGCACTCCCATCTCAGATTACTAATTATGTGAGTCATCCCCACAAGTAACTGCTCTATGGTGCAATTTCTTTGCCTCCTTATTTCTATTACCTCAGCCCACTTGTATTTTGTGTATGGTTCAGGGCTAGCCCTGAACCATACCATACTTTGAATAGGTCCAGACACTCCATATAAACCAGTGCCTGAGTCCCTGTACCTCACCAAACAGAGATGCTTTATGTGTCCCAGTATCTGAGCTCTAGTCATCCCAAAGTCTAATCACACAAATGCTTCTTTTTGATAAATATTTTTTTTTCTCTGCTGGTGAGGCCCAAGCTGTGATTTTCACCCTAATTTTTAATCTACTATTCTAATCATTAGGTTCAAGTGTAGTAGGTGGGACTGCTCCAGCAAGTCTGCCCCTTAACCTGACCACCTCCTTATTTATTGACTTGCATCCCCCTTCTGCTGTGCAACCAAATCTGATAAAGAACAGCTCCTAACCATGCCTTCCTGTTCGTTACCCTTTACCAATAGATTACAAACTGGTTGACAGATAGAACACAGTGTGTGATGTTAAGTGGAACCTACTCTAGAGAGAGAGCAGTGTTAAGTGGAGTGCCAGAAGGATTGGTGTTGGGTCCGGTCCTGTTCAACATCTTTGTGAGCGACATTGCGGAAGGGATAGAAGGTAAAGTTTGTCTATTTGCAGATGATACTAAGATCTGCAACAGAGTGGACACGCCTGAAGGAGTAGAGAGAATGAGATGTGATTTAAGGAAGCTTGAACGGTGGTTGAAGTTATGGCAGCTGGGATTCAATGCCAAGAAGTGCACAGTCATTCACCTGGGGTGTGGTAATCCAAAAGAGCTGCATGTGATGGAGGGTGAAGGGGGGGGGACGGGACGGGGATGACTGTTGTGCATGGAGCAAGAGAGGGACCTTGGGGTGATAGTGTCTGGTGATCTGAAGATGGCAAAGCAGTGTGACAAGGAGATAGCTAAAGCTAGAAGAATGCTGGGCTGCATAGAGAGAGGAATAACAAGTAAGAAAAAGGAGGTGATAATCTCCTTATACAAGTCCTTGGTGAGTGCTCACCTGGAGTATTGTGCTCAGTTCTGGAGACTGTATCCCAAGAGTGTTACCATAAGCTTGCTGGGCAGAATAGATGGACTGTTTGGTCCTTTTCTGCCATCATTTCTTTTCTATGTTTCTATTTTAATCCCCTCAGGCATTACCCTGGTTCAGTCTCTTTGGCTTCAGGGATAATGACTATCGGGCCGATGCAGTATGGTGCGCTTGACTGAACGCACCGTTAGCCCCAGTTTGGCCGAGCGTTTTCGATGCGCTATTTTTACCCCTTATACAGTAAGGGGTAATAGCGCATGGAAAACGTGCGGCCAACCCCCCAAAACTAATAGCGCCTGCAACATGCAAATGCATGTTGATGAGCCTATTAGTTAGTCCCGCACGATCCAGAAAATTAACTCCTGCCAAAGGCAAAGGCAGGAGTTAATTTCAGCCGGTACCGGGAAAGTGTACAGAAAAGCAGAAAAAAAACTGCTTTTCTGTACACCCTCCGACTTAATATCATAGCGATATTAAGTTGGAGGCCCCAAAAATAAAAAGAATAAAAAATCGTTAAAAACAAAAAATCAGCCCGCGGCTCACAGGTTGGAAGAAGGGCGCTCAATTTTGCCGGCTTCCGTTTTCCGAACCCGTGACTGTCAGTGGGTTCGACAACTGATGCTGGTAAAATTAAGCATCGGCTGTCAAACCCGCTGACAGCCGCTGCTTCTGTCAATAAGGAGGCACTAGGGACGCGCTAGTGTCCCTCGCGCCTCTTTATTACTGCTGGCCCTAATTTGCATATCTTTGCTTAATGAATCGTGCGCCCAGGAGAGTGGCCTGGGCGCACGTCGGGAGAGTGGGCGCTCGCCGGCTCTCCCACACGGTTTACTGTATCGGCCCATATATTAGGCAGCCACCACCCTGCAAATGACAAGGCTGCCTTAAGTGGAGTTGAAATGATGGTGTAAAGTACATGCATTAACTGTATGTCTACTATACATGTACATTTTTTGCAACTTAAATATATGTACATAATTTACAAACATGCCGCTGATACACTCTCTCAGAGCACCTCTTTTTAAAGTGACCAAATGTATGTGCAATGTGAAAATACACATATACTTTCAGGCTGCTGAAAATTGACGTATGTGGAGTCAGTCAATCTACCTGCATTATTTATGTATGTATACCCCAACTAAGCCTTAAAAACTTACCCCTTAAAACATTCCTATTTGTGAAGGAATGGCTTGTTGACCATATTATTTAAATTAGCAAAAGCATTACTGCAAACTCTACTGGGCTAGGATTACTTCTAAAGGTTGCATTGTCCTTTAACCATTTTGAGTAGACATTATTATCTGGCTTCCCCATTCATATCAGTTAGGGCAGTGTTTTCAACCTTTTTTCCATTAGGACACACCAGACTTATAATGCTAAGGTGCATGAAACACTGCTCACTATAATCCACAGCTAAACTAGAAAAATAATATTTTATTGTTAAAAATGATGCAAGACAAAGATAAATATTCTTAGCAAAATGTAATTGTTTATTTATAGGCTGTTATTGAAATTAACGTTATTAAATGTTATTTTTTCACTAAAGTTTCAATCTTCACTTAATTCATCAGTGAGAAATCTGAGACTGATATGCTATAGTTTTTTGATACAGAATTGAATGGTAGACAAACTCTTACTATGATGTTTCAGCTGTCAATTCACCATACAAAAAATATATTCAAATTCTGGTATCACCCCAAGAACAGTACCTCAACATCCCTCCACTGCCAGACATTTTGTGATATAATAAAAGACACTCAGAACCTATGTAGCAAAACTGCCATACTGGGCTTGTAAAGCCAGAAGAAATAGGAAACACAGCTACTGAGAAATATTTTAGAGATCCTTGACAAAGAACCAATTAGGATGAAGGTAGCAGTAACAAACAGTGTGGTAATAATTGGGATACACAGCTGAGGCTCATTACAGAGTGAAGAATCTGTACAGGAACTGTAAATAGTGTTAGGTCCCTGTAGGTCCTAACACTATTTATTTAGGTGTTTTATATACCATCGTTCCAAATGTAGATCACAATGGTTTACAAGATCTGCATACATATTCATGGTCAACGATCACATACTGTGTGTTAGTATTCACTTTCTAGTTTGACACCGCATTGTATACATGTTCTCGTTCATAATCATAAGTATTTTAGGAAATTACACTAACTAATGTATATTCTAGTTAATGAATTTTCTATTCTAGTTCATATTCGTACATTTTCATGGTCAACCTAATGGGAATACAGGTTCTAATCCTACTAACAATTTACATCACATTATTCATTGCTTATTGCTTGTTCCATTAACATTAACTCTGGTTGATGTTAGGGATGTGCAGAGGGACACCATACGTTGCATTCGTGATTCGGATTTGTCGGGGAGCAGAAACGTTGCATTCGGCCATATGGCGCCCCGATGCGTTAATACGGCGATTTCTATTCATGTGCCAGCTAAAATTCAAATTAACTACAACCCCCCACCCTCCTGACCCCCCCAAGACTTACCAAAACTCCCTGGTGGTCCAGCGGGGGGTCCGGGAACCATCCCCTGCACTCACACCCTCGGTGCCGGTTTCATCATGGCGCTGATAGCCTTTGTCACAGGGGCTACCGGTGCCATTGGTCAGCCCCTGTCACATGGCCATCGGTGCCATCTTGTGCTCCTACCATGTGACAGGGGCTGACCAATGGCACTGGTAGCCCCTGTGACATAGTATGGGCAAAGGCTATCGGCGCCATTTTGAGTAGTGGCATCAGACGGCCGGAGTGCAGGAGGTTGCTCTGAGACCCACAGGGACTTTTGGCCAGCTTGGGGGGCCTCCTGACCCCCACAAGACTTGCCAAAAGTCCAGCGGGGGTCCGGGAGCGACCTCCTGCACACCGGCCGTCCAATGCCAGTACTCAAAATGGCGCCGATCGCCTTTGCCCTCACTATGTCACAGGTACCGACGGTCGGCCTCTGTAACTTAGTGAGGGCAAAGGCGATCTGCTGCCAGTATTCAAAATGGCGCCGATCGCCTTTGCCCTCACTATGTCACAGGGGCCGAGTCGGTACCTGTGACATAGTGAGGGCAAAGGCGATCGGCGCCATTTTGAGTACTGGCATCAGCCGGCCGGCGTGCAGGAGGTCACTCCCGGACCCCCGCTGGACTTTTGGCAAGTCTTGTGGGGGTCAGGAGGCCCCCCCCCAAGCTGGCCAAAAGTCCCTGGGGGTCCAACGGGGGTCCTGGAGAGACCTCCTGCATGCCGGCCGTCCGATGCCAGTACTCAAAATGGTGCCGATAGCCTTTGCCCATACTATGTCACAGGGGCTACCGGTGCCATTGGTCAGCCCCTGTCACATGGTAGGAGCACAAGATGGCGCCGATGGCCATGTGACAGGGGCTGACTAATGGCACAGGTAGCCCCTGTGACAAAGGCTATCAGCGCCATGATGAAACCGGCACCAAGGGTGTGAGTGCAGGGGATGGTTCCCGGACCCCCTGCTGGACCACCAGGGAGTTTTGGTAAGTCTTGGGGGGGTTCAGGAGGGTGGGTGGTTTGTTTAAATTTTTATTTAGGTGGCCGTATAATTTGGGGGAAGATTCGTGTATTCGTGGGGAATTGCGATACGTTTCGCTTCCCCACGAAAACTACGAATAGTGCAATATACGTTGCGGATCGCCAATACGGCGAAAAAGAATGCACACCCCTAATTGATGTAGTTGTTATCAGATTATTGGTCTTTTGCGTTAAATCGTATGCTTTTCTGAAGAGCCATGTTTTCAGTTCAGTTCTTTTCCTAACTGAGATGAAATAAACAAATCACATCCAAGTTAACTACAGTAAATAGTACCACTTTATTGATATGCCCATATCAATAAGTGCATATAACATCTAAGAATTTAATAAACAAACACACAGATAAAGACTTTTTCGGAATTTAAAAGCAAAGTATAGATAAAGACAAATAAGTCTACCTGATATCATATATTTATGTCTAATGACTTATAACATCTTCCTGTTATGATCCTTTTTCCAAATAACTGATGTTAAAATCTTTCTGCACAAGTTTGATACATTTCAGGTAAGCTACTAATTTCTCGTCTGTACGTTGTGCAATCACTGACCACTGACCCACTTCTTTCATCTAACACTGTATCAAGCTGAAAGCATGGCTTGGCTATTAACGACAAGAGCTACTGCAGGGAACCAGCATGTCTCTTAAGGGAGAGGGCACTCCCTTTCAAGACAGAGAGATGCGGGATATCAGGAAGAGGCCTCATCCAGACCCGGATGCAGAGATTCACAGCCTTTGGTTAGGAATTTTGGATCTTCTATGGTATAGTTTAGAAATGTTCTTTATTTTTGTGAGGAACTGTGCAGACTGGCAGGTAACTACCAATGACAAAAAATACATAAGCTATTTGTTCCATTTGATTAATAGTAAACAGGACAAATATCAAACAAACAATATCAATACCAACAAAAAAGCAAATAAAAAGAGACAGCCAGATCTTCACACCACTAGTTTCATACACTCTCTAAAGTTATGTGATTCCTTACCAAACTGTTTATTAACTTTATTTAGAAAGTTACAGACATTATAGATGGCATTGCTTGTCATAGTCACAGCAGAGGAAGATTCCTAAGATTAAATAATACAAGAATAATTAAGAAAAGCCCATAGAGAATGCCACTGGTGCATAGGGAGGGCAACTTTGAAAGCCCAGTTTCCACAGAGAAAACATTTTTTTGAAAATTGCCCACCCCAAATGTCAGTAAAAGTATGAGAGTTGTTTCACAATGGATATATTTTTACATGCATTGTCAGGAGGTGTTCCAGAAAGTATGTTTAGGTTAGGTGAGGGACATAAGGGGTCATTTATCAAAATGTGCTAAGGCATTTTTGCATGTGTTAAGGGCTTATTGCATGTGAAAAGCCCTGTTAGTGCATGTGATAGCACCATATTGTATGGTGTGATGCAAATTTGGGTTGGGTTTGCCTGTCTGCAAAGTGCTATTGCACAGACTTAATGCCAATTTTAACTACACCTATTTCAGTAGCGTTAAGCTGTGTGATAGCTTGTGTTTTGGGGTGGTTTATTGCATTTCACAATGTATCCTACAAGACCTGTTTTAGATGATTTGGGGGGAGAGAGAGAGAACCTAGCCATGATGTCTTCTCCCTAGATAGGTATTTGCATCCCTATGGTAGGCCCACCTAATAACTCGAGGAGGGGTTTAGGTATAAGTGTAGGGGGTTAGGGGCCACTTTGACATTCAATATGAGACGTACGAACAGAGCAGTGGTCTCTTGTGAAGATTTGATGGCCCTCGGAGTGAGGAAACTCACCCAAAGATGAGATTTGTGCAATGTTCTCTCAACCTAGCTTGATGGACACTCTACCTGGATAACAACAAGCTAGGTTGAGAGAACATTGCACAAATCTCATCTTTGGGTGAGTTTCCTCACTCCGAGAGCCATCAAATCTTCACAAGAGACCACTGTTCTGTTCGTACATCTCAATTTGAATGTCAAAGTGGCTCCTAACCCCCTACACTTATACCTAAACCCCACCTCGAGTTATTAGGTGGGCCTCCATAGGGATACAAATACCTATCTAGGGAGAAGACATCATGGCTAGGTTTTCTCTCTCTCTCTCTCTCTTTCACTCACACACAGTGGTTGAATGCAGGAAATATAACAGGTCTGGCACTTATTGCAAAGTCTGAAAATGTTATCACCAGTTGTGCTAACTTAGCTCTTCACATAGGTAATTAGTGCCAATTGCAATAAAATGTATATTAACATAAAACACACTCCTTTTGCTATTGCATGTGATACTTATCACATTTTGATAAATCCAGGCCATAGATTGTATTTTCTATTCTAATTATGCACATTATTTTTCTTTACATTTTTCTCTATGCAAAAGGCAGATGCAACTATTTTATCTACTTCTACTCACAGTAATAATCATAGCAAAACTATGCATGTAATTTTGCTTTGAATATTGGTAAAAAGTAGCCATAGTATTTGCACCAATGAGGGCAATTCAATTATTGCCCCCTAAATGATGAACTCAAGGCTCCACAGTGAGCATAGCATAGCTAAGCTTGTAAAGTTTAGCAGCTGAAAATCTTATATTCTACAGTTTAATATGCTCTGCCTCCAGATTAGAGTTAGCAGGTACTATGGTTTCATGTAGCATAAGCACTGTTGATTAGCACTGCATTTTAATTATTTTCTAAATGCTGTCTGATGCTTGTTCCTCTGCATTTCTGTAGATGCTGAAATAAAGGCCCCATACCAAATATTGTATAAATATGGTACCTCTGACCCTCCTTATCTAGGTTTCTAGTACATACATGGACAAAAAAAAAACTTGTATCAATTTTCTATTAATAAGATTTCACATACTGAATAGAATGAGTCAGGGATTCTATTTCCATATTTTCATGGTATAGACTTGGCAGCATTTGTCTGCATAAAATGAGAATAACACAAATTTCTAGCAAGTTTCTTGAGATTTAATGAAGTTGAGAACAAAATTCTAAACCTCTTATGCTGAATCTTTCAGAACGTGGGTCATTCCAATTGATTTTTATTTATCACCAGATAACATTTTCCATTTGGTAAGTTCTGCCTGTTTCTTACAAATCTTTAACAAATCTTGCCCAGCTCTATTAATATAACAAATTAACCTGAACTTATCTCCATCGAGCGTACTAAACTATCTTATTTCCACTCAAATAAAGCACCCATAATATACATGCACACACAATTAATGGAATGCATGTATCTATACAGTTTATGCTCCATCATTTTTATGTTGTTTCAAGACAATTCATGAGTGTATCACTCATTATTGATGACTCTGTTGTTTCTGTTGATCCATTGATAGATTGTTTATTGCCACTGTCCTGGGGATGTTAGAATAGAAGGAACAGAGAGACGAGAGAGAGGAAGCCAGTTTAGGTAGCCAACGTATGCAGACGAGAAGAGGGATCAGATGATTAGGTTTCCCTTTATTCTTAATTGTCCAGTGCTGATCTGTGGAAAAGTGGACAATCCTAGGTTACCAGGGGCTAGGAATACTGTGTGTGTGTGTGTGTGTGTATGGGGGGGGGGGGGGGGGAGAGTAAAGGAGGGTCCTGTAGATTCCTGCTCCAGATCGTTGAAGTACCTAGCTATGCCCCTGGATAGCAGATGTTATTCAACCAGACTAAGGGATTGTTTCACTAAAGCCTTTTTAGAAACCTTTTAAGCAGTTTTAATGCAACTGAACAGTGTTTGTGCGAAACATGCTATTAACACAAGATTCACTAAAAATACATGAAGCCCCCCCCCCACACACACACACAGACCAGCAATGGTTAACATACACACATAATATCAGGGCTGAGTTTTGTCTCAGTCCGGAAAACATGGCAAGAATTCTCCAAAAGTTAGGAAGGTCTAACCTGCAGTACCCAAGACATTTAGATGGAATAACTCCATGGCGACTACGGACATGAGGAATCAGTCAAAAATCAGGAAAATGGCAATTTACAATCTTTGTGCATTTACAATCTACAGCATGTACTCCAAGTGTATCAAGGGGTTTACTGATCCTTGCGGTGTTCCTGAGCATATTTGGAAATTTTTAGTTCTGCTCACCCTGAGATTAGCGAGGGAGGGAAGGGCTGAAATGGTTACAGATGTTCTCTATCCACCTCTCCACTGAGGAACAACTTTCTTCTCAATTTATTTTGGGATGGATTTTCAAAAGGTTACGCGTGCCAGGCCTATTTTAAAAAGGCCCGGGGACGCGCCTAAAGCCCCGGGACGCATGTAAGTCCTGGGGCTTGCAAAAATGGGCTGTGAAGGGGTGGGGTGGGGCGGTCCGGGGGCGTGGTGGTCTGGGGGCATGGTGGGGGCGTGGCCAGAGGCCTCTGGCACAGCAGTCATTTGCCGCTGTGCCAGGGATTGCTCGCCAGCCAACTTCCGGCGTGTGCAACTTACTTCAGCCCCAGGGCTGAAAATAAGTTTGGAAAAAAGAAAAAGGTAGGGGGGAAAGGGCGGGGGAGGTAGGGGAAGGGAAGAGAAGGTGGAGTAGGGGGTAGGGAATGGGGGAAGGCAGCGAGGCTCGGCGCACACAAGGTGCACAATTATGCACCCCCTTCCGCGCGCCGACCCTCGATTTTATATCTTGCGCGTTGGGTAGCGCGCGCACATGTAAGCCCGTGCACTGTTTTGAAAATCTACCCCTTTCTCTATCAGATAATAAAATAGTTTCCAACCTTTGGAATATCTGGCTTGATTTTATGGCCCCTCATCTTTATTTCTTATTCTCTGTACTTTTCTACATAAGTACATAAGATTTGCCGTACTGGATCAGACCAAAGGTCTATCAAACTCAGTATTCTGTTTCCAGTAGTGGCCAATCCAAGTCACAAGTACCTGGCAAGATCCTGAAGGTAGGTAGATTCCATGCTGCTTATCCCAGGGAAGTGAATTTCTGAAACTCCACTTTAATATTGGTTTATGGACTTTTCCTCCAGGATTTGTCCAAACCTTTTCTTAAATGCAGTTACACTAATTGCTTTCAACACATCCTCTGGCAATGAATTCCAGAGCTTAATTATATATTGAGTAAAAAATAGTTTCTCTTATTAGTTTTAAATTTATCATCTAGTAACTTCAATCTATGTCTCCTAGTTTTTGTACCCTTTGAATGAGTAAACACCTGATTGTTTACTCATTCCACTCCACTCATTATCTTACAGACCTCTATATATTGTTATGGTTTTGATGAATTGGTGAACCCAGGGTCGAGGTGAGAGATGTCTCCACCCACAGGGAGGAGCCCCGTGGGCTTCACCATCGGTGGGTGTGGTCTCAGCGATGTAGGACACAGGTGTGAGAGAGATTTTATTAAGGAGAAAGATAGAACATAACCCAAGGAGCGGGAAATGTAATAAACACAGTGTTTTAGTAATTACAGTGGTCAGGATGATGATGTAAATATGAAGGTCCTGGTAGTGGCCCACAGCACGGGGTACACCTGGGAATTCCTGTAGGCTGATGTAAATACCTCTGAGTGCAGATCCGGTAGTGGCCCACAGCACGGGGTATGCCGATGAAGCTGTACTGTAGAAGATAAAGAGGAAGAGGTCGATGATACAGGAACCAGGCCGTAGACCTAGTATAGGAGATGAAGTATCCTGAGTCACAGATAGAGTAGCGTGGATGGACTGAAGAACAGTAGTGGCCTGAGGAATGAGGTACGCCGTGGAATCTTCAGTAAAATGATAGAAGTTGGAGAATGTACTCACACAAGGAAGTCCCAGTAGAGATACCCGAGGAGCGGGTCAGGATGTCCCAGGCAGGAGGGCCCTCTGAGGAGCGGATAGCTAAGATGTGGAAGAGCGCCCAATTGCCAGGAGGAGAGTCTGGAACAAAGATCCAAGTTAGAGCAGATTTAACAAGCGAGAGAACTCCATGCTAACTCATCTTAGCAATGGGCCAGTCCGTATAAGTACACTAGCGGTGTTCACGTCATCGGGAAAGGACGCCCCCGAGGTTTATGCCATGATGTATTCATAAGGATGCCCTGCGCGTGCGCGCGCCTAGGTGATGCCAGAAGTAAGATGGCGGTCGGCAGCACCCATGGTGTCCTGAGGATACCGGGGACGTCGGCGTTGGTTGGCGGAGCCGCCATTCTCCCAATGATTGATGGTGCAGGGAAAAAGAGGTGAGCATGAGAGGTCGCAGCCACGTGTGACCGACGGGCACAGCACATATCTCCCCTCAGCCATCTCTTCTTCAAGCTGAAGAGTCCTAACTTTAGCCTATCCTCATAGGGGAATCATTCCATCCCCTTTTATCATTTTGATTGTACCTTTTTTAATTCTGCTATGTTTCTTTTGAGATATGGTGACCAGAACTGCACATAATACTCAAGATGAGGTCACACCATGGAAGATACAGAGGCATTATGATAGTCTGTTTTATTCTCCATTCCTTTTCTAATAATTCCTAGCATTGTATTTGCTTTCTTGGATGCTGCTGCACACTGAGCAGAAGATTTCAGCATATTATCAATGATGATGCCTAGATCTTTTTCCTGAATGGTAACTCCTAATATGGAACCTTGCATCGTAGCTATAATTTGGCGTAACTCTTCCCTAAGTACATCATTTTGTATGTGCCACATTACATTTATTTGCCATTTCTATGCCCGGTCTCCCAGTTTTGCAAGGTCATCTTACAATTTCTCACAATTCTCTTGTGATTATGAACTACTCCTGGTCCAGGTGATTTGCTACTTTTTAGTTTGTCAATTTACCCTAGTACAGTCTTCCAGATTCACTGAGATTTGTTTCAGTTCCTCTGAATAATCACCTTTGAATATCTTTCTGGCCTGGGTATATCTCTCAAAAAAG